>NC_047506.1:16461092-16784617 GCF_902827115.2 Pseudochaenichthys georgianus
GACTATTGATGATTAATATGTTTTATATCTTACCTTCCTATCTCTACTCCCTTTTCACCACAACAACCCAACCCCCTTCCTCTCAAACACTCTTCAATAAAAAGGATGTAGTGTTGGGACAGCAAACCCTTTTGTAAAACACAACAAACAGAGGTTGATTAAGTAATGGAAATGAATATGTCTGAAAATACATAAGTCATTTAATTTATCAGGATGTTGGATTTGATCAGATGGGGAAAAAATTGACACGTAGATAAACAAGTCAGTTCTGTTTTGTATCTAGCTTCTTAACATTTACAGCCTTGTGTCACGTCACACATTCCAGAGACAGTACACAAATGATGACATGTTGTTTAGAATCTGTCTACAGTCAAATGCTGTGTAATGTTATACATATATTGAGTCTGTCCACCTGCTAAAGTGGAGCAGTGGTGTAAAGAGCTGAGACATTTTGAAATGTGGTCTCACTGTTTATTTTAGTCGTCCAGGGACAGTTTTTCGGGGGATCTAGACAGGTTTTTGTGCTTCTCTGTTTCTTTAGTTTTTTTTCAGTCTCTCTGCATGTAGCGTGAATGGCAAAAGCAGAACTGAGGGCCATTAAGTTGAGGAGGAACTGTATTAGAAGTCTTGTTCCCTGGGAAAGCTCCCAGCTGAGACGGGACAGCCACATTGGTTAAACAGATGGCCGGGGAGAGGAAAGGACAGGCGAGGAGAACTGAGGTGAAACAAAGAGGGGAGATGAGAGAGGGACGAGTACAGTAGGAATGTCGAGAGGGAAGAAAAAGAGAGGGTATATCAAAGTGGAAGAGGTAAAGGAGAATTTATAAAAGTAATGTGATGGAGGGAGAGGAGAAAAAGGAACACAGAAATACAGAAGATTATAGCAAAGAAAGAACGAGAGATGAGAGCTAAAGAAAGTCAACAGGAAGGGCAAAGGGCAAGAAAGGGATGAGGTATGCGTGTTAAACATGAACAAGAGAGGTTATATTTCCCTGCTGTTTATACAAGATCAAAGGCTAAATTAGATTACAATTCAAATAAAAAATACTTGCAGGCAAACACATACACATCTATTTTTTCATGAATGATGCCAACACCATCATTTATTGGGTAGGTTTTCTGGTGTCCTAGAGGTTAAGAAGCTGACCATGTAATTGCAATATCTATAGTTTAAACCAGACCTTTTATGATTGTCATCCCCCACACCCCTCTCTCCAAAATTCATTAGTTTTTTGTTCGTTTTATTTATAGCTATTCACTTTTTTCCCATTCAAGACAAGCTGAAACAAAAGTATTAGAGCAGTGTCTTAGCATTGGCTGAATGTTCAAATTGATACAGTTTGTTACATTTAGTTAAACCCCTGATTTCTTATTTGAATAAAATATGGAACTTATTGTCAATATAATAGGTATTTTCTAATTTAACTGTTTGTTTTTAAAATGTTCCAAAAATGTGTGGTTTTTGGCAGTTAGCTATTTGAGTCACTTCATTCGCTTGAACACGTCAATTTCAAAAGGCATTAACAACTCATGAAAACACAGAAATCCGCAACAGTCTGAAGAAAATAAGACAGACATTTTATTATTGACACACTGGCCCTCCTCTGTCAGTTTTTTTAACTCTTCTTAGCTGCTGCATGTCAATCAATCACGCAACATGACGGGTCTCTTGGGTGGAGTCAAGAGTGGGGCTGATGTTCACATATCACACCTGAATATTCTCCACTTATAGATTTACCTGGGTGAATAATATAAAGTCCTCTGATTGCACTCTAGTCTACCCTGCAGGTGCATAACCCCAATCACCTCCCCTCTATCTACACCATACATATTACATGGATTTACTTACACAATTTTTCATGACCCTATGCAGGCACATTCTATTTTTCTAAGTACAACCTAGTGTGTGTGTGTGTGTGTGTGTGTGTGTGTGTGTGTGTGGTGTGTGTGTGTGTGTGTGTGTGTGTGTGTGTGTGTGTGTGTGTGTGTGTGTGTGTGTGTGGTGTGTGTGTGTGTTGTTGGATTGCTTCTCTGCTTTGACCGCTGTATGCACCCTTTTCATTTTTTTTTAACACCCCCATAACTGACTAGAAATTAATAAGCCGTTTTAGGCATGATCTGTGAAACCCTGGGATGAGGTATATCCAGACCTTCCACATAAATACAAGTATACACACACACACACACACCACACACACACACACCCACCCCACACACACACCACACACACACACACACACACACACACACACACACACACACACACACACACACACACACACACGCACACACACACACACACACACACACACCACACACAAGATTCAAAGGCAACATGTCTATCTTGTCATAGAGGTCAACGATCCCCCCCCAACAACCTCCCAATCATGACAAACTGCAAGCGTGATGGGGTTGGCGGTCGCATGCAGGTGGCAGAGATTTGTAACTGTGTCCCTGGTCCATTGCATTTGAATTATTCGGCAGGCAGTGCTGCAGCCCCCAACACACACACACACACACACCACACACACACACACACACACACACACACACACACACACACACACACACACACACACACACACACACACACACACTCACACACACATTACATTGACTTTCATGCATTTCCTGGAGACTTATCCTAACCTTAACCATAACCAACACATGCCTAACCCTAACCCTTACCCTTACCCTAACCCTAATCCTAAACCTAACCAAGTCTTCACCCTAAATTAATGATTCCCCTTATGGGGACCTCCAATGTGTCCCCATAAGGGAGGCGAGTCCCCACACGTGACTATGTAACAGATTTAGGTCCTTACAAGTATAGTAATGCTAGGCCACACACACACACACACACACACACACACACAACACACACACACACACACCACACACACACCACACACACACACACACACACACACACACACACACACACACACACGCACGCACGCACGCACGCACACACACACACACCACACACACACACACACACACACACCACACACACACACACACACACACACACACACACATCACACACACACACAAACCCAGCCCACAGTAGGCTTCTTTTACCTTAGTTGGGAACAAATAAGGTGTAGAGAAGGATGTTGAGAGAAAGATGGGATGTAGGAAGGTGGACGGGAGTTGAATGAGTTACTGGAGATGTAAAGAGAGAGAAGACTGTGACATGAGATTGAAACTGAGAGAAAGAGAAACAGAGTGGACAATTTAGAGTGAGAAAGTGACCCTGAGAGAAAGAGGGAACTAGAAAGACTTAGAGATGAAGAGAGATTACTCAGTGAAGAGTTAGCACACAAAGGATTCACCACGAGGGACAAAGGTAATGAGAAAAAGACAAAAGGAACAAATAAAGATTATGAGAGGAAGAATAATAAAAGACAGTAGGAGAAGGTCAGAAAGAGGGAATTAAGGAAGATAGGAAGTGAGGGGGTAAATGGGAAGAGGAACAAGGGGTCCAGGCAACCACCATGGGCGAATGGAGGAGGAGGAGAGGAGGAGGAGGAGGAGGAGGAGGAGGAGGAGGAGCGAGGAGGAGGAGGAGGAGGAGGAGGAGGAGGAGGAGGAGGAGGAGAAGAGGGGGCATGGTGAAGGACAACAGGGGAGGGTGTGTCGGGGTGAAAAGAGGACCGGTAGGTTGGGGGTGTAAGGGGGGAACAGGTGGAAGGTTAATGGGCCTGGAGCGGATCCACCAGACGCTCTTGGTCTTGATATATGGGCCCGGGGCCTGGCGCGGGGCGTAGGCTTTCAAAGATATATTATTTCATTTGAGGAGCAGCACCATTCTGGCCGACAACCACCCCCCCCCCCCCAACACCACCACCACTTCCACCAACACAGCCCAGTATTTGTCCAGTTATAGATGACATGCCCCCCACCACCCTTCCACACTCTCATGCACAAATACACATACAGTATTGTACCCCTCTCACATACACTCCTGTTAAGCTTGTACATTTGTTTGTTGCTGTAGTCAGCTGGCTTTCAACATTTGCGTTCCATTTATCTTATTTCTTTCTTTTTTTTTTGTTTGTAAAATGTTTGTTCATTTTAGCTTTCTTCCTTTCTTTCTTTCTTTCTTGCTGCCTTCCTCAGCCCCTCCCCTCTGCTGTCAGTCTTTCTCCCAGGCTGCAGGCAGGTCTTATGGCCGCCTGTGTGTTTTTTTTAAGTTGCTATTTTAGTGGGTAACAATATCTGTTTGATCAGTAGCACTGGGAATGAGCAGGAGTTTTGGGAGGGGGTTACGGGGGAGGAAGAGGGCAGTGGGTTTCACAAAGGCCTCTTTTCATTCATAAATTATTGACCATTGCGCAAGACATCACTCTTACTTTTTCATAAATATTGTAAAACGTCCCCCCTTCCCAATACGGAATGGAACAACTCTATATTTGGATGTGCTTTAAAGAAACAGTGTGCGGTCAGTCTAAGAAAGAGCATACATCAGACAGGAGAAGCTGCTCTTCACCTGTGTCCCTTAGCAAGGCACTTTAAGCATATGGCACGGCTCCCACAGGTCCCACAGGTGAAAGACAAACATGCATACTCTCTGTATCTGTCTTATAAGGACTCTGGTATTTGAAAAATGCCTTATGCTACTGTGGACAACGTGAGACAATAGCAATTTTGAGTAAAGCTCATAAAGTGTCATACTTTGGTTGTTTGACTGCAGAGAGCCATTGATGTAACAACAATTAAAATATCCAATGACCTTCGCACAGCCCCTGATGGTAGTAGACAGAGCTTTAAGATACAGCTTTTGCAAATAGTGGAATGGTCCCGTAGGTACAATCCCAGGGGACAGCAGGAGGCAGGAAGGAAGAACAGGAAACTTGTTAAAAGAGAAGATTTAAAGTCGCCCATCCCAGAGGAACGGCAGCTATAAGGAGTCGACGGGGGTTGGGAGGTTATAGCATGCGCAAAGTCTGCTCATCTACTTGTTGCTTTGATGAGGGATGAAAGGCTGTCATGAAGTGCAGGTTTACAGAGCTCCAAGCAATGATAGACTCAACTGTCCTCAACAACGTTTCCTCTTCCTTGTACTTCTTCATCCTCACTCAAGGAATTGTTTTACTGTTTCATAATTTAACTGAAATTCTCACTCAGTACGTGTTAGCACATGGGAAGTACAATTGCTTATGGAAAGAAGACTGTTGACAGTCTCCATTTACTTCCATCTATCTGTGCCTTTCTCCGTCTCACCCCCCTTGTCAAACCACTGCTGATGAAGGGGAAAAGAAAAGCAAAAATTGCCTCTCAATCTTCAGTAGTTTTTCATTTTCAAGCAAGTTAACAAAGCCTGATTCACATTTGCGAGCACTTTAGAAATTCAGCAAGAGAAAGAGTAGCTTAGTTTAAGTCTTGTTTGAGGACGATCAGGGTAAAAGCCTTTTTTATTGGCAGGTCATGCTTCTTGTTAAGACGTTGACGCAGGTGACTAGGCTGTGCTGTTAGCCTCTGTGGCCCCGAACTATCACGGCTGTTGTTTCACAAGTTGGAAACAGTCAGTCAAATCAGCGCGGAGAGAGAGGGAGGGAGAGAGCTTGAAAGCCAGAGAGGAAGTGGGAATGAGAGAGAGAGAAAATGTGTTAACAAAATGGATATGGGGACTTTATTTAACTTGTCTGCCTGCTAACAAATCAACTCAACAGCGTGCAAACACTTTACACACTCCACCAAAGTACAAAGTAACTTTTCCCCTCCCCTCTCCTCCTCTCTGTTGTGCTTATAGTTATGAGCTGTGTTTGAACTACAATTTATGCAGGAATATTTCCAAACTGCTTCCCATTAAGACAACAAGTGTTTCTCACAGTTTGTAGCAGCAAAGAAAAAATTAGAAGTGATCCTCATAAAAAGTATATTGTTATCGGCGGGCTGAGGGTGCCAATGTGTTGTCGGACAAGGGGTAAATATACAGACAGAAGTGCCGGCATTTCCCTTCTAAATAGCTCCTGGCTATAAGGTTTCCTGGAGGCCAGAGTGGCCGAGGTGTGGCTGCTGCAGCCGTATGCCGACCCTCAACCCCTAAACTAAACTCACCACACAAAACTATGTAAACCTGTCAGCTAATTTATCTTCCTCTTGTATGCCTGCCTGCATTTGAAATCTGTAAATGACACAGTTTGGAAAGCATTAAAGCACAAATAGCTGCTGAAGAAGTATCTGATCTATTTGTTGAAATAAGAAACAGTTGATGGTGACATCTCATATTCACTTGATGGAAAGTCCTTAGGTCTGAGGTAAACATGTTCAGCAGGGGGCTTAGCAGTGTATAGTGAGGAACAGAATACAATGTGTTTTTAATTTAATCCACAATGACTTTATAAAAGGTTATTAGCAGTATGTTTGTATAGTAAAACCTTATGCTTATAAAATAAAAAAAGAATGAGAAATGTACAGTAAAGGCCAAATCGTGTGAATCGAAAGGGATACTGAACAGCAAACTTCCTTGGACAAAGATTTTGTTGCACTCTGAAACACGATGCTTTAACTGGCTTTTCCAGTAAGTTAAAACAAAATAAAAAAAACACAAAGAGCCTCTAGCTTCTTGTTCCAATGTTGTGTGGCCTCAATTATCTCCGTGTAATCCAGCCTGCCTAGAGGTTGTGCTTGTGTCTGCCATTTTCGTCACTGGGCTGTCAACAGTTGTCCCCCAATGTCTATTTTTGATGCTTATTTACGGCCTGTCTATTCTGGACAGGGAGTGGGGAAGCTTGGGGGGGTCAGGGGTCCAGGAGACAATAGACAAGACAGTGGAGGAGCGGAGACGACAGCTTGCCTTCTAGTTTTACACTTAAAGAGTGGAAGGGTATTTATATTCAACTGGGAAAGCGGGTGATTCAATTTGCAAAGCGATGACTGATGCATGCAGTTCATGTGAGTAACACTAGACATTGTGCTGGTGTTGTGACGACGGGCCTGTGAGAAATTTCACCCGGGCCGCACGCCAAACAACGACCCAGCAAAGAAAATGGCTTTAGCCCCGCCGGCTAAGTAGGACAAAGACACCTGTTCCCTATCCTACTTTAAGCGTTCCTTTCTTTGCTGGTTTTAATTTTCGCTTTTGCTCTCCTTATTTCTTTTACACTAAACCAGACCTTTTTATTACCCTCACACCATTCCTTCTTCTTCACCTTTCAATCTGTCAGTCTGTTTCTTCATTTCTCCCAAAGCGCCATAACTACAAATCTGGCACGAGCCGTGGATAAATGATTCCATACATGTACAACAAAGGCATGGCACTAATAACAGACATTACAGTTTTAAGATTGCGCCGACTCAGAGGGGGATGAAAAAAGGCTTTTCAAACAAGCTGAAACAATGACAAGCAATAAAACAAATATGCTGAGAGTACTTGCTGAGAAGGGTGTCGACAACACCGTTAAACTTCTAGAAATGAACCAGATATGCTGAACAAAATCGAAAAAAGACATGGCTTTCAGGTGGCAAGCCGCAGTTTTACCTTCCCTTAGGCCAATATTTTATATGCCACATGTTGCACTGTACTTCCCATCAGCCGCAGCACCAAGCCTCATACCGCCGCGGCAGTGCTATAGAGAGACGTCTTTCTCCTAATACAGATGCATTCATGTCAGTTTCTGTCAGACTAGGCCTGGAGATGCACTTCAGGGAGAAGCAGGGCTCCATCTGTTCCGCTGCGTTGCGTTGGTTTTGATGCCTCGTCTTCCTTGTTCTTCGGCTGTTTACATATCACAGGAACTCCCGGAAATGCTCAATTAGCTAATTCAGATATTTAATTTGTGCATCAAGAGCTGTGATCCCAGTGATCTCTGGAGCCGTGCCACATTTGGATGTGGATTCACAGCTGTCTGCTCTAAAAGCCCACCACCCAAACCCCCCATCAAAAAAAAAAAAGCATACCCATCCCAGCGCGTCAAACGCTAATGGGAATCTATGTCTCCCGCCCTCTCAGACAGAAAGAATAACTGCGTCAGTCTCTGCATTTTAAAACAGCTTTGGTCGTCTTAGCTGCGTTAAGGTATATTGCCTATATGTGTGTCTGTGGGTATAAGTGTGTGTGTGCGCGTGTGATAGATAGTTAAGAAGGACTGTCTCGACTGTTAAATAATACAAAAGGTGGAAGCCTGTCCTCTTTGTCCTCTTGTTTGCCTTAGCTTCCTGTTAAAGGGCAGACAGCCAGACGAGGATTATGGGGTCCTTTTCAACTGTCTGTCGATGAAAGTCAAACAGACACAAACACGTTGTGTGCGCACACACAAACACACACACACACACACACACACACACACACACACACACACACACACACACACACACACACACACACACACACATGCATGCCCATCAATTCTAAATCTCACTAGCATCTGACAGTGATAACCGTACAATAAAGTGAATGCAAAAGCCCACTTTTAACCAACACACACACAGACATTTGCATACACACACTCATCTCATTATATTGCCTCCCCTTCACCTACCTTTCACACTCAGCACACAAACACCAAGTCATAAATTGCAGCATTAACTCATATAATGATTGCATGGCATGAAAATGCAACGGCTGGGGCTTAATGCCCAGGAATCACCTGGTAGATTAAGCTATGGCTGTGTGTTTGTGTGTGCTTAGGGAGTATGTGGGGGGATGGGGTGTTGATGGATCAATACAGGTTCTATGATCCGCCAGGAACCTAGAGACATGGGTTTTCTCTGTCTGCAAAGAGGAGAGGAGAGTGGAGTGGCGGGAAGGGAAGGGAGCAGGAGGCTGCATGTGTAAGTGTGTGCAAGAATGCAGGTATAGATATTACTGTCAAGTATTTGTAAGTGTCTCTGTGTGAGTATCCAGGTTTTGACATGATTGGATCTGTGTGTAGATGTGTGTGTTTGTGTCTTGGTGTGTTGGAGTAAAGGAAGAGGAAGGGTTACTTTTGGGAGGTGCCAGTCCCTGGGCTGCAAGTGTATTGGCAGTCTAATGTTCATGTGAATAATTGATTAGGGCCTCACTGTGTTTTTGATAATTAGTTGATTGCTTCTTAGCTCTAAGCCCTGAGATTTCACGTGTTTGTGTGAGTGTGAGTATGAGAGTGTGTATGCATTGGGGGGTAGATAGTCCACTTGTGAGGAATCCTGAAAACAATAGCTCTCAAAAAGAAATACTCACTTCCTCTAAGCCATGTTCTCATGGATTAACTTTCTTCAGAGATGAGGCTAAAATACATACATGTATTTCATCCTTTTTCTAGTTCTCTTTCTAATTTTGCCTAACTCATGAGTTGAGCCAAAATCACTTTTTTACACAAAATTAAGTCACACATTTCATATAGGATTTTAAAATAAGCTGGCAAATATTAGCTGGAAAGTTGTATTATTGTACATATTAAGTAAACAGACCAGCCATAGCAGACGTAAACACTGCATGGAGCCTCTCACTGGTCCGTTCATTATTGATTTTTGATATCTTTGATATGCTTATGCATCAGGTAAAAACGGAATAGGGAAGTTTGGGTGTGCTTGGTTCAGCCACAGATCCCTGTGCTAATATGAGACGAGGGTTTGTTGCCACCGTCAGCGACCTTGAGGAAACAAGATGTTCTTTCTGCTGCAACACCCATAGAGATACTGTGTTTTTCCTCAAAAATGTAGTGCTGCTTCTAGTGGATTCTATTAGCTGTGTGTGATTGCGTGTGTGTGTGTGTGTGTGTGTGTGTGTGTGTGTGTGTGTGTGTGTGTGTGTGTGTGTGTGTGTGTGTGTGTGTGTGTGTGTGTGTGTGTGTGTGTGTGTGTGTGTGTGTGTGTGTGTGTGTGTGTGTGTGTGTGTGTGTGTGTGTGTGTGTGTGTGTGTGTGTGTGTGTTCTTAGCTGGATTAAGAAATCAACTTAACCTGATATTTTATATGTACCTGCAACATAATATTCTATCCCCTGCATCTTTGTTATTTATTTATTATCCATATACACATACATGATACACTCGTATACACCACAGTGGTTTGATATAATAGACATTTGCTGCATTTCCTGTATATGTAGTGGACTTATATTTATTGTGCCCACATCTTGTTTTCTGTCTTCTAAACAACGCTCCAGGGAAAAAAATGCTTTATCGGATGAAGGAATGGATAGGAGATAGAAATAGGGCATGTTATAGGGCTGTTATCTTTTTTGGTTTTCCCTTTCTACATCAAGTCTGGCACAAGAGGAAGAATGTCAGTATGTGTGAATGAATGAGAAGATACTGTATGAACATGTGTATAGGGAAAGAGTATGGTCAATCGAAAGCAGAGTGTTTTCAGGGTCAAAGGTCAGCCTCCAGAGTCTATTAATGTAGTCACCGTGGGAACCGATTTCAGTGCCGCTGCAATATCGATCACTCGTGGGCACACGCACACTTGGACACACATTAGCATTCTTTCTGACACACACACACAATACAGCATTCATTCATTCTTACAGAGTGGTTTCTGCTCTCAATCCAATAGAAGACCTGCGCGAAACAAATTGTCTAAAGGCTTCATAGAAGAAGCGAGAGAGCAACAAGAGTTGTCTTCGACTACATTTGTGTTTCTTGCCGGTAACAAAATTGCTGCACTTTGCTATATACTCTACACTGAAATGTGTTCGTGGAAAGATCATGTTTTTTATTTTTCCTCGTATTTTTTTTGATATCCTGAGTGTATACAGTATGTATTGATGAGATCCTGGCAGTAGTACTGTGCCTCCACATATTGCTGAAAGAATGGACAAAACACAATTGAGATACAGACTAAAACAGACTTCTGTAGCAAAAACATTTCTTGGTGTTGGAAAAAAACTAAGGGTGTTTCTCAATGTCGAGGACGCTTGCTTGGTAGCACATGTCTTCCGAGTCACTTGCTTCAGAAGCGAGGCAAGAATCCTTCCTAGCCTCGGAAAACGAAGAATTGTGGAACAGGCTAACAGGTGTGCAGGTGTGCGTCATATGCGAGGTCCCGCCTTAAATGGAGCGCGATTTCCGCCAAAGATTTGGAAATTGGTCCGTGCGCAAAGCATTGTGGGGATTTTAAGACCGCGGAGTCCACACATGTGCAGCCTCGAAATTTCTCGCTACGAAGTACGCCAGCCTCGGTAGAATTCCAAGTATGCTGGACATTGGAACAGTCCTTCGGCAGCACTCGATTATGTAGTATGCTTGAAATAGTGGCTCTGGAGCAGCCTTCCTCGACATTGAGAAACACCCTAAAACTGCAGACACAAGGCCTTCTTGTGACAATGGTGATATCTTCTGAGCTCACAGATGGCTCTGGCATCTCTATGGCTGTTTAGGGACATAATAACAGTCTAGAGTTTCTGAGCGCTCAGTCACAGATAAACCCACAGGCCTTTTACACTACCTGATACGTCAGATTAGAGATACATGCAACCAACAAACAGGTGCCAGTGACATGAGATGTTGCTGAGCATGCTCACAGTAAGCAAATAAAAATACCACTTTAATTATAGACAAACAAATTGAGGAATTGTTTTTCAAGTCTCATGAAAGTCAGCCAATTGTCATTTATAAGCATAACGAGATACCTTTAATGGCTGTCTTTTATGTGCCATTGAAACAACATTCTGAACTGTACACAATCCTATTTGATAGAGAATAAGAAATTCAGTTTTGGCCTTTTTAAAAATGTGTTACTGTCCTCAGATTTTCCTGGTCGACTCAGCTGTAAAGGGATGTTGATTCACAGTGTGTATCAGTAGCGGAGGATCCTAAATGTCAGCTACTCTGTCAGGAAAAAAGGAAGGTAACAACAGGTGTGAAGCTTGAATAACACATTCTGGTAGCTTCAGTCTTTAACCTTGTCTGCTGGTTGACAGCATCAGTTTTACTGAAAGCTCACTATATTATATCTAGTATTATCATTCCTCTATTCAGGCCCCTCCCCCTCAACTAGCAGTGCCACCTGCCACCTGCTAATTTCCCCAGCATTCTTACCACGCCACTAGCCGTGGGATCGGGGCCCACATGAACTGCATGCCATGACAAACAAGAGGAAGCTAATCATTGGATAATGTTTTTGTTCTCATTGCTTCTGCAGTGAGTAGAGAAGAGCCGGATATAGTTTGGAACATAGACACCCATGCTCACCTCTCCCCAACCAGCAGGTCACATAGCTGGAACATCCTGGGGATTTTGTCACTCACTCTGTTGTTTTTCCTGATGGATGCATCTCTATTTGTGGCTTTTAGAAGTTATGGCTGTCAAAAATGATTTGCAGTGAAATTCTAGAGGCATTTGCTGTTTTACGAGTCAGTGGTGACCTGTTTAAGAGACTCCCATATAATGTGGTCTTTGTTAAGACAATACTAATCATTTAGTAAGATGTCATCTCACATCTGCAGGGCTAAATGTGCTTTCACAGGAAAAATAAATTCACTTCTCTAAGATTTATGATACATTGATGACCAAATAGTTGCATATTATCCTATTGTTGGCCAATGGAACCCCACACTGAGACCCTTTTGAATTAAAATACTAAACTAAAACTGGAAATGAGCTACAGTACATCCAGGGGCGACATAATTAAATGCTCGCAACACTCTGAGAACAACAGGCGCTGTTCTAGGTGAATTAATGCCTGTTCCCAGGTGAATACAGGGCCTGCTTTGCTCAAGGCGAACAGATGCCAAGACAGAACCGCACCAAAGGATGGCTGCTAGAGACGCACGGGCATTGATGTCAGCTTCAAACCTCACCTGTAGTACTCAGAGACAGCATTGATTCGTGTCCAGCAGAGAGAGACGGAGAGATAGAAGCCCAGCTATTGTTTATGTACAAGTCGTTTGAGGCAGATAAACTCATGCTCTGTATGTGTGTGTGTGTGCTCTCCCCCCCCCCCGTCTTGAGAAAATGATTCACTCCATTCATTAAGGCTCCACAGAAGGAGATTCTATTAATCTGTTCATTAGGCCACATCAAAAATGGAACTACTTATTAAAATCAGATCCAGCTGTGTACTCTCGTTAAAGCCCGCCGTACCGTACGAAGCTTAACAATGCTCGTGGCACTAGACCAAAACCCGGCCACAAGAAAGGGGGAAAAAATTCTACTACATTGGCCTGTTTTGACTCAACACACCATGATAATTGCTCTACTCTTAGCAGGGGGCTATGAATAAACATTACTTTTGTCAGCGAGCATCTGAATGCTCCATTTCCAATTAATTTACATTTACCCAGAAATGGAGGGAATATCTGCTCTTAATCACTATGTTTTATTTTCTCAATTTCCCTCAAGTATTTTCTCATTCCATGTCTGGCACTTTCATTCCCCATTCACCCCTCTCTTTCTTTTTCTACCTCTCTCTCTGGAAAATCCCATTAATCTCAGCCAGTGGTTTTGAACAAAAGCTATGGGCTAAGCGATTGATCCTGGTATTGATCCCACTCGCCTGAACGATCATAAAGGTGTTAAATTGGTTTCTTGGAGGATATGTATTTTTCATTACAGGCTGCTGCAAGGAGAAGTTCCTGCTTGGAATTTCTCTGATTTTTTTTAACCAAACACTGGCTATGATATTAAAATATTAAATAGATCACACCTAAAAAAAGTTAAATGTGGATTTTTAGGCCAACTTGAACACTTTAGAGAGTGTGTTTTCTGCATCAGCGTAAACCATAGAAGCTAAAACCTTACGATGAGATTTGTTCCATCCAAGGACAGGTAGAGACTTGGGATTGTCCCAATGGTTAAAGTAAGGAAAGTAAAAAACGATTCGCTAATGTTGAAATTAGTGGTAAATCCAATACTTTTGCTATTTTGTTGATTTTCTTTAAATGAGCTCCTACAACGAAGCAACTCTGGAAATAAAACAATGCCTTGTTTTTAATAGGAACAAGTTGTAGGAGTGATATCAAGTCTCTTGTACATGTGGAAAAAGGATAACCACTAAAGGAATAACAACAAGTGTGTTTCATACTCTGTCGACATACTGGAAACTCTAAATGATCTTTTAGAGATAAGAATGGACCGACTAAATAATCAGCTGTTTTATGGCTCTTAGTGAGTTCAACAAACTGCTCATTTGAACTGTGATGTGTCATATGTGAATAAATCAAATGGAGAAAGGCAACCAGCCAGTGTTTTACTGACTGTATGTGCTGCATTATCACTGCACAGAGATTGTATTCGGGACTTCATGAAAACACGAAGCGAAGCGCTTGTCGACTCCATGTCAAAAAGTTCATACTATTAGAGAGGGCAGGCAGCCGATCTTGTAAGATCAGGCACCATGCATGTTGCTCACTTGACAGAGCAAAGGAAGAGCTTGTCAGGGAAACAGCTCGTGTCGCGGGCACTTAAAAGGTCACTGCACTGAACCCCAACCCCTGGCCTGCCCTCACGCCTGTCTGTCTGTCACCAGTCCCCCATTTCCAGGCGGGGGTCCCCAGCCCTTGTCTAGGCTGCTATCACCCGCCGTCATCCTCTCTGAGCTGCCCCCCTTTGATGACCCAGGCCTCTTGTCAGAGAAGAGCTTCTAGGCAGGCAGAGTGAAGACAGCCCTTTGATGAGGACCCCGACACTTGCCAGCACCACTGACATGTAAGGGGGGTCCTTTGAAGAGCCTTACATGTATCCATCCGTCCACACATACACACTCGTGCTGTTACACGTGCTTGGAGGGAATATGGAGAAATGAAGAGAGGAGGATTGGGACATAGAGAAGTCACTCTTTTGACTGCTTTCTTGCTCTCTGATGGTTTTAATGATTTCATTTGAATTGTATCACCCTGTGCTTGAGACGCCTTCAGTGTACAGTAAGGCCCAAACAACATGTATGTAAAGGAGGACCACAAAAAGAGTCCATGAATCTGTCAAAAATGTAAGAAAAGGTCACAGAAGCTTTGTTGTATTTTGTCATTTGAATTTCACTGATAAAAGAGGAATAGAAGATGCAAGGCATTCAAAGATTGGACACATTGTTCTTTTGCTACCTCTTGCTTACTTTGTATCTACCATATTTTGAGAAAGTTGTATTCCGGTGAAGGCATGATGAAAGTATGAGAATTTGGGAGCCACTAAAACTTGGTAGTACAGCTACCAAATGGTGATTTAGGCAAAAGACCACCAACATATTTGTCCTTCAACATTGTACATCATTTTCCAGGCCAATGTTAATGAAAGCCATTGTTATGTCTGCATGAACGGTAAACAGACACTGTGTAACACAAGCTCCAATCTCCAGTCATAACAACCCTAATCAACAAGCACAAGACTTCAGACTTGGCCAAACTGCCATGTCATAGTCAAGTTTTTGAAGTTTATGAAAGAGCTACAGTAGTCAACATCAAATTTCCCCTAAGGTCATTGTACATTTCAGCAAACGGAGCGCTGTGCAATTTCAGACAACAAAAAATAAATCCTTTCAGCCTTGCTCATGCTGCACCTGCCTGTGTCGCAAAGTTTAGCATCGATCCACATTCTTCCGCCTACAAGTACTAGTTGACATTG
Organism: Pseudochaenichthys georgianus; assembly: GCF_902827115.2. Classification (NCBI taxonomy): domain Eukaryota; kingdom Metazoa; phylum Chordata; class Actinopteri; order Perciformes; family Channichthyidae; genus Pseudochaenichthys; species Pseudochaenichthys georgianus. The sequence continues at coordinate 16,476,579 of NC_047506.1, forward strand.
GTGATGAACATCACAAACAGTTCTCACAGTCTCAAAGCAACAAAGTAATTCACATCACCACAAAACCGCAGTGTGCCCAGAAAGACACATTATTCCCAATGATACCACGAACTGTGTGTTGATAGAAAAAGAGAAAGAAAGAGCCTCTCATACATTTTCCTCATTCCTTCCCTCTCAACGTGGCCCTTTTTTGTCTGGGTCTGGCTATGCAGGGTAATGAGTAACACAGCCAGGCCTGGGAAAAGACACACAGTTACAATTGAGGGGGTTGTTTTGGTGTAGGGAACCACACATTGACCTGCCTCACCTGGCAGGTCCCTGGGAGCCAGCGGCTGGCATGCAAGAGGAGGGAAAAAAAGGCTACTTAATCATTATCATCCGTGGAATCACTCAGAAACTGCTGGCAATAGGCAAACAGATAAACCTGGTCACATTGTTAATGAGGCACGTAGTGTAGCAAAGTGCTAAACTGAGTTTTGAAAGGTTCACATGAGAAAACTTTGGTTAGGGTGAAAGAATTATGCCAGAGGTGAGGAACTGATGTACGTGTGAGCAAGCTAACCTAGCAAACAACTGCCTGTGATATGTACAAGTCACTGAGTTTTAAAAGCTAAAACTAAATAGTAAAAACAATTATTATTATCAGAGTTCTATCAGTCAATACATGTTCAGAGATCTATGATGCAGACCTAAATCAACAGTGTGCATTGTAACCATGTACATATGGACTATAGTTATTAACAACCAATTTGTGTTTTTGTATTTCTCTTACCAGGTGGACGACCAGATGAAGCTGCTGCAGAACTGCTGGAGTGAACTTCTCATCCTCGACCACGTCTTTCGGCAGGTGATGCACGCCAAGGAGGGCTCCATCCTATTGGTCACTGGCCAGCAGGTGAGTTGGTCAAACTACAACTTCCTGGAACCTCAACCCTTTTCCCTTTTATTACAAAATCACACATCCCTCGCTGCTTAGGGAACTCTGAAACACCTCAGCATTTCCCTTAAAGCCTTATTGATCACTGAGCCACAGAGGAGTCGCCGCTTCATTAAAAATAGATTATGCCTATAGATATATACTAATGTTGCCAGAATAATCAATTTTGCTTCTTTTTTTTCATTGCATTAATTATCAGCCAGCAAATAAATAAAGCACTTGGTTGCACATGCTGCAGGAAAGTGAGTGGGCGGACAGATAAAGAATGTGTGTTATTTTGTTGGGGCCTTAAGGAACTTGGTTGGAGCTGAAGCCTATCCTCAAAGCTTCAGAGTCTGTGATTTTGCTTTTACTTCATACACACCCTGTCAAATAGTTAACACACAAACCCAGAGCATGCAGGGAAGAGTCCTTCAGCGTGTGATTCTCATAATCCCATGCACACACAAAGACATGAGGCATATCAGGAATACGCCTCTGACCAGTGGCATGGCTGTCAGTGAGATAAGAAGTCATACATTATTGATCGGCTGGCTTTCCAAAACATTCCTTTTTAACAAAATGTTTTACTAGAATAGATGCAGGAACACATATTGAAGAAACGCAAGTGCCATGTATACAGGGAAGACCTTCTTTACTTCGAGGGGTAAGCAAACCATGGTAAATAGAACTATCACAATGGAACTATTAAAGATATATCTACTTGGCTTGAACAAGTAGATATGCCAAATGGGTAAGGAAAAACAAAGAAAGAAAAGGAGGGAGAAGCTAAGAGAAGTAGGATTATTGAGGAAATAATTGATGGAGAGTGGGAGAAATAATGGAAAAGGACAAACAAATAAATAAGGAGGTGTAATAGAAATGTATGGTAGTAGAGCGCAAAGGAAAAGAGAGAATTAAGATGAGTAGTGAAGAGGAGAAAATGACAGTAGATACGATGGACTTAATATGGGACAACATGGCAGAGAGAATAGGACAAGGAGGTAAAGGGAAGATGGTGTACTTAAGAAGGAAAGGAGGTGATGCTCCCAGGAAGACTGAGAACATGGAGAAGAAGCTGATGAGAAATGGATTTAAGGTTGGGTTTGGGAGGACAGGAGGAGAACATAAAGGTGGTAATGGACAAGAAGTGACAAATAGGAAGATAAAGTGAGGAGAGATCTACTGTAGGCGGAGATGATGAGAGCAGTTTGAAGAGACCAGAAGAGTAAGGAGGAGGAGGAGGAGGAGGAGGAGGAGGAGGAGGAGGAGGAGGAGGAGGAGGAGGGGCTGATAATCAGGGGAGGTGCAGGACGGCAGTTTCGTTTGCATACTTTGGTTAATGAACAGCTGGTGTTGAAGGGGGGCAATGGGGAATTCCTGACGTGTGTGTGTGGTGTGTGTGTGTGTGTGTGTGTGTGTGTGTGTGTGTGTGTGTGTGTGTGTGTGTGTGTGTGTGTGTGTGTGTGTGTGTGTGTGTGTGTGTGTGTGTGTGTGTGTGTGTGTGTGTGTGTGTGAAAGAGGCTCTGAAACAGTTCATTATTTCCTATTATTCTCTGTCTGGCCAGGGGTGACAGCGCAGCGATAACACCAGGGATATTTAGAACACAGTAGCAGCATTACCCAAGGCGATTGCCACACACACACACACACACACACACACACACACACACACACACACACACACACACACACACACACACACACACACACACACACACACACACACACACACACACACACACACACACACACACACACACATACCTATCGACACATATCGAAGTCAAAGCTTAGACATTTAGACCTGTCCGTCTGTCATGTTCAGTGAGTGTTCTGTTTTAGATAAGTTGTTTTTAGTTTGTCGGTTACTCCTTTTCTAAAGCTCGGAGGAGGACTGAACATGGGTAAAGATAAAGTTTGTTCTGGGAACAAATGAAATGTCCTCAGATTGGCAGATATTTTCAGTCATTTTTTTTTAAATGTGACTTTATAACAGGCGATCGGTTAAAATGGAAATGTAGACAGATGTTTCTCCCCTTTTGCTTTGAATCAAGAGTCTGCACTCTACTTTTAGTTATTCAGTTTCTGTCTCTTCTCATGCCCTTCAGCTTCTCACTTGCTAATTCCAGTCTTATTCTTATTTTCTTTCTTTCTCTGAACTGCTGCATGTCGCCATGTCACCAACAGCAGTGAGAAATGGCCATGGGTTTTTAGTTTTAGTTGAAAAAAGCTTGTCCTGTCACAGGATCAAAGGCACAGTGTAACTTGTACAAACAGAAGCAAACATGAAATGACCAAGATTGGACTGTTGAATGATTAAGCAAGGCCTCGCAGCTTGGCAGCGAGTTTTTGGTTTGAAAATCCTGATGTGTTGATAGTATAATGCTCCTGGTGTACATGAAATTCAAATGAAGAAGAAATGCAAAAACAGAAGTCCCTCGGCCAGCTGTAGATTTCTGTGCTTTTCAAACAAGGTACATTTTCAATCCCCATCTTCCGTACACTTCAAAGCCCTCTACCCATCAAACCGATCTCACCTTCCATATTCATCTTTAATGTTCTGCTAAGATTGTTCATTGTATTCATGATGGATTTAGCTTTGAAGGTTTATTCATATATTTACTCTCTATGTCCCTCCAGGAGAGATAATAAAGTAGTATTGATTGATTGACTGATACGCAGGTCACCCAGGTTAGTGCTAAGTCTGCTATAGTGACATTATAGCGCTTTTTTCTTCTCTCTTTTACTTAAGGCTAGAAGGCAATAACCCAAGGCATCACCATCAACAGTCCAATCCTTCAATGAAGTTATTTCATGCACAGTTGATTTTATGTAAATTGATTGACACCTTGGAAGGGGGGCAGTGTCTGCTTTTCAACGAGTCATAACTCTTTACCGTCTCGAAGGGGAAGGGTGAAAAGAGAGAGGGACAACGAGTTAAGAATAAATCGGGAGAGCGGTTCAGTAGTGCAGTAAACGAGAAAAGCAGGGAATACGACGGGAGAAGAGAGGAAAAACATTATGTATTTACTTTACTCTGACCCTTACCTTCTTCAGAAAGATGAAAAACAGGCTCCAATCATCCTATTTACACGATAAATACATTCCAAATCCAGTGGTGTTTTTAATTGCAAATGGGGGCCCACAGGGACCCTCTTCCTCCCTGAGCTTCAGAAACTGTGCATGCCAACACCTACCTCCCCCTGGAAACCCTAGCACAGTCAATTATGGTAATGAATTGTCAATAAATATAAAAATGTTATATGGTCCTGCTTACTTTGAGTGGCAGCTAAGGACTTGCCTCCCAGACAAATGTGCTGCGGCTGCAGATATGAAGTGCAGCTGAAAAGGAGTATGTGTGTGTGCGTATGTTTAGACGGATGGGTGTGACCCAAGAGAATGGTTTTATGGGAAATATATCTATGTATCTTGTTTTTCTTGTCATATGTCCACACACATGATTTTGTTTTGCTGTGCAACACTAAACAGAAAGAGTCACATCTGGCATGTCTATCAGTTGGAGGTGAATTCCCTAGCTCTTTCCATTCACCCCCAGCATGTTGTTATAACAAAAAAACTGTTAAACTTCAGAAACCTACCGCCTTGAGCTTTTCAAACATACATAGTGTCTCTCGCTCTGAAGGACAGACCAAAGCTTTTGACTCCATGTTAAGAGTGCTGTAGAGGGAACAGGGTAGGTACAGGAAGAATCATTACAACAAGCTCACGGTGGGGATGTGTTCAGGGTACAGTTGTGTGGTATAGTTGTCAATCATATTTGCACATTGGGGTTCTCGATATGTGTCATTGCATGAAATAACCCTTGAATTGACAACGATAGGCAAACTTGATAAAAACACATTTCGACAGTCAGACACAATGAAACCAAGTAAAGAGCCCAAAGAACAGAGGGGAGGCTAGTATAAAATAAATCTGCTGTATCCAGACAAACTGAGTTTATCTGTTTAGCTAGCCTAGCCAAGTTTCAAACAAGCTATAGCCACCATGGACATTCAATTCAACATGAATCAAAGAAAAACTCCACAGGGTACCGTTAATCCTTACGTTTATTTCTGCGTTCAGAGCATCCTTACATCACTCTCTCCCTGCTTATTCCAGGTGGACTATGCAGTGATTGCTTCACAGGCGGGGGCCACCCTCAACAACCTGTTGAGCCACGCCCAGGAGCTGGTGGCCAAGCTACGCTCTCTCCAGCTAGACCAACGGGAGTTTGTCTGCCTCAAGTTCCTGGTCCTCTTCAGCCTGGGTGAGTCTCTAAAAGCATTATATGGGAAGGTTATGAGGGGGGAGGTTCAGTAGAAGGGTTCTGCACACGTGTTCCTGCCCCCCCCCCCTGAAAAAGCATAGCTCGTGAAATATAAGGGGATCAGGATCAAAGTTACGCAGGGGAAAGAGAGAAGCAGGGAGGATGGGAGGAAAGGGAAACGGAAGTACGATAGGGGGAAGAGGGATGGTATGGAAGAAAGAGAAGGAAATGGGACGAGAGGAAGTGGGAGAGCAGGAAGAGGACAGGAATGGAAAAAGAAATTTGGGGAGAAATAATAGAGGAGAGGAATCATCGTCTTCCAACAGAGCGAGTCGTATACATGATATTTTTAAAATCGACTTGGCAGCAATTAACTTTCTGCTAAAAAGATAATGGTTAAATGGCGTCCTAAGCGTGACTTCAAACGCGGCATTGTCTAAAAGTGAGATGGCGGCGTGCAGGTAAAAGGATTTCTACCCAAGACAACTTTCCGGATATTCTTCCACAGAAAGGGCCATTGGGATACAGTATAGCAAGCTAACCCTTTCATAGCATGGATTAAGGTCACCTAGCGTATCGAAGACATAGCTTCTTACAAATCTCAATATGTTACAATGTTACAAACTCTTTATAGACAACATATTAAGGATAGGCAGGGTTTAGGGTTTTTCTCTCAAACTGAGCTTTGGTTGGTCAGCAAAGGAGGAAGTTCCGACCGAGGATGGGAGAAGGAAAGGATTAGAAGAGAAAGGACAATGATGAAGTTGGAGGGAGTGGGAATTGGTCAGAGGCAGCTACCGTGAAACATTTGGGATACACAGGTGGGAGGGAGCTGAGGCTGGGAAGTGAGAGGGAGCATGGGATCTAGAATGGGGGGGAGGTGGAGGGATAAGTAGCCAAATGAGTTAAGGGACGAAGATAGGGGTACATTGATGTGTGTGTGTGTGTGTGTGTGTGTGTGTGTGTGTGTTCAGATCCCAAAGCTTCTCTCCACTCTCTAAGCCGAGGTCAGACATTGCCAGGAGACTGTCATCTCTGTCTCCTTCCTAACAAGTCAGCAGCAAATGGCCTCTGAGGAATACACACACACACACACACACACACACACACACACACACACACACACACACACACACACACACACACACACACACACACGACCAAACCTATTTTAACATCCTACATTACGGAGGCCAATGATGTCAAGGTAGCTTCGCTCATCCTGGCCCCTGCATGGCACTGAGAGCAGCAGTGGCAAACACATAATGAATATTTTCGCCATCCCCAGCTTCCCCTCTCTCCACCTGTAATCCACAAGGGTCACGCTTCACTTCTTTACCCCCTCTAAACAAAGAAAGAGCAACTAATGAACTGCTCTGCAAAAGCACACACACGCACACACACACACCGAGGTGATCAGGCAGGATTAATGTTTGTGTGAGGGGTGTTTGTGGTGCAGCGTAGAAAGATGAGGGCGTATTGCAGTGGGGGGGCTTTGGAGTGTGCATGTCTGCGTGCATGCGTGCATTTTTTTGCGTGAGTTTTGTATGGGGCAGGGGTCTTGCTGGGGCTCAGGGTGTAAATAATTTGGCAGAAACATCATCCATAATGAAAGGCTCACCTGAGGGATGTGTATCGCCCCCGGCAGTGCCTGTTCAGGCCTCCCGTGAAAGAAGCCCGACAGACTCCGTAGAGCTGGCTGAGAGGGGATCAGTGTTGGGGGAGACGTGGTGGAGGGCGAGGGTGGACGATTGGGGGGGGGGGGACTTAGGATTGATCTGATTAATATCTCACACAGCTGAACAGAGATGTGAGGTTGAGATACATACATTTACCTATGGGAAAGTGCATACATATGTTCACACGTTTGAACTCCAAGCAGGGCCAATTATTGAAGGATTGTAGTGAAATGAAGCATGAAAGTACGATTTGACTCTTCCTCTTCATCAGCTGGTCTCTCAGACAGGGCTAATTTAAAAAGGGTGTTTTCATCACGACACGCAGGTTTAATACAGAGAACATACTGATTGTTCGATACTGCGATTACCTTATTTACAACATGCTGCTGTAATCTTATCACAGATACTGATTGAATATGTCTGAGGAAGTACTTTTATTTGGCACAAGACATTACACTAACCTTAACCATGCCTGCTCTGCTGCTCTCCGGTCATGGAGGTAATGGTCTTTCACTCTGCTTCTTTCTTTTCCTATCCTTATGTTTATTTCTTGATTTTTCTACGTTTCTCTCCCTCTCTCTCTCTCCACAACCGCCTCTTCCTCCATCTCTCTTTCTTTCTGTGGATGGATCGTTCACCTCCTCCCTGCCAAAAGAGCTCTTAGTTAGGCCAGTTGTCAATAAAGACAGGGATATAGATGTCACTGCAGCTGAGAGGAGACAATTGTCCTGATCTCTCTGTTTGTCTTTCTGTCACTCTGCTCTCTCTGTCCCCTGTCACTCTTTGCTTGTCTTAAGTAAAGGCTTTCACCCTCTATCAAGGAGAGGAGATTATCACTCTCAGGGCATTGATCTGTTAAGTGTGTGTAGGACTGTGAGCAATGATTGTGCACATTGGGTGTTGAGCAAGAGACCCACGAAAAGGCAGAGAGAGAGAGTGAGTGCCGCTCGGGTCAGAGTTCAGTAAAGGATTACTACTACGGTGTAGGAAGACTGTTAATGGGACTTTGATTTCCTTTAAAAGGCTCACAGGCCTAGATAGAAAGACTGACAGGCTGTAGTATATACGACCAGGTGACATGAAAGCCAAGAGGTGAGAAATGGGTCACAAGTTCAAATGCAGGCTAGGGAAAGTGAAAACAAGGCTCTCTCCTTTCAACTTCAAGGGGAATTAAAGCCATACAGAACTCTACATTAAATCTGAGTGAGCACTAGGCATCTAGTATTTGAAAAAAGAAAGTTATGTGATTTTGTTCTGCTTAAAACTTGCTTAACCCTCCTTAAAAAAGAACTTTTTAATATAGGTGAAAGAATAACAAGCTTTACTGATCAACGTTCACAAATACTCATACAGATGCATGCCTGGTGATACCACACAGACAGTTTCCATACTGGCACAGCAGACGCACTGACAGAGGTCAGAGAGTGTTCGGCTAAGTCACCAGTTAACCCAGCTCTACAGGTCAGACCCCGTCAGGTGTAATTGGGTGAGACAGGCGCTGCCAGTCCTTGTCAGCCGAGAAAAGAACCAGAGTAGCTGCCAGACCAGCGCGGGGTAGTAAATGCTCCCAGCGGAGGGAGCAGATTTGTGGACATAGCCCTAAATAATGCTCCCATATTGAAGCCTTTTACTCGGAACAAAGCCAGGGGAAAGCTGCTAAAATGCAGGGAATTGAGCTTGTGTTTGATTTCTCTGTAGTGAAGGTTTATTTAAAGAAGTCACATTGGTAGTTTTATTAACTATATGTAAACTTAACTTCCACATTCTTCTCATATTTTCTATTTAACCCTAAACTCTGTAAACACACTGATCCATAATGCCATGCAAGTTTATTTGAACTTAATCATCATCAGTTAAGGCTGCAAATGATTATATTTGTTATCATTTATTGATCTGTTGAAGATCATGGGCAGCTTTAGTATCTGGTGCTTGGAATGGACAACAATGTAGTGTATGCCTTTAAGGGTAGAAATGATCATCTCATCCAGTTGGGCACATGTTCAATTAAGGTCATATACTGGTTAACTGTCAAACAATTAAATGTATACAATAATAACAAAATAGAACATTTAACAACATCATATTTTTCACAATATAAAGCCTAAAGTTAAATAATCATAACATGATTAAACGATGTGTACAGTAATGTTGGCTATTCCTAATTCTAGGTCAGTGATCTGAAATCCATTATTTTCCATTCATAAGAAACCAAGACAGCCAGTGATTCAAGATCTGCCTCGGCACCGCCTTAGCTGTCTGTTCAGTGATTAGTCAGGCTCTGAGTTGAGAGACACCCACCTATCCATCCCTTGCACCCTTCATCCCTGACCGTCCCTCCAACCTCTGCATTGTCTCTTATCTCATTGCTCTGCACTTTGTCTCTCTCTTCTTTTCACATCTGTCTTTGTATGCCTCGATCTATCACCCCTCCATCCTCACATCTACCTCCATAGCTCCACACTTATCTTTGACAACAGCCATTCATTTCTTTTCTACCCTCCCTCAGCTTTTCCTCCACCCCTTTCCTTCCATTAAATGTCAAGTATAAAATGGGGCAGAGATAATCACCTATACATCAACAACAATGATGTGTATTTGAAATGAGTTATCTTATAGATATTAATTCCATTAAACAATATTGAAATAACTTGTAGCTTAGTGAAAACAAGTGCAATTGTGTTTGAATAAAATGTAGCAACAACATTGATTATTTTATCATCTTTCTTTGTTGCTTTAACCCACTTTTGTATAGTCTTTCTCACCCGTATGCGGGGGTCTCCCATTAGCATGTTTAGTGCGCCACACTCTGAAGCACCACGAGGCCAGACACCAATCTGCTGACAACAACACAAACACAGCAAACGTGATTAACCTTGATGAAACAAGAAAAGTCTTTCTCTATTATATTTGTCTCTCCACACATTGAGAGAGAAAAAACACATAATTCCCAGACAGGTACGTCCTAATTAAGCAACAGCCGAGCTCAGAATCAATGCCCTGATCCCTGGCCAGTGAGCAAAGGGGCTGGCTAATTCATGCGCACCGCCCGCCCTCTCCCCTATGAAGCCTGGCAAATATTAATTTCCCGAAACGAATTGATTAACATCGTAAGGAAGCGACGGTTCAATATTGTTACCCATTGAGACCGAGTTAGGGGCCGAATAATGGTGCATATAACCGTAACTACGCTTAACAACTTAATTAAAGGCAACATTATAGGAGTTTTTTCCCTTTCATTTTGTGCTGTTGCTTTGCAGGACACAAGCTTTTTACTGGGCTGTAATTCAACAGAATGTAGTCATTATCTGTACCTTTGACCTGATCAATACATGTATAAAGGTACGCTTAGTTTGTGTATGGGTTGTTTGGCTCTGGCCCACGTGAAACATTGACACGACATGAAACTGTGACTTGTGTCTTTTGCTCTCAAGAGGGCATGCATTTTAATTTTCCATTATTTTATTTTGTTGTTTAATAAAAACACAACTGAAATGACCCTACTATATTAAAGGTAGGGTAGGTACAGTAAGAATGGAGATACCAGCTCGAGTGCGCTAGAATTTGAAAGTATGCAGTCGAAAAAAATCTGCCCCTTCCTTCAGACTTCCTTACAGAGCCCCTCCTCCAACACACACGAACGCGCACTGAGGGCACGAGATAAGCTTGTTAGACCCTCCAGAAAAACGCGGGCAAAAATCCTTGATTATGCGATCAAACATGCGGGGTTTTATGTGATTTTATGCGGTGAAATTGCGGGGAGTTGCGAAATATGCGGAAAAAATAAATATTGGGCTGTCTTATTTATTTATTCTCTCTCACACACAACCTGCCACTAACGTTAAACTGTTATATTCTACAAGTAATAAGCCATTAGTTGAGAGTTTTTCCTCAATAACCCTCTAATTAGTGCTTATTTATTGCAAGTAAGGAAGTTGTTGTACATGAGTTTTGGGCTTAATATGCTCTGCTCAATATGGGTCTAATACGGCAGTAGTACCACAAGAATAGTAATTCTCCCATAATAACACTTAACAAATATGATATATTCTTATGTAACAAGATATGAAAGTATAAGTTTTAATTGTGTCTAAATAACTCAAAATTAGGTATTTCTATCTAAGAATATGTTCCTTATTTTAAAGTGAAGTCTTGTTCATAACCAATAAGCTAGTAATTTGACTCTAATTGACCTGAACAGGTTCCCTATTCTAAAGTTGCCTCCTCTTCACACTTTGTAATTACATTATAGCACACAACTACTGAAATTAACCTCACATGAACAAAGTAGGCCACGTTGAAATATCTGTTTTATTAAACCACTAAAGAGAGGTTCAGACACACACATGTACCAAAACATGTCAAGTTTCTCGAAGGCTGAGAACACATACAGCCTGTACTTTTTAATAAAAACTGATTTTTAACAGAGTTTATGTATTTGTGATCATACTGTGTGACCTGCTTGTATGTACTTACACAATAGGTGAACTGTTCTCTCTATGTGTTGTCTCAGTGTGAACATAGATTAAACAGCCAGCCAAATTCTTTTGAGAGCCGGGGAATGAGCAGCCATGCTCCTTTATTGACTTATTTGCAGTCCACTGACATTCAAACGGAGTGAAACTATAAAAACATAAGTTACAAGTTTAATGATCTCATACATGCAAGTGTAACATACACAGATTAACAAATATGACCGCTAAGTGTAAACAAGGTAAATATAGCTAATGCTAACTGTGCAATAAGCATGTATAGAGAGGCAAAGTCCCGCCCATCTACTTCCGCCCATGGGACCTTATTTCGGAAAAAGTATGTATTGAAGTCAATGGAGAGAGAAAGATTATCTTTCAATCCCGTATGAATTGTGCCACGAATTACACATATGATGTTTGTCAATTTAAAAGATAATTTTGCAAGTCACATTTTTTTAAATGTGTCTTTTTTGTGTGTGAAACCGCTCAATGAACTACATCTCCCGTCTCGCACCACACACCAAGACGGCCGTCACGTTAGCACATTTCACTTCTTTCTTTCAGAATGAGCCGAAAAGTATTAAAAGAGGTGAAAGTCCCTATAAGTCTGGGCATGTTGAGAGCTGTACATACACAAAAGGGGAGTTAGTCGTAAGAGCCAGCATGCGGGACCGGGATTCTGGGATTTGTAGTCTTTCTAGTTGCGTATTTTTCATAGTCTTATATTTCAACAGTTTTATGACAAACTGTGACTTTTTTTACATGGAAATTATTTTTTAAGATTGACAAACGTTTATGTGTAATCCGTGGCACAATCCAAACGGGATCGAAAGATAATCTTTCTCTCCCCATTGACTTCAATACATAATTTTTCCGAAATAAGGTCTCTCTATTCAGTTCACTTTCTCCTACTTCCTGTAGCCGGTTTCCTGTCTAACCTTCAGTACAAATTTCACAAAAATATAAATGTGCAAATATGAAACATACAGGTCAATATCACCTTGCTATTGGTAGCCGAACTGTCAATACCCCAAAACATATTCTTAGAATACATACCTAATTTTGAGTTATTTAGACACAATTAACACTTATAGTTTCTTGTCTTGTTACATAAGAATATATCATATTTGTTAAGTGTTATTATGGGAGAATTACTATTCTTGTGGTACTACTGCCGTATTAGACCCATATTGAGCAGAGCATATTAAGACCAAAACTCATGTACAACAACTTCCTTACTTGCAATAAATAAGCACTAATTAGAGGGTTATTGAGGAAAAACTCTCAACTAATGGCTTATTACTTGTAGAATACGGTCATGTAGAATAAGGCATTAATAAGTGTTTTATAATGACTACTAATAAAGAGCCAATATACTGCTAATATGCATGTTAATTAACAACGAGTTGATGGTTAATTTGTGTACCTTAATATAAAGTGTTACCAAGCAATGATTGTAGTGGGGGGAAGACTTTGAATGTATATATAAGCTTCATAAAGTGCAATCCATGCACAGAGCGACTGCATCTAGTGCTTTTTCACCTGTCTGTTTTGAAACTTGCTGAAGTGCTCTGCAAACATATAATGATTGAACAGTATTGGACTCTCATCTTTTAAACACATATTTTTACTCTCCATCAGTTTTCGTCAGGCATCATTTTGACACAGGAAACAAACAACAATATTTGCTCCAACTTTTCCGCGGACAGATGAGTCAAACCCAGCTAATCATGTTTGAGTGTCCCGACATTTCTTACTTTTTCTTTTATCTCATCAGGGGTATGTGGGAGTGTGCCCTGAAGCAATGAACCTAATAATTCCGCCTATTTTCTTTCAATTTTAGAAATCTAAAAGAGTGTGCAGTCGGCTTCTGACGCCGTCCGCCACTTTGTAGGGAATTCCACGTAATGTGGCTGGCTAAAAGGCTTTCAGACTTTATCAAGCAATAAAAGCTCCAGGTCTCCAGCCTGCCACTATTACCTGGCATTACTGCAGGCTGTTGTCATTAAGCAGCAGTTGCAGTAAGTTGTAGCGGTAGTGGGGAGATTAAGGATCGCTGCCTCTCACCCTTGACCTGACTCCCCCTTTAGACTCAGCCTTTTATCTTGCCTGAGATATGTTACAGTTTCCTAAAGGATTTCAACATTTCCCAGATTATCTTAAAGGTATCTGTCCAATTTACAGCTCAAGCTTGCCTTCTTTTCTGCTGTTTTTTTATGTCTTATCACATTCTTACAAGGATTTAAATGGTAATTACAGTATGTTGACACTGTTCTTTATCTGGTTTCAAAGAAGGCCAGATATCGTAGAGTAAAGCAACATACTGGGGGGGGGGGGGATCCTACACTCCTGTAAGACATTATAGATAAGAAAAACAGCAGACACAATGTCCCTTGTCAATGCCTGTTGACACAATGTATGTTTAATACCTCTTAACAATTCCAAAATATGGAATAATAACACAAGCAACATCAATGCAAACCAGGCAAGTGTATCACACCAGAGTGCTCCTGAAACAGAGCGGTAGTAGCAACTACTCTCACCATCTATCAGCAGTGTTACAAAACTTGTAATCTCTTTATGAATTTCAGCATTATCCACACCCAGTAACAGTCATAACATGTGCAGCACAGCTCTGCACTTCTACCTGAATATGGGGACATCTGCATGGTGGCAGTAGGATTTAATACACACTTTAACTCACTGCCGCGCCAAAGCAATACAGGACATATCCTCTAAACCTCTCCTCCCCTCCATCAATACACTCACTAACTACCATAGCAGTGAGTACAACAAGAAAAATGCTCCTGTAAAAGTTTTTTTTTCACTAAAGAAAAAACCTTTTTCCTCCTCTGCTCTCTCTTGCAATCCCATGTGGGGTGATTTAAGACGGGCAAGCTATGGAGAAACTGTTGCCCTCCATCTCTCCCCTCCTCCTTCCCTCTCATTCTCTCTCTCCCTTGGTCTTATTACAGGCTGTCAGTTTATTATAAAACATTAGGAAAGCAGAGGGACACTTGCAGTTACTGTCCTATCGATCGGCCGAGATAGATTCTGTGATTTAGAGTCAGCCTCTGCTCGCACCCTCCACATTCTCGCTCTCCTATTAAGGCACCAGCGCTTTGCTTTTGCTATTGATGTCTCAACATTAACAGTTACAAGCTGCTACACAAAATCAATGTTCAACTTTTATTACCGGCTGCATAACGCAGAGGACCTCCCGCCAACTGGTACTTAGCAGTCAAAAGGAGGTGTGGATGGTCCGCACGGCACGTCAGGTATTTTCTAAGTGATATCTGCAGTAATATCAATCCTGTGTACAGCATATAGGGGCTTTTAGGGGGGAGTTGAGGGCCTACGAGCTTAGGGATGCAGCATAGGAAAGTAAAGCTATACCAAACAAATTAGCACACATTTGCAACTAGTTACTGCACCTGAACAGACACTTCAGAGAATGAACGTAAGACGGGCAGGGAGGTTTTTGTTGAATCTCCGAAGACATGCGTCACACCTTCATTTCCCCGTCACAACACCACACATAGAGTACACCACCTAAATGTCATCAACCGCCACTGACCATCCACCCGTCTATCCATCACCAACCTGGAAGTGTGTGTGTTGTAACCCAGGTAGTGTGGATATGGAGTGGCTGAGGCCTTTCAAACATTTATGAGAGGCTACCGATGCCGCAGCGCTGCTCGAGCAGCGCTACTCGAGCAGCGCTACGGCAGCCCTTCTGGGACAAACAGCCCCCGGTCCTGTACTCTCATTCCCGATCAATGGAACTCAAGTTCATTACACACACTTTTCAGCAGAATGGCAGCAACAGATTTTTTTTACCCCTCCTTCCTCACCCTTGCCCACCGCTGGGGCTACATTACACCTGCTTGTTTACGTGACTGCGTGTACAAGGGAAGACGGGGGCAGGGAGAGTGTACCGATGTACATTTGTGTGTGTGTGTGTGTGTGTGTGTGTGTGTGTGTGTGTGTGTGTGTGTGTGTGTGTGTGTGTGTGTGTGTGTGTGTGTGTGTGTGTGTGTGTGTGTGTGTGTGTGTGTGTGTGTGTGTGTGTGTGTGTGTGTGTGTGTGTGTGTGTGTGTGTGTGTGTAAACAGGGGCCAGAGCTTGAGGTTATCATTATGTACAGGTTGGTCCACTGCAATGCTAATGCACAGTGGCCGCAGCCTGGGTCCCAGCGCTGTGTTAGCTACTGTAGGTTGCTACTCCTCTCCAATTAGAGGCTGAGGGATGTCTGTTTGGGGTGGGGAGGACATGCCTGGGCTATACGGGGCCCTGCGGAGAACAGGCTCACATTAGTCAAGGAACAGAGGAAGAGAACAAATTGTGCATACATTGAAGTACAGCAGGAAGTCTTCTCAACCACTTGATATGAATGATTTGTTGACTGGAGACCATCTACTCCCTTGCTGTGATTTCATGCAGCTTAATAATTTGTTTAGAGGACTTATTTAGTTTGATCAGTTGCTTTCTCACGGACGCAACTGACGTCCAACTGTACAACCTATTCAGTTTGGTTATAGTAGGGGTTATATGCAGCACATGTTAATGTCACAGGAATGTCAAAAGCCATTTCAAACATTTTGAGCTAAGACACATGATATCAAGAGCATGGTAAACTAAGAAAGTCAGTCAGTCAACAAATCAATAAAGCATCAATGTTTTACTCACTGTGGAATTACAACAGTGCTGTAAGATGAAGACAGTGTGTATGTGTGTGTGACAGCAGGGACAGAACAACTGCCGCAGGCATGCAGTGTATTGATCAGACCGCCTGCCATGGCCTTACTTAAACATTACATACACAACAGCAAGGAGTCACACAACCCTCCCGACGGAGCTCTCTCAACCAGCGATCACTCTTTCTTTGCTTTTTCTTTCATTTTCTTGCTCTCATGCACTCTAGGAAGGCCTCACTGGCACAAGCACAAACAAACAGGTGCAGACTGACTTTACGCACACACTCACACACAGATGTAGTATATAAAGAAGTTACATATATAACACACATTAACCTAAGGATATTGTCAAAGAATATAGTGGTGTTGGCCTTTAAATGTATTGCAGGTCAAATGTTCACAAATCCAAATGCAATCAGATGAACCCCTAGCCTTACACACCCGACTTATCAATCATTTGTTAAGTTGTAAATGTGAATGGCTTCACTCCTTTAATCAATGTCTCAGTAGAAGCTACAGTATTGCTGCTGTAGTCGTTTCCTCAGCAAAGAGATATCTTTATAACTAGACATTTATGGCTGCTATAGCTCATGAAGTGTCATTAGTGTGACTCATTGCACAATCACTACTTTACGCAAAATGTAAAAGACAAAAGTGTGAAATGAACTCAGAGGGAAAAGCAAAAGACGAGAGATAATGCACATTATTATTTTGATGATGATAATGTTGATTATTATTATCGTTGTTGTTCTTATCATCTTATTTTAGAATAAAACTCTTAATTTCTCATTTCTCATTTCTGACTGACTTTATGCTTGCAAGAGTGTGAGCCTCCACACAGGACAAAATGCTGACATTTGAAGCAGAAGTAAAAATAATCCTGTACATTCACCTATGGTCCACAAATGCAGCTCAATGGCATCACAGTACTGCCTGGCATTCGGGCTGTCAGCCATTGTGTTCCTGTCTGAATGTGTACAGTGCAGAGGCATGTGTTCAAACTATGGTGGTGGTAAGCTATATGGTAGTCAGGTGGCTGCTATAAGATTATACACCCTCTTGCCTTTGCTCTTTGCGCTTCTGTGTGTGCGTGCATGTCTTTGGACAATGTGGTTATGGGATACTTCTGGCAGGGCAGAGAACAGCAACGCTATAAGGTGATGTGTGTGTGTGCATGCTGTGGCATGTGTGTGTGTGTAACTAGAGACAGTGATTAAACGTTTGAGAGCACAGATGATCCAACAGGTGCTCTGGCTCGCTGTCTCTTGTTCTCCAGCCTTTCTCGCTCTCCCTCTATTTCTCTGTGTTGGGCCCCCACCCTCTCCGTGACCCCCCACTCCTAAACCATCACAGCTCCTTTCTTGTCAATGTGTTCTTGTCCTGAAGGATATTTTAAGCAACAAAGCCTTGTGAGTCCACTATCTTTCACACAAAGACAAACACATTTTAAGCATAGCTATTTCTTGTATTGCATTTAAAAAAAGAAAAATACATGGGGCAATGGAAACCTTAAGAGCTCCTGGTAAATGTTAGAAATACGGGTCAGGGAGACAACACATGTTGAAACACAAGAGGGCATTAATCACACAAGTTCTCTTTACACACGTATCAGAAAAATGTTTGTGTAATGTAAAGGAATATTCCTGGGCACTGCCAGACATTTGTGATGCTAGATCTGGGCCTGTGCAAGTTGCCTCGGAGCATAAAGTTGTACTTTAGTGCCACCCGGCACTGATATCCATAGCCACTGTTGGCATGAAACTGTATGCCTGTACAATCTCACAGAGCTCAGTGGTGTCTGACACATGGAAAGCACAATCAACAACATTTATGTAACACTGATAAAATAAAAAATAAATAGTCAGCCATTATCAGACACAAACAATCTGTTATAAATTCCCAAAATATCTGACACATAGGCTTTTGTTAGTCCCATGTTGTCTTCGTGGCACATGCAAGTGTTATTTTCTTCTAGTGAAAAAGTGTCCTCAAAATCTGCTCTAATTTACTATTACTGTGAATTTGACTGTTAACATTTGACAGACAAAACATTTTTGAGGGTCAGTGTGCAAGCATGTCATCTCACATTAGCTCTTAGGTGAATGAGAGAACGGCCACGAGCATGTAGACTTTCGAATACATTAAACCACAATTTGCACTTTAGTTGACTCCAATAGTCACTTGTCAGGGGACCAAAATAACACACAGAACAAAGAAATTAGAGAAGGTGGGGGGGGTCCATACTACCTGCTGGCTTCCATCATCAAATGAAAACGAAGCAAAAAAGGATGGAGTGAGTGAGGTAGATGTTAAACAAGAGAGGGCAGGAGAGGAGAGGAGTGTGAGAGAGGGAGGGAAAATGACGCTATGGATTAACTGTCCTTCATGCTGAAAATATACATCCCCAGGCGCTTGGCACTGAATTATTAATTCAAATTTGTCAGAGAAAGAATGAGAGAAATCTATTGACGGGGAGACGGGCCCTTTAATGGTCTCATTAAAGGGGAGGCTTCCCACACCAGGCACCTTCTGTACTGCTGCAGGAGTTTTCGGGGTGGTGGAGGGTTAGAGGGGGATACTTGACCCCCCAATGATTTTCTGTCACTTTATGATAAACAAGAAAGGTTGACATGCCCCTCCACTCCCCACAATTTCCCTGCACCACCAAACTAACCCTGTGTGTAATTAGCCAAGGGGTGCAAAAGTGCACTGAATGTAAACGAGGTTCACACACATGCATTGATAGAAGGAGACAGCAACAACACACACACATATTATATGCTGTGCCTGCTTCTACTGTTGCTGACAGGTTAAAATGCAGTGTGTGAGGGGGGTGGGTTTGGTAGTTTATACGAGCCATAAAAGTAACCTCGCCGGTAGAAGCCAAAATAATAAAAATTGATGAGAATACTGTTTTTTTTTTGGCCTCGCTCCATTGAATACTTCCTCACATTAGGTCATTGTCCATTAGATTTGAGCCTGTCAGTCAAGTGTTACCATCATTAGCTGCATGTTGCAATATGTCTGGGAGCTGTTTTGGTGAGAGGAGGTTAACTGTCTGTACAATCCAGATGGCATTAGCAAGGTGAGAGAGCAGGGACCTGTGGGTGCAACCCACTGTCGGAGGTCAGATAATTGAAAAGCATTTGGTGCAGCCTCCAGGGGGGCTACAAGGGGCAATACGAAGTGTGGGGGAGACAAGAGAGACCACAGGTTCATTGCTGATTCAAATCTCTCAGTATCCCTCTGGCTAATGGATTTTCATAATGCTGAGACAATGGGATTTCCCCCCACAGCAAAATGATTTTTTAGACCATTGAGTCTGCAGCTTGAAGAAATAAACAACAGCACATGGGGCGTGTTGACAAAAATATGTAATGCTAAAGCACATAAATACATTTAAAACAAATTCAATTATCAAACAGGCCAAACTTTTTTGGAGTGTTGTTTTGAGGCTGGTAAATAAATAGCAGTTTTCTATGCAAAAGAAACTGTTCACTGGGTTGTATCCAACATCGAAATATGCAGCCTTAGTTAATGTTCATTCTTGTTGCAAGTTAGGGTCATTATATAGCTGTTATATTATTAATATGTTGACTGATAAATAATTATAAATTGAAATAACTACTATTATAATATGTTAAAGTAAAAAAAAAGTTAAATAATACCCTTCTATGCACACATGTCTGAACTATTCCTTTAATAATTGTTCCTACTTATATTGTCCTCCCTGGCTATGCCGATCTCCTAAAGCCCTCAAAGTCTATAACAACACAGACACAAATAGGACCAACTTATACAGGATGTAAATTTGTTTTCCCCTTCACCTCAGGATAAACCCTGAGCACCTTCTAGCCAGCATAGTCAATGAGAGAAGCTTGTCTGCTTCCTGCTACGAGTGCCTTTTCTATTGTTTATTTTATCAGACCTAAGGCACTTTTCCCTCCCTCACAATATCTCTCGATCTCTCTCCATCGTCCGCAGAGAACGCCGACCCGTCCTTGGGCGACAGAAACTGAACCACCGACTACCTCTTTAGCTTAACAACAATAGCAATTATGTCAGAGGAGGTTTGGAATTGACTTAATATATCCCCTACTGGACGGTACCTATGTTATTCTCTTTTAAAGCTGCATGGCATTTGGCCCCTTGTGGCTAAAGGGAGGGTTTGATGAGTCGGCAGGCAAATTGAGCCTTCATGCTGTATTCTGACAAAAGCCCGTCCCCATTGGTCGGCAGTTTCCAGGCACTGTGAGATGGTTGATATTATGCATTGTTAGCGCAGTGGATATTTGGCCTCTGGACATTTGGCTCTAAGTTAGCTTGAGGCCATATAGCTACAGTATTACTCTACCGGTGAAATACTTTTCAAGATGAGGGGTCACCGTTTGGGGCTTAACGAGGCCTTAGTCAACTGAATAAGCAGTTATTGAGTGTAAAGGATACCTCCTAAGATCCTTTCTATTAATTAAATAAGAAATAAAGAGATACATATTAGCTATTGCCAATTGGTGCTTGATAGGCTCAAATATATTTGTCCACTTTAGGGTATAGCTTGTGGTTGCTATCATGTTGTTGCTAAACATTTAAATAGGGACATTTGCCGATGCATACATCAGTGGATATTACGTTGGAACCAATGGACAACAAGTGAAATGAATTCTACTTCCATGAAAACAATAATTATAAAAAAGAATGAAAAAGAATGTGGAGGAGGTGGTTTGTTGTAATTCCTAGCCTGATCCCATTTCATACCCTGAAGGCAAGAATATAGTCCAAGCAATGTGCCTGTTGGCTGGTCCAACACCATCAGAAACCTGCCTTTGACTTTAGCCATTTGGACAATAACGAACACTTTTGCCAACTCAACACTGTAGTTTGTTTTCCAAATGTATCCCTACTGCAACACTTAAACAGTCATGTTTTGTAGCATGTAGCAGTGTGTCTGTCGTTTACGCTTTTCTTTACAGAGATTGAAAGTCAGCTGATGCATGCTCCTCCTGATAGAACTGTCACTGTATGATGCTTGTTACCCTTGAAGCATTTAGCGTATCAAGTCTCAAAGAACCCCCATTAAATGTTAAGGAGCACATAAGTCTAGTTTACCATGCTGTGTTTTCACTCGCCTCAAATGTGGAAACGTCGTATCTGAGAAAGGGAATTCCCCAAATGGGACTTGGATAAAAACAAGGAAGCTGAGAGCTCTGGGGAGAAGGGAAACTTGTTTGCTGGCATACATAGATAGATGAAGGAAGCTGTACAGGAAACACACTTCCTGGTGAAATGCTGTCAATGGAGTATTGATGGGAGAGCATGTGTGTGTGTGTTTATGTATGTTATGGCTTGTGGTGTGAGGGTAAAATAGGTAGTAAGGAGGTTAATTTTCTCCAAACAAAAACGAAGCCCAGCGGTGCACCGAAACTCAGATAATAGCCTATAGTGATACTGTTAACCATGCGACCATTGCCCCTTGCCCTGTGAACCTTGTTTGCTTTGATAACCCTTGCACACTGTTTTTTAACACCACACTCATATACAAACACACAGCCACATTCTCCCAGTGCACACATCATTCCACATGTTGCTTATTGTGGGCGGTCCTTAGTCCTCACTTTGTCCCAACAACCCACCCAGATTCAAAGGTTATTGGGTTCTGTTCTTTCAACGCCCCTGTCTCTGATTGGAGCCGAGCTTCAAAACAGATTAATAATAAATAAAGTAGCAGTTGACAATGTTGACTTGATAACATCAAGAAGGGGGCAATAAAGAGGACTTGGCCGGGACATGGGTTCAATCCCTCGCTCTTTGAAGTACCGCTGCAGTTGTAAAATGTGCTTCAACTTTGATAGGCTTGTGTAAACGCCTGTGAAGGTCCCTATTGGAAGACCAGGAGCCTCTAATTCCCGCCTATACAGGAAGTGAGCGGTTTGTCTCCCACTCACGTTTAATTGGTAAAGTTTACTGACAGCACTTGACTTAATAACCATTATGAACCAAGAGTTTTATGTGTTGTTTTTGGGGCAGGCAGGAAACACATGTTGTGAAGTTTGAAAGGCACGATGACTTGACAGCATGTGACTGAGAGGTTTATTGATTGGGGCACTAAGATTGTACTGTGAGAGGCCTTGGTGTTATTTTGCCATGTCTAACTGTTGACCTTATAGAAGTGTCTTATTATGAAGAGGGGGGTGGGGACCAAAACACCCTGACTGGACACACTTTGGTCTTCACCAAAGTTTTTTGAGGCGATTGAAATTTAACAAATAAAGCTTAACTCTTAGCCTCTTCCGTATTTTATGCATCTGTTTTAAAAATGTTGGCTTATATCATGATGTATAGAAGGGTCAGGTTTTACCCAGCTAGGATCTATTAACAGGCAGACTTACTGTATATTGCAGTATTTCTCTACCACTTCTAAAAGCCACAATCCAAGTAAGGCCTGCTTGCTTTTGCACAGAATGGTAAACACTGACAAAAAGCCATGTTTCTGATCAAAGGTTACTAGTGTGCTGCCCGTTAAGCATCATTGATATGAGAAAGAGGCAATGGAGCGAATATTTGCTTGAGTGAATTTGCAGCGTGTCTAAATGGTGTGTGTGTGTGTGTGTGTGCGTGTGTGTGTGTGTGTGTGTGTGTGTGTGTGTGTGTGTGTGTGTGTGTGTGTGTGTGTGTGTGTGTGTGTGTGTGTGTGTGTGTGTGTGTGTGTATCTGTGTGTCCCTGGAGCAAGTGGATTGCAAGGGGCGGTGAAAGCACATGCGGACACACACACACCCACAGCACAGAGCAAATCTAGTCTAATTAAAAAGCACAGCAGTGATTTCAGGGGCTCTGTTATAGAGAGAATGAGTGTGTGTGTGTGTGTGTGTGTGTGTGTGTGTGTGTGTGTGTGTGTGTGTGTGTGTGTGTGTGTGTGTGTGTGTGTGTGTGTGTGTGTGTGTGTGTGTGTGTGTGTGTGTGTGTGTGTGTGTGTGTGTGTGTGTGTGTGTGTGTGTGTGTGTGTGTGTGCGCGTACTTTTGCATTAGGTCGCTGGCTTCAGCATGATCGGCCGTCAAATGAAACAATGTATTCCACGGGACCTCAGGGTGTCCATTTAAGTATTCAGATGCGGTGCAGCAACGAACTGTGGCTGTTTTATGTGGAAAAAAAAGTTGATAATTAGTCCCACAGTGACTGAACAATGAGATGGAGAGAGAAATAATGAAAGGGGGGGCATTGGAGGAAGAGGAGGGAGCGCTTAGCACACTTAATGCTCCGACCTGACACTGGGAATCATTGATCAATTGTTTATTTTAAGTTCCCCCTAACCCCTTACCCCTACTTAACAATCCTTCTCCTGGCTTTGAATCATAGTTAATTGTTTTCTGATTAGCAG
The DNA here is from genome assembly GCF_902827115.2 of Pseudochaenichthys georgianus. Classification (NCBI taxonomy): domain Eukaryota; kingdom Metazoa; phylum Chordata; class Actinopteri; order Perciformes; family Channichthyidae; genus Pseudochaenichthys; species Pseudochaenichthys georgianus. The sequence goes on from NC_047506.1 coordinate 16,499,983, forward strand.
CAACATTAAAAAAAGATTTCTCATCAACCTGATATTTTTCAGTTTTTACAAACAGGAGCACATATCAAACTATTGTTATTTGTGCTTTTTCACTTCCTTTTTTGGAGTCCCTTGTTCATTATTTTTTCAAAAGGGTCTCTGGCAATAATTAGCAATTAAAATGCTGTCTTTTTGCCACACTTTCCCCTAATTAGCTTGACAGAGACATGGGTACTAATTCTCTCTAGTCCTTCCCCCCAATATCCGCCCATAGACCCAACAAACTACCCTCCACATGCCTAAACACTCATGCAGACACACAAACACAGAAATAAAATCAGAGGAACCATGGCAACACCTCCCAATGTTTTTGCTCTGGGCTCACCTTGTCATGTTAGTGCAGAATTAACTAAATCAAACTCAGAAGAGGTTAACACGACATAATAGATTCTTTAGCAGCATGACATGTTCGTTCTGAATTTCATCCTTTTAATGTATTCTGCCAACCAACATATATGGTATTTCATAAAGTCCTATATTAGTCAGCATCTGGCTTGAGCCTAACTGTGGAGTTGTCTTTTGTAATTTTTTTCGTATTTTGGGTTAAAACAACCTTGCAAAAATCAAACAGGTACACATATTGGGGTATGTTCTATTGATTTCAGTTTAGACTAAATTGACTTTTAGAGAGACTTTCAGTTTTTCCCGACCAGAATGTTATTCTGTGTAGTGTGGAGAAAGCACTGAAACGGCATTTAGAAAATACAATTGACAGGAAATATAGCTCACTAGATAGTGTAATGCATAAAATATAACAAATTGAAAAATTGGAGGTGCGAGGAAGTGCAGCTGATGGTTGTGGACTCTTTGAGCACCATTCTCAGCAACTCCTTTTTATTCCATTGCTTTGCTTTGATAAAAACAAGTCTGTTGTTTTTCTTGTTGACCTGCGTAGGCTGTCTTGGTGTCAAAGCCTAAAGCCCACAGTGGTTAGCTTATGAAAGGCTATATCGATGCTTCTCAGAGGTGTCGCTGGTTTGAAAGCCGGTTCAGGAGTCTGATAGGGGGTCAGACAGCTGACTAGCAGCAGGAAAAGCACATGTCATGTTTGTTTGGTGCCTCTTTTGTCACAAGCCGTGCCCCCTCCCCCCTTTCCTGCTCTCCTCTTGGCCTTATTTAGCCCCCCGCCGTGTCACCCAGAGGTCAGGGTGAGCATGCACACGCTACACACCACCTCACACATACACAGGCAACACAAGCACGCACAGACACACACACATACAGATTGTAATAGCATGGAAGAGTGCATCATAGATGGAAGTGCCTTGAAGGATCTGCTTCTCATTCTCTAGACCTCATTAGCTGCTGATTTATCTCCCCCTCCTCCCTCCTAATGCTCTGGGTGGGTGGGTGGGGTATGTGTGAGTGTGGGAAGGGGGTACTGTGTGAGAAATAGTATGTGTATTTCAATGGATTCGTGTTTGAGCTTCTGTGAGAGAAAGGCAGAGATTTGGCGTGAAAGATGGTGTATTTTAGTGTGCGGCAGTGTTGGTCCAGAGGTGTCAACTAAACACACAGACTCTGTCTTTCTACATTAGCTCACTGTGAGCACACTCAACCTGGGGTCAAGCAGATTAATAAAAGATCACACACACTCAAACTGAGCTGCTATCTGATTAGATATTCTGCCGCCCTGCACTTCATAATCATGACAAGTACACGCAGCGCTCAGGCCCACCATTATCCATTTAGCACATTTTGCTCTTGTCTTGCAATAATCTGCTCAAACCCCAAGTGAGCTTATTATTGTCAAGGAAAAGTGCTTATAGCTACGCGTAAGGGTAGGATTTTGGAAAGATGCAAAATGTATTTTGCACGTGGAATTAATAGTGAAAAAAGGACTTCCCACCAATATGAATGTATGGGCTCTAAATGTAACCTGCAGTTTAAGTGATTACTGTTTTTAAGATCAATGCTTATTATTTTTCCACAAATAATTAAAACGCATTCTGTTTTGTTATGATATAAAAGGATGGTTAAGGCGTTAGGTTAAGGAGCAGCTCTGGTGCTAATATGACTGTAACTGTGCCCTACATAATTCATTGACTCCTAGGGAATGAATCTCTTGGGATGAGGTTTGCCTTTACCTGGTTCCCTCCACATCGTCGTCTCAAGAGACGATTCAGAGAATAATAAAAGAGAAGGGGTACTTCGTCATGCAGTGCATGATAAAGTCCTCTTTAGAGTTATACAAAAAATAAGTGAAGTGACAAAGATTGGAACCTTTTTGTCTTTTAAATATGAACCATGATAATAATAATAATAATAATAATAATAATAATAATACATCATATTTATAGCGCATCATGGATCATTCATTTGTTTCCTTGAGGATACGGTGGTAACATTTGAGTTATAGATCCTGCCATAAAAAAATCTGAGTTAATTTGAGACATTAAAAGTGAGCAGGAACACTTGGCCTTAATATACTGTAGGACTAGATGTGCTCATGCTCTAACCATACTGATAGTACTGTACTGTGGGCACATTATGCCTTCAATTCATTCAGCTGCTGTGTGACACTTTTGGAATTTGTAATTATTTGCCATTATGTTAAGGCTTCATTATTATGTGTTATTGCTTTCTTCTTATAATCAAACAGCACCCACAGATTGATAAAGTGTCATCCAATCGAACCATTTTCTCGTTCTTTTGATAGATGTCAAGAACCTGGAGAACTTTCACCTCGTGGAGAGTGTCCAGGAGCAGGTCAACGCAGCGCTGCTGGACTACGTCATGTGTAACTATCCGCAACAAACAGACAAGTTTGGCCAGCTGCTCCTCCGGCTGCCAGAGATCCGAGCCATCAGCCTGCAGGCCGAAGAATACCTTTACTACAAACACCTGAACGGGGACGTGCCCTGCAACAACCTGCTCATTGAAATGCTTCATGCCAAGAGAGCTTAGGAGAGGACTGCACTACCCATAATGCAGCTGTGCAAACATCTTGAGTTCTGCTGCTGCACACAAACTCCAAATAACTGAACCTCCATCTCAAAGTTGTGATGACCTGGAGGATGGAGAGCAGAGACTCATAGCAACTCTTGTTTATATAAAGCTCATTTAGATTATCAAGTTACAACTTGGAGTACAGATCTGGACAAACACTCATTCACAGAGACAAATAATGTGTACACACTAACAGTATATGGATCAATTTATTCTATTAAAAAAAGTATGAAAGAAGAGCCTCTTCTCCTCGACTACAAAGACAATATTAAAAGTAAGAAGAGAAAAACACTTGAAACAAACATGGCTCAAGATGGGATCCTTTTGTCTGCACGAGCACACCATTTCAAAACTGGCAGGTTGAAACTTAAGAATGAACAACCCTTAAATGTTTTGGCACTGGTGCTACGACAGGAACCTGAGAAACACCACCGATCTTCAGCAGCTTTGTGACTAGAACGGTGGCTTTTTTGGTCGATGATCCTACAGATGCTCTCTCACTGAAACCAGCTGTTAGCTGTTGTTGGTACTGTAAAGACGAACGGACAGCCAGTCAACCAGGCCAAAGACTCTAACTTACTGTCACATCTGTTTTTCAAACTCATAAAAGATGCCTGCCATGGCAGCTTGATAGGGAGAGGGAAGAACTGAAAGAAAAAAAAAGTCTAAAAAAGAAACAGTCTTTATTGAACAAAATGATAGATAGGCCAATAATAAGAAAAAATATGAGTTTTCTTTCTCTTGTAATGGAAGTCATTTGCTCCTCATGGTCATATTGTCGTACCCGTTTCTTATTCCACCTCCCTGAATCATCTTAAACTATGTACCTCAGAAAGACCAGTGTTAAATAAATTCAATTAGTGATGTAAGCTGAAACAAGTGTATTTATAGCCCCTTTTTCCTGCAAAAAACACCCTCTCTTTTGAGTATTTCATTACAACTGGAACAAAACAAAGTGTGATTCTTGAGACGGAGAAGGATCGACCCTGCCTTTGTCCGGAAAGACCAAAGCCTGCTGCAAAACAGAAGGAGGAAATTACAAAAACCTTAATAATCAGTATTATAATGGGGGAAAAAATTGTGATGTCACAGTTATGTGAGTCTTGCCTTATTTCATTACCATGCTAGCTAACCGTGCAGATGTGAATGAAAATATGTACAAATATGTATATAAAGTATTAATGTAAACATTAAAAAAATAATAATTCAACAGGTGTTTACATTCATGTGGTCATATGGGAGAGAACTGTGATGAAGCATAAATTGCAAAGCAATGATTTCCTAAAAAATGAAATCAACAAAATGAAAAAAATATCCTCTGGTTCGCTTTCTTTGGTGTGTGTACAGTGTTTATTTGTTATTTGTTTTGAGCAGTACTTAAATTATGTCGTGAGACACTAAAATCAAGAAGGAATCACACTTAAGATATTAATTTCTATCTGTGTCTGCTGGCATTTCAACTTTTGTTTTTTTAAGCATTGCTGTATAAGGGTTTTGTTTCACTTACAACCTTTTTTGTAGATTTCCTCTCCTTTTTTATTTACAGTGCTTTTACCTTTTTGATGTACAGTATGTCACTGGTTACGCTTAATAATGAAGATAATTTATTGCGTGTCTGGGTTTCCATCTTTGTGTTACATGGCGTGAGGTGTCCATGCCAGAATAAATTTGTTTTCTGTAGCATGTTCTCATTTTGTTTCCATATTTAGTTCAGAGATGCAGGTCTGGAGCTAAATAGTGGGCTTTAAAAAACTAAAGAAATCACCATCTTTTTTGTTGTCCTTTAAATGTTAATGAGAGTCAAAAACATGGAAAAGGATATTGCATTCAAGACCGTAGGTGTGAAAGATGTTGGAAGTTTTTTTCCTCAATCAGCATCAATGTTTTTTCCGGTTTGCTCTTATACCAAAGACGGCATCTTTCCTCCTTGGAGCTGTGACTTCTAGTACTGTGTCGGAAATGGCTTTCTTTTCTTAAAAAGTGGCACCCTAAAGTATTTTCATGTGGAACTTTTCACATGTACCGTTGTTGTTACTGTTTTTTCAAAATGTCCCAATGCTTGCCTCCCACAAAGACTTATGGTTATTTGTTTACCTGTCAACATCTTATCAATTAGGCCGTAGAACAATCTGAAGTCTTTCTTTTTTTGGCATGTTTATTGTACAGAAAATGTACTTAAAATCCCATGTTATTAAGCAATTGATGCTCTTGATCTATTTTCTGACACCCACATCAGACAATCTTTTCATCAACAACTTTCTCAAAACCTGTGTTGAGGTTCTGCAGCTGCTTTAAATGTGCTTTACATACATACATACATACATACATACATACATACATACATACATACATACATACATACATACATACATACATACATACATACATACATACATACATACATACATACATACAGGTGAGCTCTACACCACATGCAGGCAATAAGACATGCACATTAATTTGGTCAACGCTCCATTCGCAACAGCAGGCTTTTTCTAAATCAAATTTAGTAAAAGTAAAAAAATATACGCATTTTGTCAGAAGGTATCTATGTTAAAGTTTGCCTTACAACATACCAGTCTGTAATTTAAGATTAACTCTTTAGAGACATGCTTAAACAAGGAATATATTCATGTATGTATTAGCATTCACATGCACGTATTCCAACACATGGATTAACAATGGATCAAAATGCCATTTCCCTTCTGCTTTTCTATGACTTGTGCCCCCCATGCTGATATTCTGACTGCCCCTATTATGGACCCTGTCATTGGGAGTGTCTCTCTTAGACTAATTTAATTTTCACTCATATTTAAATAAATAATTGTTATGCTTACAACTCCAGATTCTGGCTTTCTGCAGGAACCTTTTTTTAGTCCCTGCTAAAGAGCAGTGACTTTCCTGGGGAGAAAAAGGTTCCAATTTCTGATTGGCTGGGCGAATTGCAAACCATGCCCCGTAAAACTCTGAAAGGTTTTTGTGAAGCCGCCATTTTATTTCCTCGCATTAGCATTAGCCAAGCGCACCAACGGAGACTAACTTATGGCAACACAAAATAAAACCTGGGATCGGTGGAGTGATGAGGAGGTGTTGGTGCTTCTGCCGATTTACCCGGGGCTTCGGGTGGCGATTTACTGCCACCCAAAGTCCCGGACTCTGGTGGCAGTATACGCCGTGAAGTTGTTTGCGGCCTGCCAGTAAACCCAAAGCAGAAGAAGTGACGTCAGCGGCTTCATTTGCGTTATCCTCCCTCAGGGACTTATTCCGGTGTGAACGCGATTTACTAGATAGTTCCGGGGAAATAAAAGTTCCGGGGAAAAGTTCCGGGAACTATTCCTGGGAAAAGTACTTGGTGTGAAAGCGCCAAATGCTGTCCATTTTTGCTGTATATGTTTTTTGTGGGAAAAATTAATAGCTACTCGCTTTGAATAACTTAGGAATAAGATCAGATCGGAAATAGGATGAGTTGTTTTACTTTAATATTAGACACTTTCACACCAGAGTACTTTTCCCAGTATAGTTCCGATAGTTCTTGAAATTTTGCTTTCACACCAAAAAAATCCGGAACTAGAACTTAGTTCATGAGAACCTTTTCACCCCCTTTTTAGTCCCTGACCCTGATAGAGAGCGGGGACTTTCATGGAAGAAAAAGTTTCCCATTTCTGATTGGCTGGGCGAATTGCAAATCATACCACGTAAAACTCGGAAAAGTTTTGTGAAGCCGCCATTGTATTTTGCTGGCATTAGCATTATTAGCATTAGCATTAGCCCAGCGCACCAACGGAGAGAAACTAACGTATGGCAACACAAAAAAAAACATGGGAGCGGTGGAGTGATGAGGAGGTGTCGGCGTTCTGGCGATTTACTCGGAAGGGTCTTCCGGCCCGGGGACTTCGGGTGGCAGTACACGCCGTGAAGTTGTTTGCGGCCTGCCAGTAAACCCAAAGCAGAAGAAGAAGTGACGTCAGCGGCTTCATTTGCCTAATCCTTCCTCGGGGACTCGTGTTAATGCGATCTGCTCTTTAGTTCATCAGAACTAAAGAGTTCTGATGAACTAAGTACTGGGAACTAAGTACGGCAAAGTGTTTGGTCTGAAAGCGCCTATTGTTGTAATTTTTTCATGCCACTTCATTTAATAGTTTGTGAGTAGAGTGACAGGAAAGCAGGGGAGAGAAAAAGGAATGGCATATCATAAAGACTCAATCTGACTGACATCTCACACTGACTGGTCACAAATAGGGCCCATTACTCAGTTTATGTATCTGAATGCAGTTCTACTGCACACTTTACTGGACGATATACAGTAACACTCTAACAAGTAATACAAGCATAAGAAATGCAAAAAACAATAAACTTTTAATTGACGCATTTTAGATTAAAGTTATAATTGAGGCCTTTAGCTCACATTATTATGCAGCGCATCTTAAAAAAAGAACAATGTTTAAAGCAAAAAAAGCCCTAGAAAACTGAATATAGTTACAAACAGTACAAAGGTACAGTATGCACTGATAAAAACACAGATGGGCTGCATCTCTACAGGGATCATAAGTGAGAAAATAGCTATAATACAAGGAAAACAATTCACCAGCTTTGATACAAAAAAATGAAACTTCAATCACAGTCACCAGCCAGGTCAGTCCATGTGGACGAGGCCATAGCTTTTCTGAGTCGCAGGACTTCGGGGGAAACAGGAGGCGGTCAACTCCAGCTCCATGGGAACATGAAGACTACAACCAGCCGGCAGGGCATCCCCCTCTGAGGAACCAGGCTCCTTGATAGGAAACAGGGATTCAAGTGACATAAATAAAATATATTTATTTACAACATAATAACAAAGTCATACAATTCACTGGTAGATTTTTAGGAAAAGGCAGGTACATTTAACAGTTTATCTGTATGAAGTTAAATTACAGCATGGAGTATCTGTAACTAATAGGTCTTTTTGGGTGTTAATAAAGCACTTTTATTTATTTTTATTTGGTCACATGAAATGTGTAATTTGTTGAAAGACACTAAAATACGCCTAAACTTATTTTACACTTGCTTTACGTTCCAGTGTTTCAGTATAGGATAAGACTGCTTGCATCCGATCATTTAATTTAAAGCTTGCTATCAAACAGCCTCACTTAGAAGATTTAACTAATTAAACGTCTTTTCAAATCATGAATTAATGCAATAGTAAGATATTTCCCCCAAATCTATATACAATTTTAAAATCAACCCATTATTTAATGTTTCATACATTAATCAGTAATGCAATTGAAGACTTTAGGTCTATTACCGGAAATGATTTAATAACAAAAGCAATACAACTTAAAAAAAACTGTGCAATGCCAACCTTTGACTCCCTCCCACAACGGGCACATATGTTGGTGTTAATAATAATTAGATCTTTATTATTTATTAAAACATACTTCTGCTATTACAGAGTGATTTTTAGCTCGATTTTATTGAATGATCTTAACGGCCCCTACACACGGCGGCGTGTGTTGCCGCTTCAACGCTTCTGCCCATTCACTTTGAATGGGGTGACGTCACGCCTCGCCGAACTGCATTGTCGGAGCAAAGCGTAGCTTTTCTCGCAGTGCTCGCTGCAAAAGTAGAGCAATGCTCTACTTTTGACGCTTCGACGGAAGCCTCGAATCATATGCCAGTAGAAGCTCTAGCCAATCAAACCGTTGCTTGTGTGTCCGGGGCGGGAGATTCAGGTGATTGGTTGTTGGTCTAGCTTCAGACATGCCCACTGGCAAGCGACAACGCACGCCGCCGTGTGTAGGGGCCGTAAGACCTTCACTTTTTTAAGGTACAGTTTTTGGGAAAGATACATCATAATCAGTTGCTCATATTTATTTGTCTTTCTTGTATAAAATACAAGAAAGAAAAATAACAGATAAAATGTAGCCTAATTGTTCAGATGTCAAAATACAACATACAGTAACCATATACCTTTGAAGGATTCAGCCTGCATTTATCTATGTTGCCATCAGTCTAATGGTTCAGATTGTTTGCATTACCCAATAAATACATGTATACAATTTGCCCTGCTCTTCAGAAATAATCATTTAAAAAAAAGTGTTTCTCATGAATTTACATTGTTTCTGTATATCCAATACATACATCAGCTTTTAACATTTTCAGGATTTCAGACTACCAAAACCAAACCCCAACAATCATAGCCCACTGGTTTAAATGTGTCTTTTAATAACCAAACTTTTGAAAATCTATTGTGTTTCAAAGGTTTTTTTTTTCTTCCTGATGCAAATTTTACGAGGGATTATGCGATTGCTGAGGAGTTGATGATAATGTTCTTGTGCAGCATTAAGAATGCTGGTCACAGCCTGGCAAGAGGCCAGCTCCATCCCCGGTGCAGGGTTGCAATCCTCACTTGGAGCTTGGCTTGCAGTGCCTGGCCTCCTGTCTGTAAATGTGTTAAACCTGCTTTCACTTGCCCTGCATTTGTATAAATAATGTATATACATTTATCCACAGACTCTAACAAGTGCCGCCTCAGGTGAAAATACTCAGAAATGCATGCTATGCGCATCCCCGAAGGTGGACATCATCTCCAAACCGACCGACTCAAAAGATAACCACACAGAGAGGGAAAAAAAAACACAAATGAATAACTTGCCAAAAGCAACAAAAACACACCGTTTTTCTTGCACACATATGCAGTGCTGTCAGATTCTAAACAAGTTTTCCTTTCCGTCACACAAACAGCCGCAAGTTGTGTCTGCCAGAGTGATGAGAAGCTTTTAAACTCTGGAACCACATCACTCGTGTTTACCGAGATGCGCTTGTATGCTTCCGTGCATTGTCAAAGCGCAGTCAAAGATAAAGAGATTGAGGGCACAAGAAAAAACAAACGCTTTTGGAAGTGTTCCAAGATTGTAAGAAAAATGTGCAACTGAACACTAGAATAAGCAAGTTTGGTATTCAGTCCATTATCAGGCAGGACCGGAGGGGCTTAGGAGGCCTGAGAAAAGCTGAACCTGTCTAAATAAATGAACCGCCCAGTGCCACATGCTGGATTAATCACTGACATCTTTAATAGACTATAACATTGTATGCATTATTTATTCAAATTTCTATTCTTCCTTATTAAAAACTTTTTTACAAGCAACTACCACATGTTTTAACACAAGGTTTGCTCATTCTGTACGGCTGGGTTTATTATATCATTCTAGGTATAAAACCATAAAAACCTAAAGAGTTTCTTGATCCAACAGGGAAAGAATCTCCAAACCAAGTAAAGAAAAGATTTTATTGATAAATAATTTGTTTATTAATCTGTTTTTGAGTTTTAAATCTGGCAAAGGCAGCCCAACTCTTCAGAGAGGCAATTAGCCAACTTTCTAATCACTTCTACCAAAAAGCAACTGGGGGACCCATTGTTGGGCGGCCTGATGGACAAACTTTAAAAATGTAAAGATCGAATTAATAGGCAAGTATTGTTAATGGGAACACTCACTATGCAAAAGACTCACTGTGGCATGCAAAGCAAATACACTAAGGTTTGGAGATGGAATGGTTCGAAGGCCGCTGTCGTTTCATTTCAAAGCATGCATTATACATCATTGTGCATAAAGAGGAAGCCTACAGCATTATGATGTTTTTTTTCCACGATGATTATCCTTTATTAGTCATTAAAAAGGGAGCGATAGAGAGAGAAAAATACAACTTTTAAGCACCTGAACCTCGCTGCCAGCATTCCATTAATTGCCTCCACAATGGGGAGAGCCTTTGGAGATTTTTCAATTTAAAAAAATGAGGAGCATGCTCATGTTATACCAGCACTTAAATCCTACAGAGCTCAAATAAAAAGGGACTCAAGGTTGCATCCGATTGAAAGCCTCCAACTACAGCCACTTCAGAAATCCATTTAGCAAGTGGGGGGTTAGAACATCTAATTCAAACAGAGTCGCCCTGTTAAAACGTTTGCACCAATGTCTTTTAAAAACACACACACACACACACACACACACACACACACACACACACACACACACAAACAAACATTTTCAGGCACACACTTTTCTTCTGTGTTTGCTTAGCTCTATTGTAGGGACATATGGACCTTGCACATAGAGAGATGACACAAAGAATTAATCTTGCCTGACCTCAGCCAAGTGGCGAAGGTGAATGCTTGACTACACGTGGAATCTTGACCTTTGCTTTGACAGTGTCAAAACGAGTGCTCCAAGGGAACGACAAAGAAAGAGGTCTGTGGTCATATTAGTACACGTTGTACACGTTGACCTGAATCTCTACACACTGTTCTTTGGCTGCAAAAACCTTGGTATTGACAATGTTTGCTCATAAAAAAAAAGCCAAAAGGAATTATTGAATTTTAAAATCAGAGGCAATAAAACAAATATATATATTTAACCAAAGCAACAAGGGGATAGAAAATATAGTAGCTACATAGGTGATTTTTCCTTTTTAGGGAACTGATGAAATATTACTACAATGTGAAAGCTTGAGCGGCTACGTGCCATTTCAATTAAGGGTAATTTATATTCATTGATTTGTTAATGTCACAGCCCCTGTATAGCTACTTGTAGTGCTTTACAAAACAAATTAAAATACTTTTTAGGAATAAATACAGTAAAAACACTTTATATAATGGCATTTTACAACAGGCATTACAAAGCAAAGATAATAAAATAATTAAAATAAACACCACAGGTATACAATACGTTTAAAAGGCATACTGTAGTTCGAATATGATCATCTCAATTAAAAGCAGCGGCAAAAGAGATATGTTTTTAGTATCGATTTAAAAATAGTAAGCGTTTCTGCGGACGTGCATGATTTGGGTAGTTTGTTCCAGAGTGTCGGGGCATAACAGCTAAATGCTGCCTCTCCATGTTCTCATTCATAACACTCCGTTCGATGTCTCACTATGGGATGCGCCTCATCGCGGAGCAAACAGAAGCATCAATCTCATTACGCCAATCCTGATTGGCCGGTGATTCTTGACGTCAACGTCAGGGGAAATCAGGTGTTTGAATGACGCATGCGTCATTCAAACACCTCTTCTCGCTTCAGAGCACATCTTGAACGGTAGCCGGGCTAGCTTAACAGTCCACAGACTGAACCCAACAAATTTTCGGTCGACGGGCGTTAGCCGGCTACCCGATTCTCTCACAGAAGAATATTATAGTCAACCTCGCCGTTCTTCCTCTGGAGTAAGGTAAGGTTTTGACTTCAAGTTAGCAACACACCAGTTGCTAACTTGTGTTTTTTCCCTCACTACCGACACCACGGTAGCAAGGACACTTTTTTTTTTTTATTCTTCTCTCTTCCACGGAGGAGAAAAGGATTACAGGAATATTACCATACCAGGTAATATCCTTGAGAGAAAAAGACCCACGCTGTCCTTTTTTCCCCCCGGATTAAAGACAGATCGGTAAACATTTTTTTCTCGAACGTACCTGTCATGAGCGGACCCTCTCCACGCCTCACGGCGAACGAGATGGATGCCTCTCCCCCTCACACCAGAGGAGTCAGGATCTCGGAGGCTCGGCGCTGCGGTTGCAGGTTGAAAGTGTCAGGCACAGACTCACACCAGATCTGTTCGTCCTGCCTCGGGCTGGAACACGCCCAGGAGGCCATCGACAACCCCGGCTCGTGCGGACATTGTGCCCGCCTCACCGTGAAGAGCCTCCAGCGAAGGTTGGCGCAACAAGTTAACCTGTCGGGACGGGACCCCCTCATGTCCACTGATCCGCCGAACGGCAATCAAGACACGGGGACGTCTGCCGCAGAGATGGAGCCCCTCACTGCGGTCTGGGGCTCACCGACAGCGGCACCCGCAGAACCGGAATCCTGCGCCATATCAGGCCGAGATCCGGTGGCGGCAAGAAACGCGGGAACGGGGCCCCACGCTATACCAAGCTGGGGCTCCCGACTGGACCTCACCACGGTTTCACCCGCGGAAGATGTCCTGGAGTTAGACTGCATGGAGGACGAAGAGTACACCTCTGAGTTCCTCCTGTCTGACTCGGATGAGCAAGAAGACGACATCTTCATGTCATCGACTCAGGCTGCAAAGCCAGGAGCGATGGCTGCTCCCCCGGGCGACAGCACACCAGCTTCGCCCTGTCTCAGTATGGACCTACAAGCCGTGTGTCAGCGCGCTGTGGCCAAACTAGACATCCCATGGCCCGAAGTGGCCAAGGAGACCTCCAGGTCCCGTTACGAGGGAAAACTTTTTTCCCAAACAACGAGGGCAAAGAGGCAACTCCTCCCGGTCTTCCCGGAGATGTTGGATGAGGTGTCGGTCTCGTGGAGAGACCGGCCCTTTAGCAACAAGGCCCCAATCCAGGGTGCCTCCTCCCTTGACTGTGACGGTATGGAGAGGCTTGGCCTGCTCCACATACCACCTATGGAACCGCTGGTGGCAGCCCACCTCCTACCGAGGATGGGCCAGCCGCCAAGCAGGAACCCCACGCTGCCAGCAAAAACGGACCGATTCCAGTCTACCATGACGGAACGGGCCTACAGAGCCGCAGCGTTGTCCACCAGGGCTCTGAACGTTTCCTCGATGCTAACCGCATACCAAGCGGAGCTCTGTGAGGATATGTCGAGCAATCCTGGACTGGCCACTCTGGACGAGATAGCCGCGGTCACAGACATTTGTCTCCGTGTCCAACGCTGCGCCGTCCAGGCCACGGGCAAGGCAATGGGGATCATGGTGGTGCAGGAAAGAGCTAGATGGCTCAACCTCACCAACCTCCCAGACCGGGAAAAGGAAGATGTGCTAGACATGCCCATCGTTCCCGAGGGGATTTTCGGCTCCGCTCTCGCTTCCATGCAAAGAAAGTGCGAGTCGAAAAAGAAGGAAGACGAGGCTCTCCACCTTTGTCTCCCTCGAAGGGTCCAGCCGCGGCCTTTGCAACGGCGGCCCTTCGCCCACGCTGCACCGCGCTCTGCTGGGTTCAAAGTACCGGGACAGCAGAGGGCGCAGCCCGCCCCGAGTCCCCAGCCCAGGCAGGAGACGAGGGCGAGTTGGTCTAGAAAATCTCCGGCTCCGGCTGTAGCCCAGGCACAGCCGACCCAGAATTTCGGCCAGCAGGCGAGGAAGAAGAAGCGAGCGGCCTGACAGCCCCTCCTTCTCCCCTCCGTGACGGAGCTGGAAGTTCCTTCCCCGGCTCTAAATGTGTCCCCACCGCCTCGAGAGATGCCTCAACGCCATCCTCAAGTCCGCACAAGACACATGTCACATCGTTATTGTCTGAATAAACCATTTTCCGCTGACGCATCCAGGCTCCGGCCAAGGGCGCAGCCTAAAAAAATGAAAAGAAAGACAATAAACAGTCTGTTAACCATAAATCCCCTTCTGAGAGCAGCTACGGCCTCTCTCAAAAGGCGGATAATAAACGGGTCTGTGAAGGCACCACCGCCACGCGCGTGCGCAGTGCCGGTTGGGGCTTTAAGGGCACTACCGCCACGTGCGTACGCAGTGCCGGCTAGAGCTGTAAAGAACGGCCCGTCAATCCTTCCCCTTTCAAGAGCAGCTACGGCATCTCTCAAAGGACGGATTATTGACGGGTCCGTGAAGCCACCGCCACACACATGCGCAGTGCCGGCCAGGGCTTTAAGGGCACCACCGGCACGCGCAGGCGCAGTGCCGACTGGAGCCGTGAGGGCACCACCGGCACACACATGCGCAGTACCGGCTGGAGCTGAAAAGGCACCTCCGTCACGCACATGCGCAGTGCCGGTCGGAGCCATAAGAGTGACATCCCAGCTGGCTCTAAGGAGCATACAGCAGGAGATACTCACGATGTCTGCCTGGGCTTCTCAAAACAGTTATAATGTATCTGTTTTCACAAACCCAGTGAGAGTCAACCCACATTCTGGAGAGAAGAGTTCTCTCTCTCCCAGAAAGAAGGGTTTTATCTATAAAGCCCACCGAGCGGAGTCAGATTACGGAGGAGAATGTCCTCGTAAAGCACCCGCTCAACATGGGTCTCATAATAAAACTAAACCCCGAACGCCACGGCTTACGGAGAGTTTTGGTGATTATGAAATGCGTAGTGGCACTACACCCGACTTTTCCAGTGCGGGACGCGCCTACGGGTGCAGTCCTTTCACGGAAGGTGGTCACCACGGACGCAGGTCAGACGGGCTGACAGGGGACTTACGAAGGTCGCCCGGTGAGAGGTCTCTAGAACAGAGACTTCCAGCGGGCACGCGTAAATTACCCGGAGCTTTTAGCGGTGTTCCCCACCCAAAAATGCTTCCTGCCTTCTCTCAGAGGACTTCATGTCCCCGTGAGGATAGACAACACGATATCGTGGGTGAACCACCAGGGGAGTTTGCGTTGTCTCCAGTCACACACACTGGCACACAAACTGATCCCTTGGAGCGGCAGACGTCTCCTCTCTCTGAGAACGACACGAGTACCGGGTGTTATGCACCTAGGGACAGAATTACTGTCAAAAGGTGCACCACTCTATGCAGACTGGACTCCTCATCCAAGGATCGTGAGTCCGCTGTGGGTGCATTACGGCGGAGCCGCGTTAAATCTGTTCGCAAGGGGAGAAAATGTTCAATGACAGCTGTTCTCTTTAATGCACGATTTAAACGCACTGTTAGGCGGGGACGCACTCGTACACGATTGACCTCCGGGTCCTCTGTACACGTTCCCACCCCTGGTTCTGTTCCCCTTAACTCCGGCCAGAGTGAAAGAGCAACGCCACACACTTACTCTGATGTTTCCACCCTAGCCCGCAATACGGGCTGGCGGGGATATATCAGCTGTTGTGCGGGCAGCCGTGGCAGCCCCCACCACGCAGGGACAGATTGTCTCAGGCGGGGAGGGCGATCCTTCACCCACGCCCAGAGCACGGGGCACTATGGGCCTGACCCGTGAGTGGTACAATCTGAATACAGTGGGACTCCCTCAGAAGGTGATAAACACTATTCAGAGTGCGAGAGCTTCCTCCACCAGGTCTCTTTACGACTGTAAGTGGAGGGTGTTTGAGGAGTGGTGCCTTCAAGAAGGACACATCTCTTTTCAATGTCCTGTCGGGGTGATTTTATCATTTCTACAGGACTTGATCGATAAACACAGAGCTTTCTCCACGATCAAGGTGTACCTGGCTGCTATTGCTGCATGCCATGTGGGCTTTGAGGGTAAGACGGCTAGCCAACATCCTTTGGTTTGCCGCTTTATGAAGGGAGCTTGCAGGCTCCTCCCTGTCTCCAGGTCGCTGGTGCCCTTATGGGACCTGGCAGTGGTTTTAAATGGGCTCAAAATGACCCCATTTGAACCCCTGGAGGGAGCTGACATAAAACATCTGTCACTCAAGACAGTGCTGTTACTGGCCCTGGCATCCGCTAAACGGGTCAGTGATATCCATTCACTGTCTGTACATCCCTCATGCACTCAGTTCGCCCCAGGGCAAACGAGAGTGTTGTTGAAACCCAACCCTGCCTTTACACCAAAGGTGGTTGGTTCGTGTACCCCGATTGACATTGAGGCATTTCCTCCGCAGCTGGTTTCCTCCGGGGAGCAGCAGCAGGATTTATTGTGTCCAGTCCGGGCTTTGCACACATATATGGACAGATCAAAAGAGCTTCGTCTTAATGACCAACTCTTCGTGTCCTGGGCTAAACCTCACAAGGGTAAGCCTGTTACTAAGCAACGACTATCCCACTGGATCGTGGAGGCGATTGCTTTGGCCTATACGAGTCAGAATCTGCAAGCACCTTTGGGTCTGCGGGCTCACTCGACTCGGGGCATGGCTACATCCTGGGCTTTGTTCAAGGGTGTTTCCATCCAGGATATCTGTGCGGCGGCAAGCTGGTCTTCGCCACTCACTTTTGTCCGCTTTTACAGACTGGACGTCTCCGCTCCAAGCGTGGCCCGAGCAGTGCTGGGCACCTTGTTGAGTCGGGACTCCACCTGTTAAATTCTGGTTGATCGGTGATCTTCGAGATAAGCTCGTCTGGCAATACGGGAGCTACAATATCCCATAGTGAGACATCGAACGGAGTGTTATGAATGAGAACTATAGGTTACTTACGTAACCCCAGTCCTCAGAGTAACATGAAGTGAGATGTCTCACCAGACGGCCCTCCTTGCTATGGTGAAGCGAGAAGAGGTGCTTATTTTGAATGACGCATGCGTCGTGGCGCAAGCTACTTATAGGGGGTGATTTCCCCTGACGTTGACGACAAGAATCACCGGCCAATCAGGATTGGCGTAATGAGATTGATGCTTCTGTTTGCTCCGCGATGAGGCGCATCCCATAGTGAGACATCTCACTTCATGTTACTCTGAGGACTGGGGTTACGTAAGTAACCTATAGTTTTGTTGTTACTCTCGGAACCGATAGCAGACCCGTCCCAGAAGACCTGAGGCACCTTGATGGCTCGTAAGTTCAACAATATACTTTGGTCCTAAACCATGTAATGATTTAAAAACTAGCAATAGTACTTTAAAATCAATTATTTGGCCGACTGGAAGCCAATGTAGAGATTTTAGAACCAGACTGATGTGATTCAGCAGCGTTCTGAATCAGCTGCAGTTTTCTGATGGATTTTTTTGTCAGCCCTGTGAATACACTATTGCAGTAGTCGAGTCTACTGAAAATAAAAGCATGGACAAACTTTTCTAAGTCCTGTTGTGATATTAGTTTTTTAATCCTCGATATATTCTTCAGGTGATAATAAGCAGACCTAATGACTGTTGTAATGTGGCTGTTGAAATTCAGATCTGAGTCCATCACTACACCTAGATTTATGGCTTTATTAGTGGTTTTGTAGTCTGCCGACTGAAGCTCTGCGATTACTTTTAATCGGTCCTTCTTTGCTCCAAAAACAATTATCTCTGTTTTTTGTTTGTTCAGTTGGAGAAAGTTCTGAGTCATCCAGTCAGTGATGTGCTCAATGTACTTGCTCAGTGTTCTAATCGGAGAATAGTCTCCTGGTGATTTTAAAATAAATCTGGGTGTCGTCTGCATACAGTATATGTGATAGCTTAGATCGCTCTTTTTAATAATTTCAGCCAGAGGTAGCATATAAATATTAAAAAGCAAAGGTCCTAAGATGGAGCCTTGAGGAACCCTGCATGACATATTTGTCAAAGTTGATGTGTAGTTGCCTATTGAGACAACATTTTTTCTGTCCTTTAAGTAGGTAAACCAATTTAGAGCTGTTGCTGAAACTCCCACCCAGTTTTCTAGACGGTCTAGCAATATGTTGTGGTCAACAGTATCAAAGGCAGCGCTGAGATCTAATAATACTAAAACTGATATTCTGCCACCGTCTGTGTTTAAATGAACGTCATTTAAAACCTTTACAAGTGCAGTTCCACAGGACATCTCTTTCTCCATATTAAGTGTTAGACATTATAATTGACTATTCTTGTCTGTCACATACTCTTTTGTCTGTCATATAAGTGGCGCAAGTTGCGCAACTGATGCGGTATTGCGCTAAGGAGAAATTATTTTGACCGGACACTTTGACCGGAGATATTTAAATTTGCCGGTCTTCAGCATATTTTACCGGCTAACGAGAACTCTGCCACACACTGCCATGTCCTGCATATTTATGTACTCAGAAAGTTTTAGTCTGCAACCTAACACCAAGTGTTTAGAACTAAAGTAAAAAGGTTCACAACAACAAAGACTGAATAAGGCATTTTATAAAAGTATTTAGTTATGTTTACTTTTTTTGTACAACTTACTATTACAATGTACTATTTTAAAGATTCCATATTTGGCATTCTGAACATTAATAAAGCAATAAGGAGGTGATGTACAGTACTTCACAATCCACTTTACGCAGACTGGCCCTGATGAGTTTTTATTTAACTTTAACGTCAGTGTTTTTTTGTAGTCATAATAAAAAATGTACTGCAAAGTGCAACATACATATTGGTAAACAAATAAATATTGTATATTCTTGAATGTACATTCTATACATCTCACAAAAACAAAAGATTCAGATAATAGTAAGTGAATGTGTCTGCTAATGTGTATGTTTATGTATGTGTGTGTGTGTGTGTGTGTGTGTGTGTGTGTGTGTGTGTGTGTGTGTGTGTGTGTGTGTGTGTGTGTGTGTGTGTGTGTGTGTGTGTGTGTGTGTGTGTGTGTGTGTGTGTGTGTGTGTGTGTGTGTGTGTGTGTGTGTGTGTGTGTGTGTGTGTGTGTGTGTGTGTGTGTGTGGTCTAGCATTACTATACTTGTGGGGACCTAAATCTGTTTACACAGTCACGTCACGTGTGGGGACTCACCTCCCTTATGGGGACAAAATGGAGGTACCATCATTCATTTTAGGGTGAAGACTTGGTTAGGGTTAGGGTTAGGGTTAGGGTTAGGCATGTGTTGGTTATGGTTAAGGTTCGGATAAGTCTCCAGGAAATGCATGTAAGTCAATGTAATGTCCCCTGAAGTGATGTATGTATGGTATATGTGTGTTTGTGTGTGTGTAGTTGTGTCAAAAGATGGATGTAAGTATCTGTGCTAGTGCACACATATATCTGCAGGTCTATCGGTTAGATCAATATCAGAACCCTTAAGAGGACTGAATCAAACAGAAATAATCTTTCCTTTCATCTTTCACTCCCTTAATACGTCCTCCGGTCTCTCCTTCTCTGTTTCAGAGCACCACAGACAAATGCTGGCAGGCCTTCAGATGCAAACAGCTGCTCTTAGATTGTCACTGTGAAGGGAAACTGATTATTTAGTCTGCTGTTAATCCTTAAGGACAGCAACAGTTTTTTGTAAGAAACTGAAGACTCTTAAGAGGCTGGGTCCTTTGCCAAAGGCTGCAATAACAGTATAGCAAAGGCTCCCATAAATGAACATCACAGACTTAAACACAGCTATGAGTGAAGGAGCGAGCTTTGGGACATTTCGCTCAGCATCTGTTTGGAGCTGTGGCTTTGTTTTAGGGAGGTCAAGAGTTGAACAGAGAAAAAGACTGACTAGACCTGAGAAGGCCTGATCCACGCCCCTGAGTCACTTATTATTACCCTTAATTAACCTCTAATAATGTCAGCATTTTGATAATTGCGAAAATGTACTGTCTGGTTCGGGAGAAAACAGGTCTGTGTGTACTAGTGTAGTCAAGAACACTGCAGCTACAATCCACACCACAGGGCCATGTCCCAGCCCTAGGGTTCTTATTTTGTATATATAGTAGAACGGGATGTAATAAATAAATACATTCATTACTTCTACTTGGGTTATATCGGATGGTATTCATTTTGGTCTAAAATGTTTGGCAGGGCTGTTTCTGCTGATGTTAAATTGTGTTAGACAAAAAGCCACCAGCTGGCAGGGAGGTAGCCAATATCCACTAGTGTTAAGTAACATACCCCCTTATGTCAAAAAGTCACTTTCAATCTTTGAAATCACTCTGACATTTAAAGTCAGGGATGTACTGTAGTGTCAGGACTAGGGCTGTACCTCAGAATTTGTTTTTTAATTGAATCGCTGGCTGCCCTCTACAGGGCTGGCTGGCCTCTACACGGCTCACTCTAGTTGTCAGGGTGAAGGTGGCATACCAGGGCCATGGAGGGAAAAAAAAGTGTCATGCCAATGTCAACAAATTATGATGGCTGATGAAAGAAGAATGAGCCCTGAACAAAGTGTAAGGGGAGAGACAAACCCTATCTGCTGGGTAAAACAACCACAGTTAAGGTGCTATTGAGCAAAGCATTGGTGCAGAGACTATGCATGTGAAATGTTAAAAAAATCAAATGGAATATTTTATCCTGAGTTGGTAATTAATACACTTTATCTATTCCGTTACTATTTTAAGACATATAGAGACGATGAAGAACGTGTTCTATGTAACCAAGGCAACAATTTGGCACAACATTGTTGAATTCACCTCCAGCACCTAAATGCAAGACTGAGAGCAAGAACTCATGTTAACAGACATTGGACAAGTTCTGTCTCTGGGAGTGTACCAGGCTAACAGTGCATATCAAGCTCATAGTCTAATGTGAGCTGAGTGATGTAAGGTGAGGTGAGGTGAGGCAGTGCGAAGCCTGAGGCTCAACACCAAAGCACAGGGCAGCAGGCGGATCAATACGGGCTCAGCCACGGGCGAGCGAGGTCGGGCGGTGGGCAGGGAGGAGACGACGCTTCACACAGACCGGGTTTCATGTGCATACACACTTATATAACAAAATGTTTAAAATGGTTGCATTCCGCCTTCATTGTGTATTACTCGAGTATGTTTGCTTTAAAATAAGCTAATTAAACAAAAATATCAGCAAATATTAAGTATATATACAGTATATATGGCATATATATATTCTTAATATTTAATGAGTTTAGTTTAATTCAGCTGTGCAGTCTACAGACTAACTGCAAAAAAGGAATATGCTGAAAATCCCGCACGGAGCTGCATACAGTGTAGTTCTGTACATTTTTATGCTTTGAGCTACAACGTTTATTTATCAAGTGTTTATAAAATGTGACCTGGAATAAAAAGGGGTGACTTAAAATCTATCATTTGTGTCACCAATTTTTTATGTCACCATCATTTAGTCCTATCCACCCTAGATCCACTGTCAGTTAAGCAAAAGTAAGTTCACATGTCAAAGTAATATGAACCCTGCACCCAGCAGTATTGCTCCTCTAACACCAAGCAGTTGCATCTGACCACTATTTTCATCTGGTTGGGAGAGGTGAGACACACCCAGTGCAGCCAAATCAAAAACAGACATCCACAACTGATATAAATGTCAGTTTGAATTTGTAAAAACTCATAAATAATGGATGCTTCAAGTAGGCAGGGGAGCATCTTCAATGAGCCCAGAGTGGCGAGTGCCGAGCATGCTTTCTCATCTCCAAACCGAGAAGCCATCTTAATGACTGTGCCCGGAGACCTGGGGGTCTCTATCAAACCCCCCCCCATTTTTTGTAATACCGGACCCCCCCACGTCAAGCTTGTCCGTGCTCCCAACCACCACACATTGTACAGATGAGAACATGAGCCCTTAAATTAAACATTCACAGCAGCGGCGGCCGCTGCCTGTTTTAAGCAAATCAGCAGAAAACGAAACAAACAGGGAGCCTCAGGAAGATCCATGGGTGTTCAATGAGACATTTTAGGGGGGTGTCTGTTGAGTCTAGCGGAGAGCAGAACACGCAAATATTGTCATATTTCTTTATTTGTTTTTTCTGGATAAAATAAGCTGTTATCCAATGTTATCCGCTTGTTGGAAGAAGAAGTAAAAGAGCAGTTTATTTTTGTGAATGGAGCACTTTCTGTGCATTGAGGGACAGAAAGAGGAAGATAAATAGTGTTTGTAATTATTTCTATGAGTGGCACAGACAGTAAGTGAGAACCTTTGAAATAAAAAGTAGACAGAAAGATATTTAGTTCTACACAATGACACTGGGCAGCATAGCATCCTACATTAAAAGGACTGAGGTCACCTCTGGGGAAGGATGACGGTGGATGAGGTAGGGACCACTATCCCCCTCTCCTGACCTGCATTTAGACATAAACAGGAAATTGCATACAGGAAGGAAGTCATATTTTTTACAGCTGTGCCCTGGATGAGGACACCATTGGCTGAGATGTGCCTTTTAAATAAATGTGTGCAATGTACTCAAAGTGTCAGATGTCTGAAATGAATTCAGTATAAGGCATAACCTGAACAAATGTCACGACATGCAAACAGAGGCTGCTGTTTGTGTATTGAATGAAACCGTTGTCATTGTCTTTTCCTATCGGCATTATAAAAGCCTTTTCCTGCACCAGCCCGAGATAAAGCTTTGTGTCTCTTTGTTTTTGTTCTTGGAAGAAGATCAAAGCACCAGGTCCAGACTCGGGGCTTGTGATCTGTCAGGGTGCTGGGATTTATATGGCACTTGCATCCTACGATACTCATCACATCTGCAAGTCTCAGCGATAAATCAGATTGGCAGCCTGCACAGCATTACATATATATGCTATGCCAGAATTTACTTTTGAGGCAAATGTTTTTTTTTAATATTGTTACAAGATAAAAATACAGTTGCTCTGGGGTCTCAAGCCTCTTTTCTCCGTTATTGATGAGTTATTTCACCCATCAGGGCAATACCTTAGAGACGTTCTCACAGGAACATGCTCACTTTTTACGCACAAAGATGAAGAGACCCGATCAATTTTTTCTGTCTGCCAAAAGGGTGGTTAAACTGAGGCTGAGAGGTGGACGCTGAGGATGGGGGAGGCAGGCCAGAGCCCTACAGGAAGTGATTTAATGTCCAAAAAGACATGCGCTTGTTTTTGCTCAGTCTCTTTCCTGTTGTGTTCTGATAGGGACTTCCTCTCCCCAGTGGGGATGGATACGGGTGTCATCCGTCCATCCATCCCACCCACCCACACCTAGAAATGGCTTACGGAAATATCATTCTGCTGCAATGCCATTCTTGCAAAAAACACATCAGACCCTTTGGAAATGAGTACAAATGTGTGTGTATATGTATAGGGGGGACTTCAACACATTTTAGACATCCTGATGCTTTCATAAAGATGATATGAGCAACAGTTACAAAGGTTTAATCTTAAGAACCTGAAAACGTCACCAACCAGTACTGAGAAGGTAAAAACAATCAAGAGGTGAGAGGCCAAGAGGAAGCAGACATTTGTAACTTGGTGTGCACGAGCATCCCCACCCATTTGCATCTATCTATCTCTGTGTGTGTGTGTGTGTGTGTGTGTGTGTGTGTGTGTGTGTGTGTGTGTGTGTGTGTGTGTGTGTGTGTGTGTGTGTGTGTGTGTGTGTGTGTGTGTGTGTGTGTGTGTGTGTGTGTGTGTGTGTGTGTGTGTGTGTGTGTGTGTGTGTGTGTGTGTGTGTGTGTGTGTGTGTGTGTGTGTGTGTGTGTGTGTGTGTGTGTGTGTGTGTGTGTGTGTGTGTGTGTGTGTGTGTGTGTGTGTGTGTGTGTGTGTGTGTGTGTGTGTGTGTGTGTGTGTGTGTGTGTGTGTGTGTGCATGAGCACCATGTATGGGCCGGGGGAGGGAGAGGGCTCGACCCCAGCCATGGTAACACCAGGATGATCTCTTCCTGTCTGCCTCAGTATCTTTGCAACCAACTCCCTTCCTTTCCGCTCAAACACACAGATACAAGCACACACACGTTCATGATACCATACTTCTGGGCACCTCATCTCGAAGACATTCTCAACTATCGCTAACCCAGCTGACCCTGAACCTTGTTCTAACCCTAATTTACACTCTTCTCTGTCTAACAATACCATGCAATATAAACACAGGCTGGAAAATGTGTGTCAAGGTGATTTTAATGATGCAAAGGAACAGTATCAACAATATAACCTTAACAAAGGTAGTATTGTTTTGTTTGAAGTTAGAGTACATTTTAGCATACTTTAATCATCAGTGGCCATTGGGCTCCAGACCCAGAAATTAGAAATACAACATCATTAATGGAAGTTGTAATGTTCCATATCCACTAAAAAATCTGATTGAATTATTCATCTAGTTTAGAATCAATACTAATTAAGAATAAAAAGGGTAAAAGATTGACTTTAACATTTCCTATGGCTAAAAAGAAAAAAACATAAAAGATTCGGTACTATCATGATCCTGACCAACTTTCTTTTTTTCACTTGTTTTTTACTGCAGGGGTGTTTGTGTGTGACCAGGTCCCTGTGGTGTTTCCATCACTGACCAAAGCGCCCCACGCCACGATGCTTATCTGCTCTCTTCTCTGTTGAGGGATTTAATGCTGACTATCACACAAACACAATGACCCACACGCCAACCTCATCTCTTAGTCATTCTCCCCACCTACCAACACAATTGTACAAAGTGATTCTCTATCACACACACACACACACACACGCGCGCGCGCGCGCACACACGCACACACACACACGTGCGCATACATTCATCTACAGATGGAGGAAATAAACTCAGCGCTGCCTGTGTCTGCTGAGGATGTGAGGTGCAGTGATGGCACA
Source organism: Pseudochaenichthys georgianus (assembly GCF_902827115.2). Classification (NCBI taxonomy): domain Eukaryota; kingdom Metazoa; phylum Chordata; class Actinopteri; order Perciformes; family Channichthyidae; genus Pseudochaenichthys; species Pseudochaenichthys georgianus. The sequence goes on from NC_047506.1 coordinate 16,524,914, forward strand.
TTAACGATAGGACCCATGACAGCAGTATGCATTGGCTGCACTGAACAAAGCATGCAACCAGTTTGTAATTCAATGAGGATTGTTTAAGAGAAACAATGGCCTTCGGCCCCACTGAGGGATAGAAAAGGGTGAGAAAGGTGAGTTTGCCAGTGGAAGCTGACCGGTGTTTTTCTGTTTTAAGCAACGGATGATCCCGTGGGTTTGATGTTCCTAGATTAAAGTGTTGCTGTTGTGCAGCTACATCCGCTGTTGTTCAAGTACCTAACAGAAAGGGCTGACAATGAGTAGGATGGAAGGGAAAATAAATACTCCCAAACATGCTCAGTATGGTGCCAAAAATACTATTTTGAAGTGATATGAGTCATAGGTTTATATTAAAAAATGAATAAGCAAGTAGGATAGTTTGATCAAACTGTCTTTGAGGAGTTTTTTGCATTGTGTGTGACGTTTGTGAAGTTATGGTCACTTCATAATCTCCCTTAGCCCACACGTCAATTAGAAACACAATTGAGTTAATAAGCTGGAAGCATCTGTTCTGCTATCAATTCACCAACATTAGCTATGAAATATATACAATAAGGCCAATTATTTATCATAAATACAATTAAAGATGTTATCAATTAAAAAGAAGAAAAGAATCACAAAGTTTGTGTAATGTCTGAGATTATTAATTGGAACTTTTTCCAAGGGAAAGGGATATCACCTCATTTATGAATACAATTGTTTTAAGTACAGTAGCCCTGCAATAAATGTTACATTTGTGATTAAAACACTATTTATTTGAGAGAATAGAATATGGAGGAATGAAACCCTCTTTAATGATCACACATGCAGAGCACACAGCACACAGTGACGTTTGGCCTCTGCTTTTAACCCATCTTAGTACTAGGAGTCCAGTACTAGATACAAACTATATGCAATATTCCATACTACTTTCTTCTTTACCCGCGGCCTGCTTATGTTTGTGTGTATATTTTCACTCTAGTATTTGCATTCCTTGCAGCCCATTTGGTCTATGCTAATGGAGTCTACTCAAGCAGAGCAGCAGGTCTTAATGAAAAACCTTTGGCTGGTGATCAGTGCTATTGATCAGGCTGAGCCCCAGCTTTAAGCAGGGCTAATTGATCAATCACCACTGGTTGCTTCGGATTAATGGAACATGACTGGTGCTCCCCTCAAGACATATCCACCTCTCATGAAAGGGCCTGACTGAGTTTACTATGTGTGTGAGATATAATCACTTACATCGTGCATATGTGTATGTGCATGCAGTATGTGAGAGAGTGGGAAGAGCCCTAGATTAGAGTTTTATGAATGACAAAGTGTGGTATTTTACCATTAGTGTTTTTTTCAATAATACAAATGTCCTTTGATAATTTGTTTAAGGAATGGGTTTAATGTAAAATGACATTTCAGACATCAGTGTGTTTGTGGCTGTGCTTGACATCTGAAAGTCAATGACAGACAGGTCTGACAGTGTGTGGGTGTGTAGCGCTTTGTTTTATTTCAAATGAAAACGGAACGTGAAAGTCTACAAAGTCTATACAGCAAGTGTAAATATTATAGATGCACTGATATTTGCTAATAATATATATTAGACTGTTATTTGCTTTTTACTACAAATTGGAAAATAGCGATGTTGCATTTCGTCCACCTCTGATATGATGGAAATGGTGGCCACAGGTGGAGAAATGTTTTTTATTGTTTGTCCAGAGAAATCCCTCCAGTGTGGTATGGGGACAATTTAATCAACAGTGTGTAAAAAATACAATAAAACGTGCCCCACCTTGGTTTAAAGAGCTGCGTACTTCTTCCAGAAGACATTTTATATGACTATTTTATATTCAGAAAGCTTTTGAATCCAGTCCAGCCTAAAAGCTGTTTTAGACCATTTTTCATATTGACAGAATTATGATAAGTATATAACACATTTTTGATGTTCAAAATGTATAAAGTTTTGTAAATGTTAAGTGTCTTGCTGGTTCCATAGCTGATAGACATGACACCAGCTATCCCCCAGTCAGGATGAACTGAGGCACACAGGCCAAAACATGAAGTCCTACTCAAACACACACGCGCACACACACACACACACACACACACACACACACACACACACACACACACACACACACACACACACACACACACACACACACACACACACACACACACACACACACACACACACACACACACACACACACACACACACACACACACACACACACACACACACACACACACACACACACACACACACACACACACACACACACACACACACGAATACTCACACCCTGCCATTGAATGACTGACATGCTGGCTAGTGGTGGTTCCACGGAGGATTTGTGTCTGTATGTGTGTTTGGGGGGTGGATGGAAGGTTCCAGCTGGCCTGTCATGGGACTCCCTATCGCGTGTGAATGGTGCTCAGACGGAGCTATGTCTAAGGGGTCCAACACTGAAACACTCAACAGGCTAGTGGAAAGTTCAACTGGGGTGAACCCAGGAGTGCAAAACCAAGAATATTGTTTTCATGTTCCCTTCAACAGATAGAAAATACCTATGGACTATTCATTTGTCTAATTTAAATTACAAAACATCATTATAAGGACTGAAAAAACACTAATGACAATTCCAAAGGGTTTAAGTGCAGATTAAATAGACAGATAAACTCGGAAATATATTCCACAGTTTAGTTGTATTCTGTTATTATTATTAATATTATTATTATATTGTTATTTTTATTCTAATGTCCTGAAATGTTTGTCCCTGAAGTCCATCTATTAAAATGATGAAAGACAAATTACTTTATAAAGTAGACACTTTATAAACAAAGCTAGGACATTCACGTCATATTTGTATCTATATGGGTAAAGATGCATCATGAATTACATTATTAATAAAACACACCTGAATTAATCTACTTAAAACTTTAAAATGATTGCATCGGATAATGCAATGTTAACATTACCTTTAATTGTATTGATTGCATATTTAATAATAGACATATTATTATCAATAATGCCATAAATTACATAAATAGATAAGGTATAATATCGTGACAAGCCCAACGCGCTGAAACACATACAATGTTGTCACATTTCAGCCGATGAAGAACATAATTCAAAAGTGTTCTTTTTATATTGAATCATCAGTTTAAACAATTGATTGATGTCTGCCCATTTCCCATCACACACACACACACACACACACACACACACACACACACACACACACACACACACACACACACACACACACACACACACACACACACACACACACACACACACACACACACACACACACACACACACACACACACACACACACACACACACACACACACACACACACACACACACACACACACACACCCCTCCCGTCATTTAGTTAACCTTGACCAACTAACCAGCCACACATAAACACTCACACCCTGCGATCCTTTGACTGACTTGCACATTTTGTGGAATGAGACCACACTTCCACCCAATAACCTCTGGTGTGAACTTAATTGTGTATACTCTGGTATTGAGTTTCGGAGCATGCCTGGGTCCCGTAGCGCTCAAAGAGAAACAGACTCGGTGAACTTGACAATGAGTGAGTAAGAGAGAGATAGGGTGAAAGAGAGAGAGAGCGGGAGAAATGGACCACCCAACGGCTGCGAAGAAAAACAAAGCTGGGTGGAGAGCGGAGTCAGCTTCGATCACCTCGGAGGTAGGACAGTTGGACATTGTTGTGTGGTAGCAGTTGGACAAGGGTGAAAGAGGCAGAGGCAAGAAAAACAGAAAGCGGAAAAGGTCAAAGCTAAATCTGCTGATTTGTTTGGATTAAGCCTATTTTGGATCCAAATGAGCCGTCATCATCCTTTATTAAGTGAATTCTTTGGTTTTCTGATCTTAATGTGGTCAAACATTTGCCAGATGTGCTATCAAGGGGGTGTAGCAGTTTTAAACTGAATTAAAACATGTTTATTAATTAGATGTATTAAATGAGAAGTAGTTTCTCCTACTGGACTTGATGTTTATGGCCGGCTTTAAACAACTAGCCATGAATTGGAAAAGTTTCCGAAGGTAAAGTGATAAGCGCACTCACCTACTCTCAGCATAACCACTGATATGCCCTTTAGCTCTTAGTGCATCAAGCTAAAGCCCAAAGGATGCTCAGTTTACTCTCTTGTAAATAAACAAAGACAATATTGTTTAAGTGCTTCATTTACAACAACAAAAAACATATAATTTCACTAAGATAGAAAACAAAATACTTTAGATCTAGCATCAATGAAAGTAACTTGTTCAGGGAGATATGTGGTGATGATGTTCTAATGTTGGCCACCAGGGGGATGAGGATATGCAGAGAGGGATCAGGCAGTTGGCTTCAATGTGTTTCAATAGAGAGGCAGTCAGTCATTGGTGAGCGTTGGTAAGGGAGTGTGAGAACTAGTAGTAGTTCAAATGAACTACTTAAAACAAAAACAAAGTACCCCAGTTGCGGGCAAAGTTACCTGATGATGATTATAATAATTAAAAAAGCAACAAATTATATCTAAACATGCAAACACTTCACTAACTAAATTGATAACATTCCAGTGAATTAAATGAATATAAAAACTCTGAAGGAGCAATCATTGTGCAGCAAAAAAGTGTGGAAAACTGTGTTTTACTTAAAGGTGGGGTATGTCATTTTGGAGAAACCAGCTCGAGCGTGCTAGAATTTGAAAGTACACAACCCGGAAAAAAATGTGCCTCTTCCTTCAGACTTCCTTACAAAGCCCCTCCTCCAACACACAACACGCACATGACCAATGAGGGCACGAGATAAGTTTGTGCACAGATGCAGGTAGGCCATCCAGTTACTTTAGCCGGGCCGGCTCAGATGATTGGTCGTGCTTTTTACAGTAGGCTACTACGGCTTCCACAGATGACATTGTCAAAGCATTTCATATATTCATTGCTATTGGGATGTTAAGAGCATTCCATGGAATATAACAAATAATATAATATATAATATAATAAAAAGTGTTTCTGAAATAAATTACATACCCCACCTTTAAAGGTGGGGTAGGTAAGTTTGACCTTTAAAGGTGGGGTAGGTAAGTTTGAGAAACCGGCATGAGATCGCTAGATTTTGAAAATACACAACCGGAGAAAATCTGCCACTTCCTTATAGAGCCCCTCCTCCAACACACACGAACGCGCACATGACCAATGAGGGCACGAGATAAGTTTGTGCCCCGATGTAAGGCTGACAGGCAGGTAGGCCATTAGCCGGCCCGGCTAAACGGATTGGTTGTACTTTTTACAGTATTACGGCTTCTACAGATGACATTTTTTTATGGATTTTTTGTTAAAGCACTTAAGATATTCATTCATCAGGATGTTAAGAGCATTCCATGGAATATAACAAAAAGTGTATCTCGAGCCGGTTTCTGAAACTTACCTACCCCACCTTTAATACTAAATGCATTTCTGAAATTATTTTTTATTTATTTTTACAAATGTTTTAATTTTATTTAATGGTACAAAAGCTTACTATATAAAAATAAATGTATATAATTTACTTCAGCATCAAGAGGGAAGAAAAAAGCTGATTGAATGAAACGGTTCTGTACTGACTAGGTGAGAGGATTAACAGACCTGCTGCTGTTGAATGTGTTAACCACCACAGTTATCACTCAGCCCCTGACTTGAGTCTGTTTCTGTCCTGAGGTCAAAGATCAAATGCTGCCTTTGACCCCCTGAACAGCCCTGTTACCCAATGCTCAAAGTCCCACTGAAGTGACTGATACACCCTGCTGTGTGTGTGTGTGTGTGTGTGTGTGTGTGTGTGTGTGTGTGTGTGTGTGTGCGTGCGTGCGTGCGTGCGTGCGTGCGTGCGTGCGTGCGTGTGTAAGGAGTCAGTTACCTTTCTGTGCACATAATGGCCTTTGGAAGTGTGGCTCAAGGGACTCTCTAGTCTCTCTGGAACACAAGGAATGGACAGCTGACCTGAAGACAGACATAAAGACACACACACACACACACACACACACACACACACACACACACACACACACACACACACACACACACACACACACACACATTTAGTTCTGCCAATAAAGTTCGGCTGAAAAGTAACTGAATACACACATGCACACACGCAAGGACACGTGCTTGGAGCAATTCGGTAAGCAGAGGTGAGCATCTTGAAGTCATGTTTCAATGAATAATAATATATAAAAGAACTGTATTCAAATATTTGAAGTTAATGAGACATGGCAGAATTGCATGCATATTTAAGAACACCAATATTTCCCTCTCAAAAATCCTAACATAACATGGTGGGAGTGATTTTTCATATTTGAACTGAATAATGATGCAGGCACAATCCAAGAGAAACATTCAACAGAGGACAGATGTGGTTTTACAGGTCATTTGCATGTGCTGTATGCCCATAAACACACATGCACTTTCATAATGGCATCAATTAAATGCAGAACTAGATGTTCCTAATTTTAGAAATAGACCACAAATTATACTATAATGTTGGAATATGATTTCCAGACAATGCGGAAGGGAAGGGCTAGTGTGAGCAATTTAACTATGTGTCGTACCTCTTGTCTACAGCAGTCTAAATTAACTTTCATTAAAGCCTTGAAGAACAATTTTCACATTCAAGACATTTCCAAGCTTATATTCAATACCTGAAAATATGAACATAGATGAGATAGAATGGCAGGAAAAGAGCAAAACTATTTTAACAACTAACATAGGTATTTGAGTATTCACAGTTAGATTCATGAGTTAAATAGAGAAACAATGATCCAAGGATTTCTCCACCTTTATGTGACCGATGAGATGCACTGATATGAACAGATTACAGAGGGAACAAGACAGAATCATAACGGATGCTGAAAGTGGAGTATTATAAATGGGAGCCAATTATAGCAGAAAACAAAGAAGGCAAGACAAGCGTGGCTAATGATCATATTCATCAACTGCTGACACTCATTTTACATTTCAGGCAATTAGCCGATGCTTTCATAAGGGGGTGTGTTACAATGACTGAGCAGGTTCTGGAAGGCTTGTTAAAGAACACCTGAAATATTTCTGAAGAATTATGACAAATACAAGGTGAGTTACATATTGGGATACAAACTTAAAAATTAAGCTAAATGTAATAGTGTTATTCCTCCACCTTGCATCAGCTAGGTACAAATGTTTTGAGGGGTAATCAGACAGGAATCAGGTACTTTACTACACATTTAGTGATAATGTGTGAGAAGATAATAAGGTTTTAAACAGAAGCATGATTTGAATATTGTAGCCAGCTACTACAGTCAGCTGATGCTATTAGTGAGACTGTGAAACTAGAATGAGATTATGAAGATATCCATTTGTATTTATTCTAAAGTTATATGCAGTTTAATTACTGAAATAACTTACTGTAAAGGGGTTTAAACTGTAGGATATCCTCATATGTCTGACATGGCTTTGTCATTTTCTTTTACAAAGGTTATATTGGGTCAAATCACCACTAAATCTACACAATTGGTTAAGGATTTTAGTTCAATTACTATGCTAAATGTGGGCTATTTTCTACATGAAATGGTGAATAAACATCTTCGACTTACATTATTCATGTCTCGAGCAGTGCAACAATCTGTATGTTAAACCTGGAAGTTACCCAGTTAGATATATGGATACAATCTCAGTAGGTATATCATTGTCCTGAACCCTTCCGCCCCATCTGTCTGTCTACCTGCCTGCCTCTCTCCTCTCGCTCGCTGCCTGTCATGTGTGCTCCCCAACAGGCCTCCTGTGTCTGGATTAATCTCCCTGGTTGACTGCTGATCTGAAGGTGGGTCAGACACCATCAACCAACACCAAAACTCATTTCACTGTGTCACTGCAGGACATCCCCGCCCACTATCCCCACTGTCCCACACTCTGCAAAATATCTTCATCTGTCTCTGTCTCATCTACATGGACGAGGGCAGGAGGGCGGGTGGCTAGTCCGAAGGAGAAAGGTCAGCGCATTGAAGGAGTACATCATTCTGAGGTGTCAGAGTCGCTCTATAGGAGAGCAGATGAAGGGGAGAGGATGGGAGGGAGGGAGAAATAGAAAGACATTTTTTTATATTTGTCTGGTTATTGGTTTTAAGCCAAAAGTTTGTCATGGCCTACAGAGTTGGCTTGCATCCACTTTCTGCAAATTAATCATGTATCTGATTCTGTTTTACCATCACGTGTTGTCTTTGATTGTATCTTAATCGTAAGAAAACTGCACACACACCCATACACATGTTACTCAAGCTATTAATGGTCATTTGGTGGCTTAAAAACACACCAGAGGGTTTACTAAAACACCAGAGGCTGGTAGTCAAACACACACACACACATTTTTTGTCATTCAGAAATGATCACACTATGCATCCACCACACTTGCTGGCGTCTGGCATGAGGTAAACAGCTTTTAATAGCATCAAACCCACTGCAGTTTGTTTGGGACCATCTGTCCAGTCTATTGTGTTCCTCTGTTGTGGCTCTTTGGAAGCCCATCGTGTGACAGCTGATGTATGGGCTCCTACAAAGCCCCCCCCGGCCAGGCCCTCGGGATCTTGCCATACTGCTTTCTCCCTTACTATCAATTCCTTCTTCTTCTCCTTCTCTTTTGTCTACCTATTTTTCTTGTCCTCCGTCTGCTTCACTGATTTTTTTAGAACATGAGATTGCAATCTACAGTCTTTCAGTGATGCTATGTCAGCTTAGAAGGGGTTGGAGTAGGAAAACAAGGAATTGTGTGATAGAAAGGGGTAGGCTAGGGATTAGCATCTAATGTAGAAATGATCAACTGTGTCTCAGAGTCTAGAGTATGGTGATTTGATTGAGCAAATAATAATTTTGATTCATTGAGGGAAAATGCAGAGTAAAACCTCGATAGAGTTAGACATTTCCATATGTAGCTTTAGAGGAAAGGCATATTAATGCACCTCCCAATTAGTTTGTGGTTTTACATTTGTCCAGTCTCTAAATCTGAAGTTATACATTTTAATGTCATCACAATGACAAGTGTGAACGGTTAAAACAAACAAAAGAAAATGTAGCACTGAATTTATGGCAGATTGCAGTACAAATGTGAGCTAGTTGTGAACTGTGCATTAGCAAGAGTTAACAGTTTCCCAGGGTTATTTCAGGACAGGCACGTGATGCAGTACAATTGTAGAACAGGTGGAACTTGATTGGAAGGTAACTTCTAAAATACCTTGACAGACATACATCATGCAACCTCCAATGCAAAGATAGTCTGAGCACCACCCACCTACACATTTCTCCGCCCAATTCAGAATATTCTTTTGTTTATAAAAAGAATACCAGTGTCTCAGGTTCATTTGAGAGGTTGAGGGGTACACTTAAGTTGAGGGGTGGGGGTGAAAGCTGGGTTCAGGAAGTGTTCACTCCTTTCTTCCCAGGGTGCCCCTGGCCTCTCAACTACCAGTCAAATGCTGAAAGAAGCCAGATGCAGGCAGGATAATCACCACCTAATAAGAGGCTATATTGAAAGCAGGCTGACGCTCATGCGCTACAAGCTTAAAAGGAGTGTGCACCAGCATGCACACATGTACACAGCGGTAGTTGAACACACATGCACACACATCGTGAGGGCAGGTGTAATTATGGTGCACGATGACACACTTCAGAAAGAAGCGATCACTCTCAGTCTTTACACATGTGGACAAGCATGTGTACAAAAGACAACACACACACATAAACACACAGACACCCACACCATATCATGTTTCCCTCTTTCTGACTTTAGTCCTCTCCCACCATCCTAGACAAATGTTAGCAGATGGCGGAAGATATGAATAATTTTGTGATATACCAATTATCAATTTAGAAAGACAGAACAGGATCCCCTATGGTTTGGGATCTGGTTGGTGTATGTTTTAGTGTGACCCTATGAAATAATATGAGGCTAAGCATAGAACATGTAGTCCTGTGCACATGCTAGAAAGTGATGATTCCACTAAACCTTTGGGAGTCTAAATGTTGCTGAAAAAAGCGACACAATAAATCTTCTTGAGGTTAAACTTTCTATACTGTAACTGGTTCATTAGCAGGCAGATTTGTTTTCTTAACAGTTTTTTGTTCGATCCATCATGTATTAAAAGGTCATTTTTGCTTCCTTTGTATCTTGGAAAATGTTCTGATGAAATCTAGAGTGTATGTTGGCAGAGCTGAAACACAATCTCTAACCAGCATTTAATCAGAAGAGAATTGCTCAACCTCAACCAGTGTTGGTGGACTGCAGCCCAAACTGAAGTCTGCACCAGTTCAAATACAAATATGGTATTACTTAGGCCCACCGTTCTATGTGTATTACAGCAATGAACATATGTTTTTATTATGTGTAACTGCATGTTTTGGGCACAACACTTAGAGGCTGATTTTGGCTGCAACCTTTCGCACTCATGCAGCTTTTCAAATTTAGCAGTGCTCTTACAGGCTATGTAAATGAGCACAGCTGCAGCGTACAACATTTGAGAGTGCAGCTGCTAACAAAAATATTTGTATTTCTCTAAATTGATACATGTAGACTACTTTATATGTCTTTCTTCAAGACATCTTTTCACTTGGCTCTAACCCTATGATGCAGGACAGTACCACTCTAAAATATGTAAGCAAACACTAGAGGCAACAGATAATAATGTTGGAGGGACTCAGACTGTACTGATAAATATTTCTAAATTATTTTACTTTCTTCAGTGCAGTGATATAGACAATTCAGCACTAATAGAATTTATGCTCTACCCTATCTGGTATAATAATTTGCTTTATTTATTTCCTCCGATGTCCCTGGCCTGCAACTAACATCGGAAATATATATTCTTCTGCTGATCTTTGCCTTGTAGACCGATGCGCATGTTGAGTATAGGAGAGTGTGATGTGATGCAGGAATTACTAATCTATATTATAAGCTTTAGTGATTTTTTGCGTGTGCATGAAAAATGTGAAAACAAAGAACTGTTGAGTTTGCAACATCAGCCTTCTCTTGTTTCATTTTGTGCATAATGTTTTTAAATCATTATAATTTTATTAAGCAGCCTAAAATCATTTTTTAAATACACTATGTCCCCAAGAAACAAAATGTATATGCAACCATATGCAAGCATTTGTATTGTACACAAATGAAAATGCCCCATGGCAATCCTTTCACACAAAACACAACCATTAGTCCAGACGTAAACATCCCCCTGTGGCACAGCACACCCAGTGTCCTGCTCTTACACCATCAGCAGCATCAACCGGAGAATCTATATTCTCCCCTCTGCCTTTTTTTCATTTGAGTGACTATGAGGAGCAGCGGCAGCAGCGGCAGCAGCTGCAGCCTCTTTCCCTGCTCGTGCTCAGCCGGGGGAAGGCAGTAGGTTGAGCAGGCGAGGCAGATTTATGGTGCTGGAGGTGACCTCTGGGGCCGTAACACGGTGATGGGTGAGTGGCTCTCAACAGTAAGCTACTGGCACTTGACAAAGTGCCCGAAGCAGAATGAATTTACTTCTCTTTTCCTCAATCATCAAGCAGCCACTGCCCTGACCCCCATCCTGACTGCTATAACAAGATCTCCCATCTCACAAGGGCCTGAAAAATTTACTGTCACATCTACTTTTCAATGAGCTCAAGTGAGCACTTCTTTCACCTTCAACGGAGCAGGTGCCGGTGTGAAGGAGGGCTAACCTGCCCAAGTGTGTGTTTGTGTGTGTTTTATATATTGTGTGTGTAAGAGAGAGACATTGATATAGAGAGAGAGAGACGGAATAAAGAAAAATCACTTAGCACTTTCTAGTACAATGTACAATGCTTAAGTTCAACTCTATGAAGTCCAATTAAAGCAAGACCTTAATGAAGTCCAAAAATTAAAAATACTCTAAGAGAAATAAAATAATACATATCCTGCTGCCCAATATGTATCACAATGCCACAATCTGAGGGACCATTGATGACCTAGACACAGGTTCATATCCATATACAGTACATACACAAACACATGCTCACACACATGAAATATAAACTGTATATATTAAATATATATCAATGTAGATGTTGGATAATGATCTATATATATATACACACAAACCAGATAGTAAGAGCAGAAGATAAAAAGGAAATGGTGAAATAAGGAACAACATGAAACAATGGACCTGCAGGTCAGACTGGAACCTGAGGAGCTGCAATGAGGACTTGGGACGTGCTCTACCAGAAGACCTACTGGGGCACTGTTTTTGTGTCCAGTTCAACATACATACAGAATATGCATAGTTCCACTGACTTGCTCTAACACTTGAAGTAGAATGGGAAGAATGGGGTTGCTAGGCAGGGACACAAAGGGCACCGCTATACGGATGTCAGTAGAAACCTCTACCATTTATATTAGAAGTCAATCTACCTTATCACATCGTGTACACACACACACACACACACACACACACACACACACACACACACACACACACACACACACACACACACACACACACACACACACACACACACACACACACACACACACACACACACACACACACACACACACACACACACACACACACACACACACACACACACACACACACACACACACACACACCATTATTAAGTATGTGTTTGGCAGCTTTCATCAGCTTGATGGCAATAGAGTTGGACTTAATGATCCTGAGATTTTTTTTTATATGCAGACGATAAATCTTGAAGCACACACTTTTAAATTTCACCTTTCTTGCACTCCAGTTGTTGAGGTTAAGTGACACTGGATGTGACATAGAGCAAAGAAGCTGGCTTTTTTTTTTCTAAGAGTATAAAAAACAAACAAAAAAGCATTTCCTTAATAAAATCAATTTATTTTTATTTTGTTTGGTTATTTTTTTTAACCTCGTCTCCTACAAAAATTCATTATTAAAAAGCTCACTTCCCAGATTATTGTTAAACACTTTATTGATTTAAAACATGCATCAAAACTACTTGGTAGGGTTTAGTAATTACATCTTGGATTGGCCTAGAATGTGTTTGTTTGTGAGCCACATCCCTAAGCCTTGTTTGACTAATTATCCTTCCAGACCTCAAACTTATACATACTACTGCACAATAGGATGAGAAACTCATTTGTGACGCGTCAAAAACAAACGTAATCCATGAGAAAATATGTTTCCCTTGAAACATTGCGTTTATTTAGGGGGAACACATTTTTAAGATCATCTTCAAGTACAATAGTATTTTTCCTCAGGTTAAATCATGTAAAACGTAAATGTTTCAACAAACTAACATACTGAAAAATATGTGGATGAATTCCATTTGTTTAAATAGATACTGCATGAAATAATCATGTCTATAACCGTAAGGTACGAATCAATACACTGTATTAAAGGAAGTTGGTTATGGCACCATTTCATTTTGTCAACTTCGCTATTTAAAATGCCATAAGTAATTCAACCTCTTTTCTTTTATGAGCTGCTTTGTGTCCACCCTAACCCTCTGGGATAATGTTATCATGATAAGCCAATAAAAATCAATGATTAAACATGTGTAATTTTCCAGAGACGATGTATTACAATTTATTGTCTCGCTCATCACAGCAGCCCTGGAGCGGCAGACACTCAGTGGGTTACAGCTGAAAGTAAAGGAGGGTATTAAAAGCTATTCAATAAGCCACTGTAAAATTGATCAGGCTATAAAGTTGCTACCCCGCTGCTCCCCAACCACTCCAAACAGGGGAGTGGGGCTGTGTATGACGGAGAGCATGAAATAAGAGAGAGCGGGAGAGATAGGAAGATAGCGAGAGGAGAAAAAAAAAGAGGACATTAGAAAAGTAAGATAACATATAGAGTGAGGGTTAAGTGATAAACTATTTGGAACAAATACAATTATACAGGACGAGCGGAACAGGAATCATTTGCTGACAGAGACCTAACTTTATAATATCATAACAGTTAAACCATGTGAGTTGCCATGTTATAATACTATTAAACCATAACACATTATAAATAACACTATACGATGTCTGGTACTCGGTGTTCCATAATCTTTATTTATTTCCTGTCTTTTCTTTTTAATTTATATTATTTGTGGTGATAGGTTAAACTTAAAAGAGAGCAGATTACATTACACCAACACTGTAGAAATACATCTGCTTTGCAGGTTACAGGCTCACCGAATGCCTTTTCACCTAGACTTCAGAGTCTGTTACAACTTCGCAGCTCGTGGGATAGTGCATTTTTTATTAAGTCAGACAATTTATCCAATATAACGTAAGCTGATTTATTTGTCTGCTGACCATCAAAGGTGGTTGTGCACAAGCAAAATAGTACAAGGGCATTATTGGCCAATAGCTTCAGATGATTGCAAAGTAGCAATGAAGTCAAAGCCGAATGCTAATCCTTACAAATACAATTTCCATCTCATCAAAACCTCCAAACAAAAACCATTTACGGGTGATAGAGGACCAACACCTCATGTCACTTGAAGAGACAGATGTGCACACTGTCCCACCAACTTCAATAATTGCAAAAAAGCTCTCGACATTTTGGAAAATACAACACGACAACCCTTGGAGATTTATTGTTTGACAATGTATATGGACAGTATTCCAATTGGGCCTTTCTACTGCTGTCTTAAAAATAAAAATTCAAGAAATAGGTGAATTCAAGTAGCAAAGAGCAGTGCTGTCGGCTGAATCGGTGGCAGTGGCTCGGCAAACTGCGTTTTTCTTTTAACTTTCAATTCTCCTAAGCATCCGTGCTTCACAGCCCCTTGGGCTATTGCCTTTCTCAATCTGTCCCTGGAGAGGCAGGAGTTATGGTCCCTGTCGATTGAGGAGAAAGGGATGTTATTCCCCTGTCACCCCCTGGTCGCACCGCCATCCTCCTGCCCTGATCTACGGCCTGACTCACCCCCCTTACCCCATTGCTCCCTCCCTCTTCCCCACTTTGCCTCGTCGTAAGCTGTCGGCTATGTCGTTGCTATGGGCTGTTGAGATGAGAACGATGAAAAAATGTTCCTGGGGGGAGGAGGCGGAGGTGCTGATATTGGTTTAGAGGTGCTATTGGCAGCTGCACAATGGTAGTAGTAGGGAATGCTTTAGTACTGTGTTAAGACAGAAAATGTGTGTGTGTGTGTGTGTGTGTGTTTGTGAAAATGCAGTGAACACACAACAATGTATAAAATTGGCCAAATGTTTGATTTTGTCTAAAATATGTTTATATTAAAAATAAAATATGTAGTGCAGCGTTATATAACACCTACTGTATTTACCTACAAGATAGAGTGTAGTCTTTAGTTAAGAAGGGGGGGATGACGTGACGTGAGGTGTTGGGGGGCGGGGGTTGAGACAGCTTGGCCCAGGGGAGGTGGCCTGCGCCTGGGCACATGCAGGTCCTTGTGTGACACCCTTATAGTGGCGCAGTGACAGGGTTAAACATGAAAGACAGTTACCTGACGTCATGTGTTTTGCTGTGGGTTTGTTTCATATTGGGCGGATGATGGTTACAAATACATTTTAAACATCAAATATTCTATAAATACACAACTGTTTAAATAGTAGGAATATTTGATTTAATATGGATGTGGTTTAATTGCAGTAAACCCTTACTTCTTTATACTTTTAAAAGATATCCAAGCAGAATAACGGCAGTGAACAAAAGATGGAAGACACAATGAAGGACGTTTTGACGGGTTGCAGTCAAACACTAGAAAGTGTACAAGTGGCTCAAGATCGGGGGTCTTAAACACTGAACCTATCTGAATACATACAGCACTAACAATCCTTCAAAATACTCTCCCAAACCATGCCTCCACCATCTGTTGAAAATGTCTGGACAGGGATAAAAGACAATGATTTCCAAAAATGTATACAATCCCTGAGCAAAATAAAAATGTGATATTAATTTAATTTGTGGTTTAGTAAAAGCCTCCTACAGCAACACATGTGTGAGGGTTTTCTTTTCTGGTTGAGCTGAAAGAAGAACCATCAAGATGTAGGCCCCTTTAAACGACCAACATAACCAATGAACATCAGCACCAACATCGGCATGCTCAAGATGGTACTTCAAGACCTCCTGCTTTCCATATAGCCATTGCGCGGCCTCTCTTAGCTACTATTGTACCTTAAGCAAACCCTGTTTGTGAGGGTCTCTCTGGGTGAAGGAATAAATAAATAAGCAGATAAATAGATGAATAACCCAGAGGAATGGGAGCTCATGCGGCTTGGCCATCCATCATATATCCTATTACCACGCATTCAGCGGCACCTGCAGTATGTATAATGCAGTCAACCTCAGTAAGCAGATACAAATTCAACTCCTTTCCTCCTCAATTTGTTATATCTGACAACGCCAAAGCTTGTGCCTTGTTGTGTATTTGAATTATGAATAGATTCCCTTCACCAGACTGTGTTCTGTGCGTGCTAGCGTGGCGTTGTTATGCAGAACAGCTGCAGAAAACAAATTCCAGAAGCCTAGTATGCTTTGTTGCGGCTGGGCGAATATGCATAAACAGTTGCGCTTAAAGCCACTTAAGAACAACCAAATGGGCTCAATATTTCATCTGTGGGCCTGTTTCTTGTGATGAATTTGAAATGCCAGAATGTAGTATGAGTGCAGAAAACGCAGTCGTTTAAGTGTTTCAAATGATCAAAGATTGTTTCTGAGATTTTTCACACAGCAGTGAGAAATGGCGCTTTAACTGACAAATTAAATCTTAATTCCTGTCACAAAGCTCTTCTCCTTATTTAGCCATGACACTTGTAACCATGAATATCATTCACAAAATGAGAGCATGAAGGAAAGAAGGAAAGAAGAATGAATAGCTAGTGAGTAAATACAAATAAACAAATCAGATGCAAGAGGAAAAGAGAGAGTAAAAGAAACCAAGCGGGAGAGAGGAAGAGGAATGTAAATACATGGCAAACCCGGAGCACATTTTGACTGTTGCCTGTTTGTTTGGGTATTTACACTGAGGCTACAATCAAGTCCTCAAAGCTTGAGCCCACATGACAAGAGCCCATTTCATGGCCGCATATCCTCTAAACAGCCAAATCCAAATCTCAATCCGCACTCACACAGACACACACGAACACAAAACCCCAAAGTCGTTTCCACTTATTTGTCCATCATTTCTAAATGCAAAATAGATGCAGGGAAAATCGTCATCCTTAATTTCTGCGTAGAGAGAGGGCGGGAGAAGATGAGTTGTAAGGAAGTGATTTCTTTGGGACTTGGCTGAACTTTTAAGCCCTGTTTGGTTTGAGCAGATGTAGAATTAGTACACATCACTTTGCATCAGCGAGACATTGAACACAAGCTGCTGCTCAGGGGCCAAATACCTCTGTGTCTCACATACACACCTTACCTCTAGTTTCTGTGATCTGCTGTGGTCATAATCAATATGATGTCAATTCCCAGAGCAGAACATTCTTATTACTATTCTTCCTAAAGCATGTTTCATGTCTCCAAATACCAATGGCGAGTTACAAACCGCTGAAACTAATATAAAACGCAAGCAGTTTTCAACTAATGAAAAACAATAGGGAAAACAAATGTTTACTCCACCCACCTTGAGCTAACATAATGCATTTAACTTGTGTTTTTTTTTAATTGTGTTCGGGCAATTATGTCAGATTTCACAGTAAACATTTCTGGCCATGTTCAAAACAGATTGAGATGTCAGAATACAGTCATCCTCTGTTTAGAAGAAACAATACAATAGGATTATGGGTGCTGCAAACAAAACAAATAATAAACACAATTAATGTTATTCCCAATTATTTTGACCTTTGGCCTTGTATAATGGACTTCAGAAGTGGACTTGCAAATAGATGAACTTGCCACAAACATGCTGTCATTACACAGGGGGAATATTCCATTTAACATTTTTGGAGCAGGGGATCCTGTTGCATGTCAATGAACTGGACTAAACATGCATGAAGTGATGGTGTGTGTATGGAGGGAGGCAAAGGGGAGTCAACCCCATGGTGGTGTCAGCGAAGGATCTGTGTGTAATCTGCAGAAGATGCATGCAATAGACCGCCACACTATTGTATCTACAAGGCCCCTAATTGCGATGGATGCTGAAGAACACATGTTAGGAAGAGAGGAAGGAAAAGGGTGTCAGATGTCAGCAATGTGCAGGCATATGGTTCCTACAAGTTAGGTTACGCAAACTGGATATGACACAACAAATCAGGTTTGCTATGATGAACTAGTGAGGACTGCATCAAACTGCCTTATACTGTATATTTTCCTAAATAAAGTCAGTCCCCTCTGTGTAAGAGATTCTGAAAGTTTCAGGAAAAAAGATTCGCTCACTTTTTTTCCTGATCCATTTAAAAACCTGTCTGAAAATGAGCTGATCAGATTTTGTCCACTTTATGATGTCATAACGATTTTTTTGGCTTGTGTAACCATTAGCCAATAACCAACCAAGGCAGTGGCGAGCCGTCGGGGCCCTCTAGGCCCTCTCTGAGGTTCTAAGATATTCTACAAAATAATATTTAAAAACATTAAAACATTTCAAATCATAAATCTATCGATTAGATTTATGATTAGAAAATTATAAAAGTAGGGTAGACATGTGGATATTATCCGGCTGAACAAAATGTGATCTTTCTCTTCAATTTGTGTCAACCACAGACCTTATTTCCAGCTATTTTAAATTGCATTGTTTTTTGTCGAAGGAACCGGAAGGCGTTTACTTCCGGGTTTTAGGACGCGTCACTGTGGCACTCTATTCCGCTGAAGTATACGCTGTGACGTAATAACTTTTTTTTTAGGGAAGGGGTCAGAGGGCCCAGGTATAAAAGTCATGGCTCGCCACTGAACCAAGGTAAATACCTCGTCCTAGAGCACCATTGTGTTCCTTTTAACCAAATATCTCTCAGAGGGACGTGGGGAGTGGCTCCTTATTTTCATCTAAAGCAAAAGACAGAGAATCATCACTTTTGAAAGAGGGTGGAAACAGAGGGGATTATGGGATGCTACAATGCATGATCTGTTTAGTATTTGGAGCCAAACACTTCAGAGACATGTTTTGTATATATGCGAGACTCTGAAACTATAATATATTGATGAAAAACAGTATAATAGGGAACCATTAAAGCTAACATAATTGTGACCATGACATTAATATAATGACATTAAGGATAGGTGCCATCACCATAGCAGAGGATAACATTGGAAATCAAACAGTATGACATTTAGCCCAAAAACAATACCGTTCTGTCAAACCCTGCATGAAGCAAAAATGGTGAACCCAAAACATGAACCATAAAAGATAGAGAACTGCTTGGCCATCTTTGTTGGTTGAGAAGGAGGCTTTAACAAAGCAAGAACACGATGTGAGGTAACATGAGTGATCCAGCATATTATTCCTGCTTTAAAGGACTCATAACCTTCAACTCAGCCATTGTATGGGGCCATCTCATCAGGAATGCACCACTCATGCACCCACACAACACTTCCCCTTTCAATTCAAATCCCCCCACAGTTCTCCCCCTATTCCTTCATTATGCACTTGTCCTTCTCTTGTGCTCACAGCAAATATGTGCTACTTTGTTCACATTTTTCACCATGTACCCTCAACATAATCCGCTGTCTGCCTTGGACATTTGTGCCAACCAACTTAAGTAAAC
This sequence comes from Pseudochaenichthys georgianus, assembly GCF_902827115.2. Classification (NCBI taxonomy): domain Eukaryota; kingdom Metazoa; phylum Chordata; class Actinopteri; order Perciformes; family Channichthyidae; genus Pseudochaenichthys; species Pseudochaenichthys georgianus. The sequence continues at coordinate 16,544,578 of NC_047506.1, forward strand.
AGAAAGATGGAAACGACATAAGAAGTGGTTGACCTTGTACACGAAAGCTGCCACTATCACTTAGGAGATGGTGTGGTTATTGTTAGGACAAATGGGGCCCATCTGTTGGTTTGTTGTTTGTGCTTGTAAAGGCACCACTTCCCAAAATGAAAGAATCTGCTTGTTCTGTACCTGGCACGGTTTTGCTAGTTTTTTCTGGACACATTTTATGAATGCTATTTGATTGAAATTGATGGATAGAGCAAACATGATCATTTCGTCTTGTTCTAGATTTTTTTTGTTCATATTGTAAATAAATTGTATGAAAATGTTGATGTTTGACTGAAACTGTCCACTAGCCCTTCACTCTATCACCTCTCCCTTCAAGTTCATCAAAATAGCCCAGTACAAAAACGAATATTTATTAATATTTACGAGTATATTTGTGTGAGTTGGGCGCAACATGATGATAGGTTACAGTGAATGGAGAGTGCATGCTTGCCTGTGTGTGCCCTGCCGGAAGACATTACGCATTCAGTAGATCAGGTTTGTAGTGTATGAGCATTCGGCCGCCAACCCATTCCCAGCACTCAATCACACGAAGCCCATCGCATTTGCATGTTGTAGCATTGAGTCGGGAGCAGATTGGAAGTGTAGCAAATGGGCTGAATAATTTCACCTGACAATCAATTATTGTTGAAATTGAGTTACATCAAAAACATCATTTCTACTGCCGAGTTTGATTTGTCAGGTTTCATTGGAGGTTCATTCAGTCAGTCTAAATGTGACGTAGGGACTGATTTAACTACTACGCGCTGAGAGAATCAACGAGACAGTAATAGTGTTGAGGACCATGCAAATCACCTGCAAAATAAACCTTGTAAATCCCAGGCTGGGAAGTGCACAAAGCCGCAACAAGGAGCAATAACACATGGCACACATACTATTAAAATGTAAATATCATTATTGTGCAAGTCATAAACCATAACCCAGTTGACTATTTTAAAGATTAAGTTGATGTGCACTATTATGTAATTGTTCTGTTTCATTGCCAATAAATGCAACAATGTATTCACACTGTCTGCCGTGTCTTTTCTATTATTGTCACTGACACATTTATTATTATTTCTATAAACCTCTGCATAGTTATTTTCTCATTTAATTCAGTCTATGATTTCTCTGTTTTTATCACTTTAATAAAGTAAATAAATCCTGGTTAAAATATAAAAAATGCAGTCAATGCGGCATCAACTAGGGCAACAGAGCAAGTGACACTAAAACCGGCTTTAAATTACAGAATGAAATCAGGGGTCGACCTCTCCCTCTTTCTTTCCCTGCTTTGAAACTGGTGTCTCCAATCTTTTTCCACGACCAAATGACTCTTAACTCTGCTGAGTGTAGCATGGGTCAGGCAGCTAGATTGAAGCCAGGGTGTCTGGTTAGTGTTCAGGTTTAACAGGAGATTTCTGATGTCTGATTTCACTCAACAGGCCAGCCGCTACTCTCTGAGTGCCTTGCAGTAATGCTTTGCAGATATGCCAGTGGAACAATGGGGGAATATGTGCTCAGCTAAACTCGGTTCAACTTTATTATAATTTTAAAGGCTGTTTTCTAAAATATTGACAACATATTCAAGTCATTGAAGGTCGACTTTATTTAAAACCTTTTTTTTAAGAAATAGAACCGACAGCTACACAAACTAAAGCCTCCAAAATAACCATTACAATACTTACACCTTTCAAAGTGTTTCAATACAAATCCAATGTTAGAAATATATTAAGACTAAATGTAAAATGTTGTCCTATTAGACTACATTAGTGTAAGCTAGGTGTAACAAATACACTGCAAATCAGTGCACATAACAGGTTTAAGCAGAGAAAAAAATATAATTTTTGCAAGTGGATTTCATAAAGACCTGAATAAAAAAAACATGCCTTTATGAAAACATACTACCTCAAAATATGAGAGGAGTGTGTCCTTGGAACTCATGTCATTGAGTGGGATTCAAGCAGTAGATGTGTGGCTGAATTAGGTGCAGTTTAGCCACCCACATATTGTGCACACACAGGCCACACATGAACTGTCAACACTTGAACTGTCAATTGAATGAATCGGTGAAAAGGCTTGGCTGCATGCGAGGTACTAAACTCTACAGTGAAAATGAAAAACCTTCACAGTCCAAACTACAGCTTCCAAACTGAGATTTTAAAAAGCGAGGCACCAGAGCGAGCATTAGGAAGAAAAAGGTAGATAACCATCAAAATAATTAAATTAGCCTGTCATTCTTATATATTCAGATTTAATCTTGAATTCACATTTCTTTAGAAAAGCACATGATGGTTGGCCTTTTTTGTTCTTTTGATGTGCTTTTTGAGAAGCAAGGACAGCCGAAAAATAAAAATTAGCAATCACTCTTGTGAATTGCTAATATGTTCAGTTCCAGAGATATCTGGTTCAAATTCTAAACAACGGGAAACGGTAAGGTAAATTGGAGATAGTAGTAAAAAACGTAGTAAAACAAAATTCCCAACAGTAATTGCAATTAAAAGTAAGAAAGACACTTAGAAAAAGTGTTTGCTTGGTTCCAGTTGCACCTGAGCAAAAGGATTATATAGCGAGCAAGACAGATTGCAGCAAATACTAGGGTTCTGTATAATGCTGGATCATTTGGTTTTGCCTTATTACTTTATCTTCTTTAAAATGACAAAGACAATTCTGGACCATTTAAAGATACTTTTTTAAGCAAATGTATTGACAGGAAAAGCACAGATTTGCATTATGATGGTATGACAACTCACCTCTGGTCCTGTCTTCCTCCTTCCCCGGGCTGGGGGTGTTGCTGCTAGTGTGGGTAGGGGTGGCCTCCTCCTCGTGGCTTAGGGTAGTTCCTAGCGGGAAACTGACAGGACGAGAGCTGGTAACTGAGCTGGATGGTCGGGAACTGGCGCAGTTCTGTAAGAAATGAGACGGCAATATCAGCTACATGGGATCACAGGGAAACACAGTCAATGGACAACTTTCACGATAGCTGATAAGGACAAAGATATCAAGTCCATCCATTCTTTATTTGTCAATTATTGGATTATTGGTGATGCTAATTAGTAAGACATGTTTTCTCTCATCACAAACAGCAGCCTCATTTTCACTGGCTGTCTTTGTTGTACTACGATAGGGATTTATCAGTGAAACACTTTCAAATTGTGTTTTGTTTTTATAAATCCACATGATTTAAAGATACCTCAGAGTATACAAATTTGCGTTTGTATATGTTCTTTAATGCCATCAACCTGGCAGACACTGAAAAATGATTTAAGATTGAAGTGCTCATGTTAAATAATGTGCATTGTCCCTTTGTAATAAAAAATGTGTAATATAATATTGCGCGTTAAAGAACTTATAAGTTAGAGGGATGATTTGAACATTTTCACTTTTTTTCTCAAAGTTCTTCACCAATAGAATATTCAAGCAGTCACACTTAATAATGGAAATAAATAGACATCATGGGCTATTGTAGATTACAGTATTGTCCTTCCCATAATTCCAGGATAAAACCTGAGCAGCTGCTCTATGAATTTAACTCAGAGGCCTCCTTGTTTCACATAAGCACACGCATCATCCAGCCAGACCAAAATAAACTGCAATCACAGAAAACCCATTTGTTTGCACAGCTCTCAAACAAACTGAGGGGCTTCAACAGGCTCCAGGGCTTCTTATATTTCATACTGTACATCTATCGGGCAGGAATGCCTCCACACTGAGGGCCTGCCATCATGGCTGCTTTTGTGTTGTGGAGCTTCGGTGAATGTCATACACACATGAGTGGAAAGAGATAAATACATGCACTGCTATCACTTTTTTAGAGCCTCAATACTGACTCCAAACAACTCCCTGCGTACTATATGTTGTCAAAACTTGAATTAAGATAAAAAAAACGAATCCACTTCCAATTTATATCTATATTTCAGTGGTGTCAGAGGCACAGAGTATTGGGGGGGGGGGGTTATTTGGATCCTGCAACTGACAGCTTTAATTCACAAAGCAATCTGGCTGTTTGTGTACAAGAGGGAGGTCAGGATGGGTCAGGAGATACTTGGTATCAAACAGGCATTCAACGCTGGTCAACGTTTTTTTGTGTGGGGGTGTGTGTGTGTGTGTGTGTGTGTGTGTGTGTGTGTGTGTGTGTGTGTGTGTGTGTGTGTGTGTGTGTGTGTGTGTGTGTGTGTGTGTGTGTGCGCGCACGCGCGCGCGTGTGTGTGTGTGTGGACAACCAGCTTGACAGAAGTACGGGATATAGAGCGGAGATTGTGTGATTAGGTTTGGTGGAATTTATATGAGAGGTCATCAAGGTCACAGGGGAGTCACATCACTGTACCAAAAGCAATATATAGTTCCTATATTATTCAAATTATTTCATGTTTTGTGCTAGGTCAGATACAACACATTTAATCTGATTTCATGTGCACTGTTTATGATACAGTTAATGGCTCTTATTGTGTCGGCCTGGTGCTTGACCTTCCTTAAAGGAAATCACACAGGATCATCATACACATGTTAAAATATGTAACACATATGACAGGCTTAGTATAAACTGTTTATAATGTTGGTGATGATGTTTAAAATAGGACAATACAATTTTAAAATGATTTAATTTTGGTAAAATACTTCTAAATTGTAGTTGCAGTGAATTACCCCTTTGGGTTAACCCTTCAAACGTTGCAAATAATGCAAGATAAAAAAAAACACTATTTCCGACAAGTACCATTCGTCTTCAAATGACCCCATATGCAGTAACACCGCCAAAGCCTCTTTATCCCTCAGCCGGCAAGGCACGATACCCAATCCTATGTTTTACAACAAGGGGATATATCGGAGCATGTGCGGTCAACTAGAGCCAAATGTCTCCTATCTAACCAAAGGACAGGTAGATACAGTATTTCAAGCAGGATTTATGGCACAAAATAGCATTAGCTAGAAACCGTCAGGCGGCGTGATGGCTAAAAAACGCATTCTGGTAGCGGAACCTGGCAAGATTGGAAAATTGCCACCACCAGAGGGGAGAGGAAGCAGTAAAAATGACGGTATATGGGGGGGCCTCACTGATAACATGAGCTGACAATATATCAGACTGCACCTGGTGGGAAGGGGTCTCAAGGGGCCCCCCTAAATGACCCGCCCGACACACTCACTTTAATTTATCTTTTTATTTATTTAATTTCTTCTCTTCCTTACAGTGTCCAGCCCTGAGGTGGGGTGGGGGGGGGTCAGAAGGAAGTAGGTGCGCCCTGATGTTTTAAAAAACCAATCTGCCGTCAGAAATGGTTTCATTCCTACTTCAATGACCTGAAGTGTGTTAGGTTGGGGAATATTAGGGGGTACATATGTGAGGGTCAGGGTGCAGTGGGAGGGGCAGGACGAAGTGATGCCGGCCAAAGAGGAGTGGAGTTAACGCGATCACTCATAAGGGACAAGATGCATTTTATGTGCGTGCGTGTGTGTCAGATGGCGGGGGCAAAGGAGATCTATAATTACGTGTGTGTGTGTGTGTGTGTGTGTGTGTGTGTGTGTGTGTGTGTGTGTGTGTGTGTGTGTGTGTGTGTGTGTGTGTGTGTGTGTGTGTGTGTGTGTGTGTGTGTGTGTGTGTGTGTGTGTGTGTGTGTGTGTGTGTGTGTGTGTGTGTGTGTGGCATGTGCCTGTTGGTGTGTGCTAGAGACTATTAAGTACTTTTAAAGTGCTTTCCGCAGCCTACAATATGATCTAGCACACACACTCATACACACCCACACACTCACACACAGAGCATCGCCTCAGCCAAACAGCAGCGTCCAACAAGGTATAAATACTGGCCTGACACTTTAATGTCAGGGGACGGCTTGTCCTGGATTAGAAACTTGTAACCCACCGTGGAGCTTGACATTGCTGGGATGAAGGTGCTGCAATAAGCAGGGTGAGGAAGGGGGAGAGCTATTAAGGAGGGTCTATGTTTGATGTATAAGGGCATCTAACATGGACTGTCTCCGAGTGAGAGGCCAGCAGATGTTCAATGTTGCATATTGGCAGCTTTCATTGGCAAGGAACATTTCACAACAACAACAAACTCACACACACTCTTAGACCCAGAAATTAGAAGATTACATACTGAAAAATTAAGCGCCTTTCTCCTCTCCTTGATCCTGTTGACCGTGCTCCGAACCTGAAAGAAAAGAGAGAGAGAAAGAGTTAAGTGTGTCTGACACGGCACTCAATGAAACACACTTACAATGAGCGACCAAAGAGTAAAAAGGAGAAAGAGTACATACACACATTTGGAGCATTATTTTTAATGTAACCTACAGCTGTTGGGGAGGTGTGTGTGTGTGTGTGTGTGTGTGTGTGTGTGTGTGTGTGTGTGTGTGTGTGTGTGTGTGTGTGTGTGTGTGTGTGTGTGTGTGTGTGTGTGTGTGTGTGTGTGTGTGTGTGTGTGTGTGTGTGTGTGTGTGTGTGTGTGTGTGTGTGTGTGTGTGTGTGTGTGTGTGTGTGTGTGTATGCGCGTGTGTGTGTGTGCCTGAGAGAGAGAGAGGTGTTCCAGTGGCTAATGGGACTTGAAAGTGACACATAGACCAGGCAAACTAAGGAGACGACTTCCAGCTATCATCTGTCAGCATAGAGCGCCGGGACCAACAAATGGAGCTATTGGAGGAGAAGGGACCGCCGTAGCAGAACAGATTACATTTTTACACTTCGGAAGAAACAGTGTACAGCATGCATTCATTTGACACACAATACCAGACAAGCATTTCATAGATTTTAGATAACAGTCTTCAGGTATACAATTTCAGTAAACACTTGTGTTTTAACTCACCTCCAACATTAATATGTAAATTAATCATTGTTTACTGAACTCATTCATTTTTTGTTCAATTGTTATTATATACATTTTTAATTTAATACTTTTGAAAATGTTAAAATGAAATAAACAATCCATGATTTTTAAAATACTGTGACAATTACAAAAAAAGAAGGATCATTGCTTGATGAGAACAGTCATTATTTGTATGCCCTTTAACTTTATTTAAATTACATTTATCAAACCATTTTTAAATGTCATCAAAGTAGTGACTGTGTCATTGTGACATCATTATTGTGTAATTAATGTCACAGGATGCAAATAATCCAGGGTTTACATTTTTCTAATGTGTTTATTGAATAAAACGATGCATTAATTAAGCAAATAAAGAAAGTGTTACTGGACAGACCTTTTATAAAATCAATAATATTCAATCCAGGATTAAATCTGAAATAACGGCAATGAAAATAAAGGTTATTTGTATTTTTTCTCACGACAATAGTTAGGAATGAATGCATTTTACGGCTAGAATTTTAGATGCATTAATTACAAATAAAATGTAATAGGTCTGCTGAATATTTTTCAATTAAACCATTTAAAAAATATATATTATTAATAAAAAATTGCAACAACTTCCTATTATTGTTACAGTAAACAAAATATCAAAATACACCAGCAGTGTGTTGGTAGGAGCTCAGTTAAGTAGGATGAAGTCTTCTATGAAAAGCCTTTGGCACTTATGAGGTCCGTGTGTGTGTGTGTGTGTGTGTGTGTGTGTGTGTGTGTGTGTGTGTGTGTGTGTGTGTGTGTGTGTGTGTGTGTGTGTGTGTGTGTGTGTGTGTGTGTGTGTGTGTGTGTGTGTGTGTGTGTGTGTGTGTGTGTGTGTGTGTGTGTGTGTGTGTGTGTGTGTGTGTGTGTGTGTGTGTGTGTGTGTGTGTGTGTGTGTGTGTGTGTGTGTGTGTGCACATTGTCAGCATTCACTGTAAATTTGTAGCGGATGGGCACTCATCACTACAGCCCGTCCCAGCCCAGCCCACCACGTTAGTGAATATGCATTATGGCTTATGGCTTCATTAAGTAGCAGCGTGTTATAAATTATGACACCGCACTGAACACACACACAGTCTCAGAGACAGCATGTGTATACAGAGGATGTTTTGCATACGCACCAACGTTGAAGGGCCACATAATGAAGAGAGCCCAAGCCTTGTGACAGCACAGAATCAACAGCATCATGTTTCCAAAACCCTCCTATTATTTCTGACAAGATCCGCAGAAGGCCTTCAACGCGGTGCAGATGTTGGATAGACACCGTCTTTACACAATTTAATGGGGAAAGTAAGTCCTGGGGATTCCATTGATATCCAAAGCAGCCGGCGTGCTGAGGCAATTACATGACACAACTTAATTAATCATTTGACAATGAGGGGAAGGGCATTGTTTTAGATGATCGTTATGTGTTTAAGGGGTTTTGTGCACACTCAAGGTTTCGCAATGATGCAAAGCGTGGTTCCCATGTAAATGGGCGCTAAGCGATTACCATATGAAAGCAGCACGCCCAACAACACCTGCCGACATCCTTGGAGCTGATGGAAATAAAAGGTCATCAAAGCATAGAATTACAAGGTGACCACCAAGGAAAAGCTAATTGCAATGAATAATGGAAAGCTATTGTAAGGTAATTAGCAAAGTAAAAGGCTGCATTTTAGGGTAATAGCAGCAAATGCAGTATGACTTCCATATTGGTAATTATTGAGTGTGGAAACCAACCTCATGAATGAAGCATTTTTTTACTTAGATGCAGTTGTTAATTTCACACCTTTTTTAACATATCAAAGCGAAATGTATTCACGCTAAGATGGATTAATAATATGTGTTCTACCCAGTTAACTACTAACAGCAACTTCGCAACGTTTTTCTTCACCCCATGGACGTATGTGTGTGATAATGTAATTTAATGATGTGTTACCATCTACTGCCATCAATGCATGTTAGCTTCACTTCCCTGTCTAATAATTGCCTTTCCCTGACACTCTGATTCCAGGGAAGAAACATTCAAACTTTTGATCATTCCCATTTAGTGTTTAAAGATTTTATTAGGCAAATATTTCGTTCTGAGTGTCAGAGAGGGTGAAACCTGAAGCCAGCTGTGCTCTCTCTTGAACAGTTAAGGACCAAAAGGAAACACAGGTTGAGGGAAAATAAAAGAAGCATCTTAGAAAATATGTTAAGAGGAAAAAAAGAAAAATGTGTGGATGTGAATAATTTCTAAATTACGGATCTTTTTTCAACATTAACAAAGAAATGTGGACCTTTTGAAAACTGGAACATGTACATGAGCAGCACCCAGGGTCAAGGGCAACCGGAGTGAAATAAATGAATTCCCAAGCAATAAAAACGCTACTTAAGCAAGATTGAGGGTGTAGATTTATTCTAAAGCACCAAGGGTCATTCTTCCCTGTCTCTGCATTGTGGGCGCATCACCTATGAAACAGGGACATCTCTTCAAACTATGGAGAACATATGCGTGAAGAAAAGAAGGAGAAAATGGGAAATAACAGGAAGTGAACCTGTTATATGTGAGTTGTCCTCTTTGATGGTCAGAAATGAGATGATGAAAGAAAGAAAATAGACGGAAAAAAGGAGAGACTAATGTAATACTGACCATTATATTTGCAGAGCTGCATAATATATAACTACAGTATGTTACACAGTTATTTAAAAAAGCTGCTCTATAAAGGTGATCATGACCTTTTAAGAGGTTATTATCATGTCTATCAAATAATGTATGTTTTGATCAAATGGTAGCTTTATAAAACATTTCTGCTATTATTATATCCATTTCAGGGATTGTTATTATATCAGGGTGAGTTTGGAGTGCTTGAGAGAAAAAAGAGAGAAAACATTTCTAGACTTCCTCTTTTTCCTAAAGTTTGTAATGGGAAGTTGACCTCAAGTAAAAATAAAAGTGCTGTGTTTTAAGAGGGCGCAGATGCAAAATCACACATGGAAATCTAAACGTAACCCTATGTACGTAGACTAAGAGGGATTTTCATGACTTGAGTCTCATCCATTAAATTGTACCCCTCTGTCTTTCGTCTCGGCACTCAACCAAACCCTCCACCCCTACACAGCTAAGGCGCATCTAAATGGTAATAAAGCGGCATCTCAATACAATATGTCCTCCTCCTTCATAGCATATTGTTGATTACATATCTTTTTGTTTTTTCTCCTATGGTTTCTGCTTGGGGCCCTCCAAAGCCCTGCCCAGCAGCTTTGTCAGGATGCTAAATGGAGGGCCGTGAGTTTAAAAACTTAAAGAGGCAGTGAAATATTAGCCAATGTGGGTGAGGAATGAGTGGCTGAGAAGCGCGGCGTGTCAGTGTTTAATGGTCGGACTCGGATGCATATAAGTTAGTCCAAGCATGAAGGGCAGTGGGACGCTCGCGTGGAAACGATGTCCCGTCCCCTCCCCTCCTTCCCATCCCTCCTCCCATCCACAGACGCGTTCACACACATACACACTCGTACTGTCACACCCCACCCACACAGCTTTTAAGCAAGGAGCCCATCAGAAACTTGTCATTTCTCTCATTCACTCCGACAGCCTTGAGACACAATGCAGACTTACCTCTGTGTTGTACACCCCATATATCAGGAAGATGAACAGGCCCTGCAAACACAGACAAAGAAAGAGCGAGAGAAAGAAAGAGAGAGAGAAATAAAGAGAGAGAAAGAGAGAGAGGAGGACAAAGTTGTTACAGTTGTTCTCTCTCTTATCCTCTAGTAAACCACAAAAGATAAAAAGTAATGAGTGGAGCAACATGTTCGATTAAGCTTGATTTCTACTCTTTTCTGGCAACACGGAGCTGAAGTAGACTGCCAAGTAATGAGACAAGAAGAAAGACTTGAAAGAGTCCAAATTGGGCCACCTCCACAATGTTCAGCTAGTGTTGGTTCCGTCTACATGTCTACTCAATTCAGCCCTCAAGCCATCAAAGGCTCAAACCCAAGGTTCCACATAGCTATATTGAAATATAAAAGTATACAGTGCCTGTTTTCACTCAAGCACACAAATAGATGATTGCTCATCAACCAACACAGATAAAAGATGTCAAGCTCACACTTACGATTATTCGAATATTCGCTACAGTCTCCATAATCGAATATTATTTTTAAAAATCGATTTTATTTTTATTTTTATATTATTATTATATTTTTTTTTTTCTGGCTTAGTTTCAACCAAAATATATATAAATATATATATGCTAATAATAGTAATAGTATTAATAATTGTAAATGGTCATTGGTCACACCACCAGTTTGTTTTACTGTAAAGTTGGAGGAAGCCTGCGTGCAGAGCAGACTGCTGCTGCAGCACGCTACACACCGACCCCGACCCCACCCCCCCTCTCCCTCACACGTGCGACTAAAGATGAACAAAGCGGCAGGTAAAAAGAGTTCCTCCTCGTGGAACTACTTCGAACTTACAAGTCCAAAGGAAGTTAAATGCAAGCTCTGCGAAAAGACGTTGGGCTATCACAGCTCAACCTCAACAATGCGTTCGCATTTGAGTGTGAAGCACTCCAAAGAGGTTACAGAGAAAGACGCAGCACAGCCGGCCATTACCAACTTCACTTCAAGGCCACGTCGTTGTGATGACATGCTTGTTACATTACATTACATTGCATTTAGCTGACGCTTTTATCCAAAGCGACTTACAATAAGTACATTCGACCAGGAAGACACAACCTTGAAGAAAACAGAATCATATAAGAACATCAGGTTTCAAAGAGCCAATCGTTTCAAGTGCTACTCAACTGGCTATAGATAAGCCAGTCCTTTATTAGTATATGAGTGCTCTGTTAGCAGTTCTTTGTTAGTCATTCTATCGCTCGAAGTGGAGTCGAAAGAGATGAGTTTTCAGTCTGCGCCGGAAGGTGTGTAAGCTTTCTGCGGTCCTGATGTCAATGGGGAGCTCATTCCACCATTTTGGAGCCAGGATAGCAAATCCACGTGTTTTTGCTGATGGGAACTTGGGTCCCCCTCGCAGCGAGGGTGCAGCGAGAAGTTTGTCTGATGCAGAGCGAAGTGCACGTGCTGGGGTATACGGTTTAACCATGTCCTGGATGTAGGAAGGGCCAGATCCATTCGCAGCATGGTACGCAAGTACCAGTGCTTGTTTGTTGTTTGTACTGTTAAACATGTTGCAGTAAAGAACACAACGGAATTCCTTTTTTTTTCTTTTTCTCTCCCACACATACCCACACAAAGTAAATGCATTGGAAACAGATGATACCGATACAAATAGCAACAAATTATAAGGAAACAAAGAGAGTATCAACAGAAAAACCTATTAAAAAGCGCACACACACACAGGTACATAAAGAGAGCAACTCAAACCAGACGAGACTATCAAGAAAACCCATTGGAGGAAAGCAGAGAACGAGAGAGACAGAGGGAGCATAATGAAAAAAATAAAAACATAAAAGAAGATATTTCATTTTCACAAAACTCCACGGCTTGTACCCATGGTCAAATAATGCCATGCCCTTGGATGCATAAAGGCTGCACTCTTGGTCACAGAAAAACAGCTATTTTTCATTCCAATCTATTGAATGTACAAGCTGTGCATTCACCTTCAAGCCATAATGTAACACTGTTGCCTCAATGGAAACAGTGAAAACAACATTCTCAGAGCAACGATTGAACCGTGTCACAAAAGATGTACCGAGAAAAATAAAAGGCAGGTAAAAACCTATAAATGTCAAGGCTGACGGATACAGCAGATTCTTTGACTAGCCAACAATGCCTCCACAGGTCTAACACAAAAAAAACACTTTTAAAAGTACATCTCTCCCCTTTCACCGCTCAGAGTGTGTCTGTGTTGCTTCATCTTTGAACGAAGGTAAGGACACATCCTGAGGACAGGCAGACACAACCTGGTCAACGCATCAATCAAGTCGAGTTCGGAGTATCCAATTTTTGCCAGAGGGAGATCTCGATGCATCACCATTGACAACATTATTTGGAGCCCATTCAGAGTGACAGGCCGACGATAGCAACAGTGATGACCTCTAGCCCAAGCTACTGCCCATTCACCTCCTACCGGCTGCTCTCCTGTCCTCCAGGGACTGAATTGCCCTGTCTGTCGGGCTGTCAGGTGACATTTTGGGACATCCATCCTCTTTAAACTGACAATTCTGCTGGTATCTGACATGCTGAAGACAACAGGCATAACAAGGGATCTCACCCTGAGACCTGTAACCACATCTTTATACTTCTTACTGTACAAATTGAGAATCATTTAGGGCACAGCACTATAGTGAGGGTGTTCACATACACTCACACAGCTATTTGGGGTTCAGTATCTTGACATTGTCCTTGAAGGACCCTTTGATATAGACAGGAGGGGCAAGGGATCAATCCTCACGACATTCTGATTGGTCTATTCTCCCTCCTATACCACATGGACCCATGAAAAACAAATAAACAATAACAAAAGACCAATCACCATTACAATTGTTTTAATTTCCAACTGTTGACTGAATCCTCAACTGTAACAATGTGATGTCATTGTTGAGTCAGACTGTTATATTTATACATTTGAAAGTACTTCATTTGAGAATGAAGCAAAATAAATATATGCATTACAGACGAGGTCTAACAAAGGCATTGGTAGAAATGTATTTCTACTAATGGAGGGCGAATGTATTTCCTTTAAATAAATGTATCTCTGTTTTAATAAACAGGTTTAAATAATGGTGTCAGACCACTGCAGGGTAAAATATGAGTTTTATTGTTGTTTTTATTTATGAAAAACAATCAAAATCTTGTATATTCATTGATAAAATTAGATTAAAACACGTACATATTGTATAGAGTTTATCATAACATACTGTTGTTGTCGAATATACTTTTCTCACACACAAAAACACGCACTCACACACATTCACACACACTTTAGCACACAAGCACCCACGTACAATAATAGACAGTGGGTGGTTAATTTGCAACACATACCCTATTGTATTGCATTAGAATGGCAATTTCCAACCTATTGTTGCAATTTGATTATCATGTTTTTGATCATTCCTCTTATTTGTAATTAATCTTTTGTTGTGTAGTGAACAAAGTGGGGAGAACATACTGTGCACATTAGGAAAAATGATCTATTAAAATATAATTGAGTTAAAAATAAGTGGCAGCACAACAATAATGATGGATTGTTTAAAATGTTAATTCATTAATATTCCCACTAAAAACAAACAGAGACAAAAATGGGCCACATTATTTAAATGCATGTGTGCTTTTCTAAACCCAGTCCTGTTTCTTTTGAACTCGGCAGCAAATGCTACAAATTTATGCAAAGAAAGAATGCAATTGCTTTCAAAGTATTGCCATACTGTACATCAAACAGGGAAGCATACATTAATTAGCATCGAGCTAATTAGGGAACAATTGTATGTTTAAAAAGTTAAAGCCAACAAACACTGTGTTTGCCTGAAAACATTATTACCCCAGAGTTATGTATTATTATGCTGCAGCGCGAGAAACCAAATAGCATGTGTCTAAAGGAAAAGCAGACAGAACAAATCATAGAGATCAATTTACCTACAATAATTGTAAGTTAATTCACTTAATGTGGTTATACTGTTTACTCCCGGCTGTGTGTAATATTAACAACATTATTTTAGAAGTTTAACAAGTTCTTCCTCTGCTGTCTTTGTACCTCACTGTTTCTAAAAGTGTCGGCTGAGTGCATTAAATGTTCGAGGTGATACACCAAACACTTCCTTTGTGCCATTAAAAGCTTTATCTCAGTGTTTGTGTAAATGTTTCTACTTAAGAGCCTATTTATGTGTACACATGAATAAAAGGCTTACTTTACTGTCAAAATATAGAGATATAAGGCAGATAATGAGGTTATTATATCCTGTCTAAAGAGATTGACAGCTCCTGTATTATTAGGTAAAATGCAGTTTGAATTTAACGCTTTAAAAGTTAAGTGAACCAGTTGCCAGACAGTAGAACAATATTGAAAGCCTTTCACACATTTACTTTAATTAGTAGACAAAGTTAATAATTAGCCATTGGAGTTGTTAGCTTGAAGATACTTTCCACAAGCATCATATAATGGGCATCATATGACATCTTATTATTATAATTGATTACATGTTACACCCTATTTTCAAGCATATATCAAATAAAACTAAATACAGTGTGTTTCTCGTAAAACATACAAATAAACCAGGCAATGTAAACATTTGCTAAATAAGTAATTAATACAAAATAGCATGGATGAATATTTGATCCACATTCACCAAGCCATAATTTCTTCCATCACTAACATGTGTACACAAATTCCTTTATCAATTCAATGTCTAGAGTGGTTTCAAAAACACTGCTATAATGAAGGTTTTGCGTACATCGATGTAATGCTATAATGGAAAACTGTATCAATGGAACTGCTTATTCCAGGAAAGGTCAGTGGTGAATGTATATTATAGTTACAGGAGATCTCCACATTCAACTACAGAAAATGGTGCCAGCAGTTAAAGAGAGAGAAATATAGACCACAATAGACTCAGGGCTATCTTCATACAAATAGATTATCATAGACTATGATAGACAAGACACTGGTACTAGCGTATCATGCTGTGAATGGATCTGGCCCTTCCTACATCCAGGACATGGTTAAACCGTACACCCCAGCACGTGCACTCCGCTCTGCATCAGCCAAACGGCTCGCTGCACCCTCACTGCGAAGGGGACCCAAGTTCCCATCAGCAAAAACACGTGGGTTTGCTTTCCTGGCTCCAAAATGGTGGAATGAGCTCCCCATTGAAATCAGGACAGCAGAAAGCTTACACACCTTCCGGCGCAGACTCCACTTTGAGCGATAGAATTACTAACAAAGCACTTATAGACTAATAAAGGACTGGCTTATCTATAGCCAGTTGAGAAGCACTTGAAATGTTTTGGCTCTATGAAGCCTGATGTACTTATATGATTCTGTTTTCTTCTAGTTTGTATCTTCTTGGTCGAATGCACTTATTGTAAGTCGCTTTGGATGAAAGCGTCAGCTAAATGCAATGTAATGTAATTATGTATAAAAAAAGTCAATGCAATGTAATGATACTAGGTCAAATGACATATAACCCTTTTATATAACAATCAGCAGAAATTAATAAATTAGTCAAATTAAATTAATACATTTGAATGTGTACGCTCCCACTAACGCTGTAGTACCAACAGATCATCAGTGCTAGTCATCCCATCTTTCTTTACGTGTTACAAATAACCAACTAATGGTGAACAACTTCTCCGTATTTACCCCCCTTGCCTTTCCTCATCCCTAATTCCTCATCTACACCGACCTCCCATATGTGTAAAGTTAGGGTCGGGAGCACAGCACTGGCAGGTAAACCTTTTAGAAAGAAAACATTTTATGATATTGTCCTTGGGAAGCAATTTTTAAATGTAAAGATTATGAAAACTATGATAAAAGGGGAGTCTGTTGGCAGGGAGAAAGCGACTGGCAGGGCAGAGTTGTTTTCCTTTTAATGGATTGCTGCTGTCAGCTTTGCACTCCTTTTATATGAGCAGGGATAAAAAGTAAACATTAGATATATAATGATAAGAGGTATAATGACTTTTGTGACTTTATGGGGGGTCAGGGGGGAGGTTATTTATTGTAAGATGCTTTATGGATAATTCCAGGGACTTCATTTTTGGTACATGTTGTCATGCCCTGTAATGTACCCATGGTGCCTTTGACAAAAATCTGTTTCCAAATATAGATCTCAAAACAAGTCTCTTTTTACAGTACAGGCCTTCAGTGTTTTGTGGCCAGCCACCTCTAAAGGTCAAAGCTTACTTTCCATGTCCCCTGAGCTGTGTGACTTCAATTTTGCAATTTGCTTATATGAATAGCAATTGTTTAGCATTACAAGAAAGACACATCAATATGACTTGCTTTTTAAAACTTTTTATTATGGACTGTTTAGGGGAAATTAATTCAGCCTTTACAAAAATACATTGTCAGAAGTTAGGCATTTAGTTGGTCTATAATGTCAACACTGTTTAAATGAAGTTGCTCTAGGGCAAGCACTGAAACTAAAAACACTGTTTGAAAAATCTTTGCTTTACTGGTATGGCACGAAGTTAAACGTTTCATCCATCTCGGCATTCCATGTCTAAATAACACCCTTCATAAACGAGATAGCTGTATTTCGTTGTTTTTATACTGTAAACCACATGTTCCATGCTGTTGTAAGGAGAATCTGAGGCACTGCTATTGCTCAATGTCAAAAATAATGTATACTTGTCCAACACTAAATCAAAAATCTAAATAGGTATAGTTTTCACAAATGAATTCTTTCAATTGGGCCAACAGGTTTCTCACAAGTAGCTGAATACCGCAACCTCCACATCCTTTTAGAAAATTCCAGGCTCTAGTGTCACCCAATGCCAAAAATTAGAGCTATTTGAACAAGTTGAACCCAACGTCAAAAATGCCAACCTAAATTCAAACACACAGAGACACTTTTCACAAATAGAGCTATCTGCATCTGCACTTGGCAACAAGGGGAGGAAAAATTCTACCCTTGCACCTGGTAATCATTACGGAAATGAGAGACAGAAGAGGTTAAAACACTGTGATGGGGGAAAAGCAAAGAAATTCACACTTCTGCGCTGGGGCTTGCTAATGTCTCTGACCCCTCTATGCATAAACAGTTTAATTAACATGTATACATAACTTTCACTTTAACTGCTCATGGCATGTCAAATCAAAGTGTCTGTCAAAGCTGTGAAACAGGGAGTTGATACTTTGCAGGTCCGCAGTTCAAATCCAGCTCTGTGCAACTGCTCCAGCTGGCCAGTGAAGCTGGCAATAAGACATGAAGGCAGACACACAGGCTGGTGGACGGGCAGCCTGTCACTCTGTCAGTTTGATGAGGTAAACACCACCCAATAAAAGCTTTGCAACTTCCAGCTACACTTTCCCCAACTCCAGCCTTATTGAACTTGGAATTGACCATAAAATCACTAAAATCACAAACACCATGCCGTAAAAGTAAAAATAAACATGCATAATAATAGTGCAACTTCTTAGACTGATATCAGTGTTATACATTACACAATAATATTTCAAATGTAAAAGTGCTTTGTTGTGTATTTGTTCAACTTATACCAAAAACGCTATTCATCTTCAGAGTCAAATTTAATCTTTCATTAGTCTAATTTAAGTTTAAATTATTGGGAGAAAAAGTGATAATTACATAAAATCCTGACAAGCTGGAATTTGATACAAAACAATTCAAACATTCTCTTCACGTTACACTACGAGGGGAGGGACAGGGTCAAAGTTTCTTCCCGTTCCCATCCTGCTGTACATTATTAGGGAAAATGAATCAGTCAGAGCTATTAGGACTCTCCCTGATGTTTTTCCCACACACACATTCAGTCAGTTTGGCTGTCACATTGAGGAAGGGACCCCCAAGCCAGCCTGCCTCTACAGGGTGTTTAGCTCCAGAGGAAAACTGAATGTGTGTTCACACACACACACACACACACACACACACACACACACACACACACACACACACACACACACACACACACACACACACACACACACACACACACACACACACACACACACACACACACACACACACACACACCCACACACACACACACACACACACACACACACACACACACACACACACACACACACACACACACACACACACACACACACACACACACACACACACACACACACACACACACACACACACACACACACACACACACACACTGAGGCCAGCAGGAACACCGGTACTGGTGTGTTATGGCTCAGGAGAGGAGGGAGAGTTATTAGCTTAGCCCTGAACCACCTACTTAATATAGGGGCCGGCAGTGATTGCTAACAGAGCCTGGCAGAGGTGACAGCTTTTGGCCCTGCTTGAGGAAATCCAATTGAAAAGCAGCCAAGAGGAACAACAACCCCGAAACAGATGTTGCTCGCTACCACCAGCGCAACTTGGGCACACACAACCCAGCGGCAACAAACCACGATGGCAAATCTGACACACAACATACACACAGTGGACACAGAGTGGAGCACACACTCATACTGTAGGGCCACATGATGCAACTGTACAGAGAACGCATGGACCACCGTAAATGGCCACTGAAACGTAATGCACAAAAGTGATCATTTATAAAGCTCATTCCTGATGATGTTCAACAATTTTGTTATTGTTGTTGTTTACATTTATCATCTAATGCCTTGATAAATACACATGAGATCGTGGTCGTGTTCTCTGACCAGGGTTGCATGAAACTGGCCAACAACGCAGTATTTAACTGAACATATTAGCACAATACAATACAATACAAAAGTAAATCACTGTATGATATTTAATTAAATTAAAACAATATTCAAAATATAAAAGAAAAATGAAACAACGAAAACAACGAACATACAGACACAGTTTTGAACATGATTTAAGGATCCATAAACCCTATCAATCCAAGGTCAGATTTCTTTTTCATTGTGGAGCACAAAACACTCTGGCAGCTAACCCAGAAATGGAATTAAGAAAAGAAAGAAGAAAATAACAAGGTATAATTTGTATGTCTGTTAAAAACATCTATATTGAGTGGAGGCCAAAACAAAACCTTTATCCCCAGAGAATACGCCCACTCAAACATCAATCCGTCCACCTATCCCTCTTCTTTTCTCAACATCTCTAGCAGGGCATTACAATGAAAACACACAGTCCCTCAAATCATTACAGCCCCTTGCTCCAATATTAATTGAGTTTGGCAAGGCTGACCATGCCTCAATCATAATAACATTCATTTATTTTTTTCTATTACCGCTACGGCAAAAGGAAGAGAGGGAGAGAGAGATAGAGAGAGTGTGGGGGGAAAATGGGCTAAAATCAATTCTGACATATCTTTATTGCCAGTCGATGACAAATGATGGCACATTTGCCATTGCTCTAGTATTGTGTCAGTGTATGTCGTATCGATTTTACATCAGACGGACAAATGTTATTGATGAAGCGCCTAAGTAATAGATGAGCACTCCATTTTACTTGTTTTAATGTTTAAATAAAACAGAATGAAGGGTTGACAAGTGTAGCAGATCTTTCCCTTTGCTAATACACATGATTTTTTAAACTTTTTTTTATTTAAAATGTACAGAACAGAGGCGTTTACACAAACCGGGCCTGTTGGGAGTGGGTAACTACACCCTGAACCTGATCACACTGTGCACATGTGGTAATGTAACAGGGGGGGGGGGGGGGAGCATAGAGTGAACTGTAAACAAACTAGCTTTTAAACAAGACAATTTAGGATTGCGTGTCTTATGCGCCAAGCAAAACACAGCCATGGAAAACCGATACAAACTTTTAACACATGGGTCAAAGTAGGAGTCTTTGAACTGGTAAGGGAAAGCATGCGGTGAGTGGAGAGAGCTGTTTAATTAAAAATACTTAGGTAACCAACAGGCCTTTCTGTGGCGCCCCCTTGTCAAATTGTATGTGATCCCACTGTCAATCTCCGAGGGTGTTTTCTAATTGCATAGTTTTCCACTGACAAGAGAAGAAGAAAAATGTTGGAAGAGAAAAGTCCTGAGAAGCAGCAGCTGGGGACTGGGTTTGGTTCATAGCAACTGTACACATGGAGACGCACGTGCATACACACACATTGTACATAAGTTGTTCCGTTTACTGAAATTAACATATGTGCTGTATATACAGATGTCAGTGCAGGCAGAGTAAATACACATATATTTGTATAGAACAAAGTACACAATTCTGATGTATTCAAATAAATGAATCAAGAAACACTATCAATCTGAAACACACTTATACTGCACACTAAAGACTAGCAGCTTTTTGTAGCCTAGAGACGCCTTACCTAAATCACATAAGGAAAATAATCAAACCAGTCATTTGGGTATAATGACATTATCCCTAAACTGGCAATCATACCAACTTCAACTGTTGGAAAGCTTAACTTTTTACACGTTCAATTACCATTTAAAATGCTTCAGAACCTGTTTCCATAATACGCAACCTAAATTCATAATCACTGTGCACAACAAACACAAGTTACAAGGGTTTATAAGTGTTGCACAGCAGTAAACACTGGCCTTCACTGGCATCATGCAAATACATGTATATAAGAATGCACAAAGGTACAGTTCAAGGAATCAAACTCCGATTTCTATCGCGGCCAGTATAGGAAATATGCCCCTGTATGCCACCGGAGCCTCAGCTTACAATCTTTCTATGCAAATGTCCCTAACCTGTGAAAACAAATAGGTGGCACAATGTTTTTTGCATAAAGAGTGTCAACTTTACTCAGGGAACAATGGGATGTTTACCCTTGGTCTATTGTTTTTGAGTCAGTGTGTCCAGTTATTCATATGCATACATTCCTAGGCATGAAAATCTAATTTAAAATCAACTGACAGATACATGTGTACACACAAACACACACACCTTATACACATGCACAGTAAGGTTTGTACAGGACACCTAGAATTGCACCGCTGACAAGACTGTGTTGCAGTGCCCTTGACTAACAATGACAAATGGATGCAATATGCAAAGTCTGAACAAGTTCCTTTTGGGTACAAAACAGGAAAAGAGATTGCTCCAGGTACCATTATGGGATGCGTTTGCTCTCCTGTTTCCCAGCTGAGGCGAGCCGAGTTGAGGTTACTGGCATGTGTCAAGATCAAGAAGTGTGTGATGAAAGAGAAGGTAGAAAAAAGACAGATAATATTTCAACTATTTAGTTTAGTCTTGTATTTAGTAAGGATATGGATTGTAGGAAATTATGCAATTTCAACTGAAAATACTTTTGAAATGTGAGTGATAATGATTCAGTGTGCGTGACTTTCGCAAAGTTTCAACCTCATTTAACGAACAGTTTTATCTATTGAGTTGTTTCTGTCTTGTTGCTTTCCAACCCTTACACATTTTCAAAACTTCGGAATCAACTCGTAAGCAAAAGAAAAAGGTTTTTACAATCCAAGAGCATTATAATTACCTTTCAACTTGAAAGGTAAATGGTCAGTAGCTCAGAAGACAGTACTTCTGAGAAATACAATTAGTTTAAATAAGTCAGACAACTTTTCAACTAAAAGATAAATGGTCAAAAGACAACAGCAAACAAAAATAATTTCCAACTCCAAGCGATTTTGTGAGTGTAAGATTCAGTATGTATGTGTGGTTCTATGTCTGTGTTCAGATAAATAACTGCATGGACCCACCTCTGTGTGTCTCTGCATCTACGTGTTTGTGCATGTGTGTGTGTGCGCGTGCATGTGCGTACATTCTGCTATAGCACCGCCAAGGTGGCAGGGTGTATCCATCATGATAAACCGGCAAACTCGGCGACTGTCACATGCAATCACACTTCACTACGGTTCGCAGGACTTCAAAGTGAAAATGAATGGTAGTTCATCGACATGAAGACTTCATATATCTTCGTTTTTTTCCTGCTCTTTCTCTTTTATTTTTGGGGGAGACTTGTCTCTTTACTCCCCGCCTTTTGGTGTGAGGATCACTTGTGTTTTTGTCACTGTCTGAAATGCATGGTGGGACACATGGGTTTTGAAAAAAAAATCTATTCCATCCATCATTTTCTATCAGGGAATCAGAAACGTGTTTTACTCTCGTTTACACTCAAATATGGCACAAAAGGGTTTGAAGAAATGAATGCTTCCACATATATCCAAACGCAGTTCACGACATCAAGGTTAAATGTATTTATATATGTGATAAAAGATTTTAAAAAGGGAAGTTGTGGCGGGTTAAAGCTGCATTGGTCAAAGTATGACCAACAGAGGGGACAAAATTAATTAAAACACCTGATCAAGTTCTTTTGACTTCTGTTTTAGCAAATATTCTTTCAAACAATTCAACGGAAAGGAGCAACCTAGGCAATGCCAGTGAGATCCCATTTAATACCACCTGTAAATGTATTTAATGTTTGTTTTTTTATCAATCAAATTAAAAGCATTTATTTTCACAACATTTGCAGGAACAATATCTGTCTCTTGCCAGATAGTGCTTGACTAATAACTTCTAATTTGCTTTTTTGAGCTAATGGGCTGAGAGTAGCTTCCTACGATTACAACATATTTATAAAAAACTCTTCGTTAAAAACACTAAACAAAACTAATACAATTACAAAAAAATGAGGATGATTTGGTGCCTGTTTTTTTAAACGGGCACCAAATCAGCAACTCTTTCACATTAAAAGAAGTGTTTGGATTATGTGGATTTTATATTTTAGACCATTAGAGAGTCAAATAGTGCCTAATAGTGCCAGAGCTGCAGCTCTCTCTCACCACGGCATGGTTTGCCTTTAATCTAGTAATGACTCTGAAATGACACCGTGCTTTAGAAGTCTCTCTCTCTCTCTCTCTCTCTCTCTCTCTCTCTCTCTCTCTCTCTCTCTCTCTCTCTCTCTCTCTCTCTCTCTCTCTCTCTCTCTCTCTCTCTCTCTCTCTCTCTCTCTCTCTCTCTCTCTCTCTCTCTCTCTCTCTCTGCACATGCTTTCACTTAATGAGGGATAATTACTAAGGAAAACAAGTGGGAGACCACATCTGCTCAGTGTAAAAAGAAGTCCAGGCCTGGTGCAATCTGTCAGACAGGACTTTCAGGTTGTGTGTGTGTGTGTGAATGTTTTACCCACCTTCTGCTGCCTCCCAGTCCAACACCAACCCACCAGGACCCTCCCTCCACCCTTCCCCGACAAGAAGCAGATTAATAGGAATCAGCATGTGTCTGTAAACACTCACAGGGAAGAGTGTATATCTGTGTGTTGACGCGCATGGGAAATGACCTAGGGTATCTGTCGGGGACAAGCCAGGGGCCACAGCAGGAAGGGCAAGAGGCCAGTGGGGACGATCAACATCCCAATCAGTGTCCTGCTGCCAGAGCTGTTGTTCCCCGCTCCCATCCACACTGTTTTGTTTACTTTCACACAATGTTGTAATGGTATTTAGAATACCCAGGTAGCCGCCCTGCTCCCAATAAATCATCTCTCCAAGGGATGTACATTGTGCTAAAAGGCCTCTTAATGATCTGTGCATGTTTACCGGTGATTATAGTCTAACGCTAGTGCTGTAAATCAACATTTTAAAAGGGCTGTATGTGGGTACTGTCAAGATTTTGTTTCGAGAGACTGGTAAAATTACAAAGGGTATTTTTCAATACATAATATGAAATATGTGTGTTCAAAATCCACACTCAACACATTATGATTGTGTTTGGCCACGATATACTGTACACACACCACTATCTGTCAATAAGGATTTAATATTGTGAGTATTCTAACGTAAGGTCAATGGCTTAATTTGAGCTATTGACAGCTGTCTCTCAACAAAGGATGATATTTCACATCTTTCCCCATTAAACCTCTCCAAGGTTTCCCCTTTTCATTGATAAACGGGCATGAAAAAAGCTCTAATGTTTAAAATGGAAACTGAATGTCAAATTGAATCATTACAAAATGTAGGTACAGTTAGACTTATGTGCGGTTTTAATTTATTTAGTGAGAAATGCATAATTATTGTAGAAAGAAAACTGTTCCAACAGGCCAGCTGTCTAAACCGAAATGTATCATGAGGCGTAAATTAAGTTTATAATTAAAGTAATAAATACTAATTTGTTGCAAGTGCATTTGTTATAAACCATCTAATATTAATGTAATCTTGGACCATGGTGGATTTTAAGTAATATGGGATTTAGCTGCTTCTATTTGTCCTTAGTTGGTCCAAGGCCAGCATGTGTTTAGTTAAACTACCCGGCCTTTATCATCTTATAAACCCGTTTGTAAGACAACTCACTCTTTATGAATCTAACTAGATAAAAGCTGCACAACACAATCACATTAACCATCATCTAATTTAATTATTTAGAAAGAGAAGAGAGACAGCAGCGTTTATTTGCTTTACCTTAATGCAGCTAAAGAAAATGGCTCACGTGTAAACCTGAACTGATATTTGACAGCCTTTTAACCTCCCGACACCCTCACCCACCCCCCCCCCCCCCCCACATCCCACCCAGCCACTAGAAGAGCAACAGGGTTTTGCTTTCTTGCCCTGCGCTGACCCAGTTCTCACTAATTACCCACAAAGTACACATCAAAGCCGGGCAAAGCTACAGATGTGCGGCACCGTGGCAGGGTAAGGGAAACCAGGACCATCCTAACCTAGTCACCGCCAGCCATCACTGATATGTGTGAGTTTGTGTGTGTGGGCAAATGTGAAGTGGTGTCAGCCAATACAAAAGGCAAGGCGTTGAACTTATAAATAGAACGGTCATTGTTTGGACATGGGTAATTTTGGTTGTCGAAGTTGTTCCTGTGTGGTTTGGACAAGGGGAGGAGGCGGAGAAGTGGAGAGGTGAGGTCATGAAGTTGGTAGTCAGCTGATGGGATAACGCGCATGTTGACATGCATATACGCACAGACATAAAATAATATAAAACACACACACACACACACACACACACACACACACACACACACACACACACACACACACACACACACACACACACACACACACACACACACACACACACACACACACACACACACACACACACACACACACACACACACACACACACACACACACACACACACACACACACACACACACACACACACACACACACACACACACACACACACACACACACACACACACACGTCTGGTAGGGCAGGGGCAAAGGGGATGGTTTGCTTTCTTATGACACAGGCTATTACTAAATTGAGCTGGCAGGTAATTCTAAGGCAAATAAATGCGGGCAGGTTTAACACAAGGAGAGGTCTTAGGGGTGCCGCCGTGAGCAATGACAGGAATTTTTCTCGCCTCTTTTGACAGGAAGCCTATTATTCTCAGCTCTTTATTTTCCCAGGCAAGTTTTTTAAAACTGATCTCTCCCATAGCATTTCATCTCTCCCCAAAAATCAGTCGGTCCTCATCTGAATTACAGTCGCTCCACGCTCGCCCTTCTTTTCACTCCCAGACTTAATATTTACAGTATAAGAGAATATAGGTTGATTTTTTAACAGTTTCTTTCACGGACTCATTTTCAGTTTGTTTCAAGGGTACTTAGATGGCCATTTAAAAAAAAGGCATTTCCCTACAAAAACCTTGATGATAATGTGTTGAATTAAACGTCTTCGGTAAGAAGTCCGCTCCTCCAGCGAATGCATATACAGCATTATGAAATGTGCAACAGAGCTCTAATGTTAATGCCATTCAAACTTTTAAAAAACAGATAAAAAAACATAAATACAGCAAAAGATGAAAAGAGAGAAAATAGAAAAAATAAGAACAAGTTAAGACAAAACACACTATAAATACTCTACTTAAAAAGATGTGCTACATCCTCATTATAAGTGCCATCTCAGAGAAGCGTGGTGGGAGTCAGCGCTGACCTTGGTATCCCGTTTGAATATTGTTATAATGCCGCGGCTGGTAATTGAGGATGCAACGCAAACAGTGGACTCTTTTTCAAAGGGAAAGTTATTTTTCCCAGGCAATGGGAATGCAAACAATCATGTTGTGCATTTATTTGTTTGTTTTTCAACCCCACCTCATAATTATACAAGACACTAATTAAAATATGGATTTATAAATAAATCTCCATGATTTTACCTATGACTACATTAACTCAAAAGTTTTCATCACCCTTGCATGTGTTTTTTTCCAATTTCTAAGGCAAAGACTTGTCTTAAAGCATTGTTTGTTATCACTTAATCAAATTCAACATTTATAAAACACAACATATGTATTTGTTGTATTTGTGTAATTAAAGGCTACTCTTAGTGTGCAATAGCATGAGTATTTTAGTACTCTTTTTCAATAAAACAAAGAATACAACTATTTGAAATGAATTATTAATTATTAATTTATTAATTTCCTTCCATAAATATTATGTTGTCAGCCAATGATTACAAATTGTTACTTCTGTATGTCCTATTTTTCATTTTGGCAGAGTAGCAGTCAACATGAAGTACGTTAAAAGAAAAAGGCAAATGTGTTTCTCTTTGCTTTTAAAAAGATATGTTTAAAAAAAGAGCATATTATCCACAGTTGCTTACTGTTCCAGTATTTCCAGTAAACTCCTCTCCATCGGGAGAGATGGCCGTTGTTCTAAATTGCGTGTTGTGTGATACAGCCCACTCTCATGAGAACGTCGAGGGAATATGGTTCCTGCTTTCTAAAACAATCCAAAATGAAAAACATTTCCCTCCTTAATTTGACCGGTGAAAGGTTTGCCATGTGTGCGTGTGTATGCTCCGGCACGTGTCCCTGTATGTGGACAGTGCGCAAGTAGGCGGAAAGGACAGGGTTACAGCCAAAGCTTTACTGATATTACATTTGATGATATTTAAAATATATATTATTTTATCCTTCTGTGGTAGCTTCACGGACACATAAAAAAAAAATCTGTGTAAAAAATCGGAATGGATTTCACATCAAAATGATATATTGTATATTCCCAACATTTTTGGTAATATGTTAAATCCAAAATCAAACTTTCATAAAAAGAAAAAAAGTCCATTTAAATTTGAGCTATCAACAAGTCACTATTATTACCAGCTAGACTGGGATCTTTTTTCTTTGTGTGTACTTCTACCATTAAATGTTTTCATTGTATTTGCTGTCTCTCTCTTGTTGTTGTATATCTTGTACATTGACAGTAAGCATGTTCCTCCTGCCAGTATTTTGGTTGGGTTTGAGTCAGCTTTTTAGCCTTAAGAAAATGTGGTTGTACATATATATTACCTACTTTTATATCCTGATGCAATCCTTGTCATAATATAAATGACATTAAAAAGAAAACAAATTATTTGCGAAATATCTGCAATATAATCAATCCTTAAAATAATGTATGAGCCCTCACTTAAAACATTGTATAGCAGCAAAAAAGAGTTAGGGAGGGGAAGCAGGAAAGGAAAAATGTGGCTTTGAATGGGCTGTTGTGTGTGTCCAGATGAGAGGACTGGAGATGACTGACTGGGAAACTGGATCCAAGTTCTGGTGTTTTTGTTTCTTCTGCCAAATGAGAAATTAAAATAACTCCAACTCTTTGGTCAGTAGGGGGGTTGTGGTGACAAGTGGTTACACACAATATTAACACACACATGCACACATCCTCACAGTTACAATACTTATGAGACAATTACATGAATTCAAGCTGGTCTTCGTAGGATTGGAGGTACATGGTCATACGTGGACACAGACACACTTTTGAAGTATACTCAGCGAAAGCCACCCAAAAAACCTTTCATTCACCGGTTTACTCTCTGTTTTTGCTCTCTGCTGTTTTTTTGTTTGTTGCAGTTTTTTCTTACTTGGTCAATTTAACAGTGAATGCTCTACAATTCTATATTGGACAGTAAGGGGTTAGGGATGAAGTCAAGATATAAATTATAATTTGTAGGGTGAATATTTTTGATGCACCAGAATTTAGGAGGCACAAACCAAACTGCTAAGAGACAGCAACAACAGCAAATCACACCTGATTAATAAGCGACAGTGTTAGGCGAAACAGAGACCCCAATATGGATCCACTTACATGTGATTTATTTTGTTATCTAGATCAACAACAAGGATGGAGACGGTTTTACTCTGGCTTTTACAAGAGCCTCAAACTGCAGGTTGACTCAAGGTAATATTAAGGGCACACTTTCTCCCACTTATAGTGTATAGGAAAGTTTTCACTCTAGACTGCCTCCTGTTAGGCCTAAATACCTAAATAAGAGCTCCGCGTAAAAAGCATCATGCCTCAATCACACATGTTTTATTTGTACTCTGTCGCACAATTCAACTATCAGAAGACAAAACAAATATAATATATCATAAGATCACTTGCACATGTGAAAATGTTTTGGAATAAATACGTCCTAAAGTTTTAGGTACATTATTAGCAATTGTAAAGATATAATCAGCACAAATAAATACCCACACAATCCAAAGAGGACCGTTTTAAGATTTGTAACAAGTCCTTTCACGTTTTTATAAAAACAGTTTTATCTAAAATGCATTATTGTGTAATGTGATCTACTGAAACTATGTGTAACTGCATTTTTTGTGTGTAACTAAACATATGACCCACTTTTATTTGACACAGGCCTGGCAAAGCCCTGATAATAAGATACAATTCAATGTGCAGACCACGATTTTACCTCTGTGGGGACAAAACGATTACTTAACAATTGAGATGGGTCTGAGCGTAGTCTAATATCAAGTGCACTCGGCTGTGGTTTGCATTATACTGGAAAATATATTATTACTATTATATAGTAAATACATTTCAAACTATATTTAGACGCTAAGCAGAATTACAATTCAATATGTGCTGGTTTCAGAAGGCTGATACTGATGTTTATGTTTTGGAGTTGATTAATTTCATGCCATAACTTGGAGCCATTTACCGTAATCAATTTTGAATATTGTAGAAACAATTCTGAGAGAGAAGACATTTCATCAAGTTAGTAAATCAGCTCTTAAAGAAGAGTGACCTAAACATCAGAAAAAAAACTTGGATGTAAAGCAAAAACCTCTGACATAATTGTTTGTGTGCTCCAAATTAATGATTTTGAGAAGAGTTGAAGCAATATCACAATATGGTTGATTGCCATAATACAAGTCTACTTTATAATATTATATGATCACGCCACCAAAATAAAAACAAATGTAGGTGAAATACATTTAATGACATGCTAAATGTTTAAAGATCACATTTGATCTTATTTTTCTATCCATGGTCTGTGATATCAGAAGTGGTTTGCATTGTAAAATATACTTGCATTTCATTAATCTGAGCGTTTCCCTGTCTGCCAGTGATAATGCATTCCATTTTAACTTTAAACTGGGAATAGAACCACTTACACCAGTAGTACAGATACAATTTGTAGTAACTGAGCCAAAGGCCAAACAAAAAAGAAATAATCCCCCCCTCTCAAACAGTCACTTCTGATGCTGTAAAAGCGTTGCTTACTCACACAACAAATCTCCCATGAGGCAAAAATCAATAAGCAGAGCAACACTGTATTGATCATATCTATATCTTGGATACACTCTCATGTCATGCTCCACTAGCCAAGTGTGTGAGTGTATGTTATTGAAGCAGGGGGTTCTGTATTTGTTTCAATAGAAAACAAATATTCATAATGAAGCAATAATTTGCATTAAGACTATGCCTCAGGTAAAAAAGCTGCTTTCCCACTCAATATGTCTTAGGTGTCTAATCTGGCTTAAAATGGTCTGATGTGAATGTGTCCATCATTTAAATCCCCATCGTCTACTTGTGATTACAGAAACACTTGTGTAAAATGAAAATAATGCAAAACCATAATGTAAAAACAAAGCAGTTTGTGATCTTTAAAAATTGGGACTTTTCGATCATTCAATTACACTGAATGATCAAATGTACTACTTTTTTTTTTTTTTTAAAGGTCCCTAATAAACCTTAAAGAGAGCTGCTCTTTCATGCTTATGTAAATAGTGTTACCACTTCCAGCCGGTGATATCAGCAAGTGACGAAGGGTCAACACCGTGTGCAACATTTCTTCTGAAATTCAGAATTTCCAATAAAGCATGACACAGTTAGTGCATAGACATATTCAGCTTCTTTTGGTTACAGGGTTAACTTACATTTAACCCTGCAAAACGATAAATCTAAATTCTAAAGCTTTACTGATTGACTCTGAAATCTCATTACCGCTCGCCAGTCTGTTCATTTCATAAGAAATAGGAAAACAATGTTGTCATCAGTTGCTGGCAAATAAAATCCCTTAATCTGATGTGAATGAAACGGCTGGGATAAATTCTCTTATTGATTTCTCTATATTTCCACACTGTGATGACAAGGCACAGGGTTGCCCTCCTCAGGCGACAAACTGACATAACAGAAACAGAAAAGGACACATTCTTGACAAATAACTTGCCTGCAAAGTTACCAAACAAACTGCACTCTTAACAACTTGCGGACAATGATAGTTACCCTAACACGTTCTCTACGACTCCCGAACTTCCCTCACCTCTCTACTTTGTTTTCTCCCTCTCCTCATGTCTCTCCCCCCCACCTCCTCCCTCTGCAGCTCAAAGTTATTGATAGTTTAAAGTTATGGCCTAATAATAAGATGGACACTGCATGGCCAGGAGCCTATTATACCCAGGTAATGGATAGTGCGCGGTTTGAATGACATTGCCCAGAGATTGGATGACAAAGGGTGGAGCGATTTATGGGCTACCAAAAGAGACCCCCGTCCCTCTTCTCACACACACACACACACACACACACACACACACACACACACACACACACACACACACACACACACACACACACACACACACACACACACACACACACACACACACACACACACACACACACACACACACACACACACACACACACACACACACACACACACACACACACACACACACACACACACACACACACACACACACACATCAGCACCCCATGCTATTTATCTCTAGCTTGATAGGGAAGCAGATGAGGCATGCCTGTATTTATGGTCAAGATGTTCATAAAAAACTACTGGCTCAAGAAGTTAGAATCTACTGAGCATATCAACTTAAATCTCTTTATCCCCCCAAATGCTGTCAAACTTAAATACATTATTACAGTTGTGTTTTTGATGATCTAAGTTTAATTTAAAGTGGACCTATCATGCTATACTTGAATAAGATATTGTAGGGCCATACCTATATAAAACTTGTGAAGTTTATTTTTCAAAATACCAAACCGATCATGCATTTTAGCCATGCCTCATTTCACTCTATTTGCTGTATTCCAGCCCTGTTTTTGCAAGGGCTGATTCTGTGGCAAATGAGCTACAGCTGACCACGCCCCCTGAAAAGGAGAGGGGCGATGCACAAGCGTCATGTTACCATGCTGTTACCATGCCACGGCAACCTCTCATTCCCCTGTAAGGTGGAGAGTTGGCCATATAGGCAGAGCTCCCCGTTTCTGACGTCAGAACAATTTCAAAGCTGTATCAGTCTGTATCAGATCCGTTGCAGCCCCGTTTTTAGAGATTGGGGTATGGAGGAAAAGAGAGAGGGTTGCGTTTTCGGACACTTGGTGAGTTCCCTGACACACCGGGGAGGGGACACATATTCATGTATAAAAGACGTACAAAAGTGCATTTTGCATGATAGGTCCCCTTTAAGCTAGACATTAAAAATATTCCTAACATAGGTCATTTGAAACCCGCTCATTTCAAAGATGCGCTATATAATAACTACAAAAACAAATGCAATGCGTCACAATAACCGTCAAGAGTAGTTAGGGAAAAATAAAACATGATGTGTGCGATTTCAGGTTGTGTCAATGCCACAAATCAACATAAACAACTTCTGTGCATGCATGAGTGATGAAGTGCTGATACAGTGTTTTAGATACATGTATGTGGAGGATGCTACCTCACTCAAACTGAGCATAATTGGCGCCAGTTAATGAATCAAAAGCCTTGGATGCTGAGAAGAGTACAGAAGACATGCAGGGTGTTAGGTCCGCAGTATGTTTGCTCCAAAGGCATGGTCTCTATTGAGAAAAATAACGCCAACAGCAAAAGCACTTCAGACAGTGTTGTCAGGATAAAGGGGAAAGAGGAGTAGGGAGGGCTTTAGGGAGTGCAATGAAAAAGGCTTGTCAACATTATCTGTTTTATTGATTTAACAGTAAAGGCTTGCCGCTTAAGCTTTATGTTGCTTTGCCTGCCACCATTGAAAATACAACAGCTGAAAATAAAAAACGATTTCCTAAAAAAACGTGAGCATTTTTTTAATTTTTTTTTATTTGTATCTCCTGCCTCCCAGTTCATGTTTAACATGTATTGTTGTTAAGGCTGTTACACATTTCATCATCTTTATGAGTAGGCATTATGGAGCCACCATGTTTAACTGTGTTCTCCCTCCCAAAGGGATCAGCGGCATTGCACACCGTCTTCTGTTGTAATGTAAGTTCTAATTAATGTACTGGATCTTTAACAGCACTTGCTTTTATGATTCAAATTATAATGTTAGTATATAAATATATTAGAGGATCAATATGTTTACAACTAATTTCTGTGGACCATGAATGTGTTTATTTAATTTCACTGCAATCCATCCAGACATTTCAATAATGTCAGCTTCACTGTAACAATGGGTACAAAGTCAGGGGATCACCAAGTTTAGTATCAAGGATATGCAGGATTCCTAAGAGAGGCCATAGGTCTCTGTATAGAAAAATCACATCAATATATCCCAGTAGTTCAGACATTTCACTGTGGATTTAGAGATATTATACTGAATAAAATAGTTTGACCTGCATGAATTCCTGTGCAATCCAAACAAGATATTTCACTCCAAATCACAAGTTTCATCCAGATACAATATTAAATGTATTGATTGGAAAACAGTACGATATTTGCTGATATCACAAAGTCTGACAATAGATTTAACTAAATTCAGGGGCCTTCAAACTAAATGAGAAGATACAATATGCCCATTTAAGAAAATCAGTTCCATTAATCAACAAATAAAAAGTTGAAATCAAAAGCCATCAAATCCAAGGAGAATGGTACAAATAAGCCCACAATATTTCAATTCGTGAACAGAAACAGCCACAGCACAGCAGTAAGTACTCCAGTTCAAGATGGATGGCTATTTAGAGCTGCAGAGGATTTTGAGGATTGCCCTTACAAGTGTCCCTACACCCCATGCCTAGCAGAGAGCAGTGGGGTCAACAGAGTGTGTCGCTGGAACAGCTTGGTGCCCGGTGGGGTGTCTGTTGTGTCCTGACCTGTTGCGGCTTATCAAAGACGCTTTGGGACTTGGTTGTGTCAGAGGAGCCGGGTATAACCATAGGCCTCCTGCAGCTACCCAGAAACCCAGTCAACACACACAAAAGCCAAATTATATCGGTTATTTTATGTTTTTGAGAATGAATGGTCATGTTATCGCCCTGACCATATGAAAGAAGTTCATAAATGCAACAACATTCAAAGGAGGTAGCACTAAGCACTGTTGGTATTCTCTTGGGATCGGTTTGTTAATGTAGTGCTGCAAAAGAGATATTTGAGGACTTAAAACGAGGCCAAAGTTGCAAGCACCATCACCGTCTTCCTTACTTTGTAAAAATATAAATAGCATCATTTAATTTGAAATATGTACGAATTATGACACGTGTTGTGAGTAACAGAATGCATAGTGAGAAAAGATAATGATAAATGAACATGGCTTTTTTTTCACTGTTACAATTAAAATGCCAAAGTCAAAAAGATAGACATGGAATGACCAAAAGAGGTAGGCGTATAGACAGACAGAATAAATGCTGACAGACGGGTGGAAGGCTGAATGAACACAAGCTTGTGCAGGAAACACAATCAAAATCCATAATTTGTGTTAACATGTGAAGTCATATAATAAAAGCTGAGAAAACCCTTCAGTATTAATTACTGTCGACATGGAAAAAAATAATTAGACATGAGAAGGAAACAGAAACTATTTATGGCAACCGAGGGGCCTTAATGATCAGACTGCAGCTAAAACCTCTATTGATTTTCTAGTTAAATATACAGCTCAATTAAAGATACAGCTGATTAAAAAACAACTACAAATTGCAGCGGGGGATCTGAACATGCTGGGGAAGCTGGGTAACGTGGGGCTCCATGCCCCAGTCAGAGAATTATGTTTATCCTCTACTTCTCCTCCATCACTGCAGTGCAGTGGGAAGATAGGCAACAAAGGTGGGTTTCCATGTGAAAACCGATATTTCTCGTTGGGGCCATTTTTGAATGGAGATGTGATGCACACAGGTATACTACACGTGGAAACATTTTGATATGTATATTTATGCAGGGCTTAAAAAAAGTATTCCTTTCTCAAAATGTGTGACAGAACGACCCACAAAATTAAAGCACTAAAAGCAGAAAAACAATGCCGATAAGCAATAAATAACAACAAATATGCTGACCTCTGAATATATAAAACGAGAAATTGTCAAACAAGCAATACAAATCAACTTTCCTTGTTAAAATAAAACACCTGCTTAACACAAGCCAGACCAAGGCTCCTTTTTCTCCTTTCTGCCTCAACCTTGTCACTGACAAATAAAAGCCTTGACAGTCTGTGTAGCCTCACCACGAGAAAGGAAGGAATTACAATATATAATGGAAAACCTTTCTGTTTCTCATTGAAGAAAAACAAAACATTTTAATGTCTATAAACTGATCAAGTTTATTTGAAGTTGCTCATGAGTTTTAGTTGCTGCATTATTTAGTCTTACATTTTTCTATTATTAAAAAAGACGTATGGCTGTTTCCAATCATATTTAGATGGCAACAAACTCAATTGTATTTCTTCTGCCATCAGTTCTACATCTGAGAGAGACAGATGGATAGATTCAGGTATTTCTTAATGTACTGTTAAATAGCGATCAGAATTCTATTGACATTTGTAAACACAATTTGTCTCTTTGCTCCTCATTTTCTTGTTTGATTTACAGTCAGTCCTTGCATTGAAATAAATCAACCAAAATGATTCAATCCTATGAGTGTGGAGGCAACCCAACACAACAGATGATATGCCTAATTATTTTGTAACAAAATGTATACTGGTGCATGCATTTCTTTGTAGTCACCTTTTTTGCCTTCATTTGGTATGTGTGTGTGTGTGTGTGTGTGTGTGTGTGTGTGTGTGTGTGTGTGTGTGTGTGTGTGTGTGTGTGTGTGTGTGTGTGTGTGTGTGTGTGTGTGTGTGTGTGTGTGTGTGTGTGTACCTGCAGGGAGTTTAGAAGGATGAAGATGTAGGCCATGACAATGGAGAAAGGCACCAAGACACCACACAGCCATGTCAATCCGAGGATAGGCAGCAACACCAATATGGCTTTCACTGCAGCCCTGTGCACACACACACACACACACACACACACACACACACACACACACACACACACACACACACACACACACACACACACACACACACACACACACACACACACACACACACACACACACACACACACACACACACACACACTTATTATCAAGCACACACAATTTCAACTCTAAACTCTTTGATCAGCTGATGGAGATTAACATAACCACACCAGAAACAATACATTTTCATAAATATTCCGAGTTATTTCATAAAAATGGTACTTCCTCCCTGGTTGCCCCAAGCAACATTTCTGGGTTTCTTGTGCAAAAATGGCAGCTTTGGCAGGCTGCTTGTTCCATATACAACGCTGAGCGGCTGGAAAGGCTCATGGGGTGACAACTTCCCACCTTAAATCCGCTTTAATTCTGTTTAGAGTGGAATTATCTTCCCGCTCAGGTGCCTGCCAAACCGCACCAGCTGTGTGTGTGTTCGTGTGTGTGTGTGTGTGACATGGCGGGCGGCAAGTCCTAGTTTATTCAGCGGAGGAATGTGTTTGAGTTTCCAAAACGGCTGCCACCCAGGGGTGCCAAATGGTTCAAGGCCTGCTTTGAGAACTTTCATAAAGCACCTTCTGTGAGTGAGTGTGCTGAGGTAGTGAAGAAACACAAACACTTTAACATGATTTTCACTGATAGGATCATATGTAAGCCTGTTGGGGAACATCTACTGGATCACCCGCAGAGTTTTACATGAATGTATCCTTTTTTTTTAATATGGTTTTTATAAAATATTGCAAACACAGAACCATAATTTTATTTATTTTTATTAAAATTATAACTTTCCAGCTACAAGTAGTACATGATTACAAAATAAAGTAATATAAAGGTGCATCCCACCTTGTTAGTATAACAAAATATCCCTTGCAATTTTATAAAAATATAGGTACATTTAATTTTAATCAGTTTGGTTTTCTTGCCGGACAGTTAAAACCCTGCTATTGTCAGCTGCTGAGAAATCACATTTTATTTTTTGTATGCATTTTAACTCAGAGGATCTCCCTAAAATCCATCTTCATAGTAATTTGATTCAAATCACGACAATGCCAACTGCTCTTATCCTTACAAATAATTATGTATAATCATAAGAATCTCCAATTAATCAAATGTTTTCATGTGAGGTTTCAGAAATGTGGCAACAAAATTGCCCTTAATACAATTATAAGTCCAAATATTCTGCTAATAAAAAAAAAAAGCACAAAAGTATGAGAAACTAATATTGGAATATGTGTGTATCCTGTCACCACTGAAAGATACCAGAATACAAAGACTGGATATATTCAAAACATTTAAAGTGGTCGAAGATTGAAGCCTTTTTACATGAACAGTAATGCAATCCATTCAAAATGTATTCCCTATATAGTTTGATAAATGAGACTCCCTTTTTTAAAATGACAAATCCAATATAAAATCTTCCAGCTGCTTTTTATTTGATGCCCATTGACTAAAGCTTGTCTGCTCCAAGGCCTGTGGTTGGGTGAATAATCTTTAAAAAAAAAAGCAAAGAAGAGGACAAATTGCGCCTCCTTGTGGTTTATACCTGATTTGCTCATAGGCTTGTTCCACAGGACTGGTGCCCATGGCCAACATGATGGACCTTCTCTTGGCTGTTGAGATGGTGATGACCACCACCCGGGTCAACACCAAGATATTCACCTGAGAAAAGGATTTAGAAATAAGAGATGGCAACGTTACAAAGAAATTAGCAGAAACAAGTAAAAAAATATGGAAGTGAGAAATGCATATTGATATCCTTAGGGGTTTGAGATTGTTGGAGAGGAAACAAAAAAAGACGTATATACTAACAATCAAAACATTGTGTCGTAGTTTATTGGTACATCAGGTTACATTGTCAAACCTAATGTTGAGCACTACAGGAAAGTATATGTGCCTTGTATTTTTTACTATTTTAGAGACTACATGGTGTGATTAGGATTTAACTCTGACCATGATGATGAAGATGACAGGTCCAGCAAAGCCCCATATAACGCCATTCTGGACACTGAGCCAACAGTAGCCGTCGGCTGAGTATTTGCCTGAGGCTGATGCCAGCGTGATGGTGACTATCAGCACCGGCAGACCTGAAAGGAGGGAGGGGAATACAAGGGAAATTACCATTGTGATGCAATTAGTCTCAAACGTGAGGCAAACACATATTATGGTTTTAGAAAAGTGCTATATTATATTTCCTACACATATGGTATATGTAATCAATGTCTATCATCAGTTTCATGTCAATCAGAACAAAATGTTAAAAAGGGGCAATCTAAATGGTTTTACGTTCATAACTTTACAATATCCTTGACACAGTCATAGACATTCACTGCAGGAGGGAAGAGAGTGATTTGGCTCTGTGAAGTCTCTGTACCCCAGCCGATGAGATAGTAATACTTCATGTGTCGCTCCTCGCTTAGGTTGACTGCGACCACCTTGCTCCAGAGCAGCAGTCCCTCCACCAGCATCCAGCTAAAGGCTGCCATGAAGAAGAGATGGAGCAGTGCTGCCACAAGTGTACATGCCACCTACAAAACAGCATGTAGACAGATACAAATTCAAGTATTCAGATTAGGATCTCAGCTGAAACAGTAAAAAAAAGAATAAAATATGAATTGGCAAATTCCATCTGACAAACATAATTAGACTAGTGTCCATTTTGGTTTATTGCACATTAATTTTTTACTCTTATTTGCAAGCGTAATTTTTAGGGCTGTCAAGTTAACGCAAAAAAAATTAACGCCACTAATTATTTTAACGCGATTAACGCATGTGTATTTTTTTTCCTCGGCCGCCCCGTAGTTTCAGAGCGCATCTAGTTTAAAATATGATCTACAAGCTGATGCTGACAGCCCCGCTCCTGCCGCCCGCTTGTGGCAGACCACACTTCCATGCTCACTGGCAGGCACCGACTGGCCATCGGGAGGACCGGGAGGGTGTGTGTATGTGTGGCCCGAGCGAGCGAGAGAGAGACCTTACGTGCATTGTTGTTGCTAGCATCTGGTGCTAGCTAGCTGCGCTAACGGATATAAGGAGTTGTTTAAATGAAAACAGAGGAGCGCTCTATCCACACAACTGCGCCGAGCACTTGACTTTATGCAGGCAGCCAGACAGTGGGACATTGTACGAAAAGTCAGCACACTCAGCAGCACGGATAGTGCAACATGATTGCAGCGTCCAGGCAGCTCCCGTTCGAGCATATACCTTGAGTTGCACATAGCTCCAACGATCCATCACACACACACACACACACACACACACACACACACACACACACACACACACACACACACACACACACACACACACACACACACACACACACACACACACACACACACACACACACACACACACACACACACACACACACACACACACACACACACACACACACACACACACACACATTGTATTATTGTATGAGAGGTTCCAGGTTGAATTGAGGCAAATATTTGTAATGTTCAGAGGTTGTTGTGTTTAATATTCATGAGAATATTTGTCATTGTTCAAATGATAATAAACATTAGCATAAAGCATATTTGTCCACTCATATGTTGATAAGAGTATTAAAAACTTGAAAAATATTCCTCTAAGGTACATTTAGAACAGATAAAAAATGTGCGATTAATCGCGATTAACTATGGACAATCATGCGATTAATCGCGATTACATATTTTAATCGACTGACAGCCCTATTTTGGATAGAAATTATTCTCACTTTGAAAATGGAATCCAACCTCCTGTTCTCAAGACAAGTTCTAATGAACTGAACTTCTAACACCTCCAGACAAAACATTCATAAATGCTGTTGCCAATTACTCATTTGAAATACAATAATTACAGAAGAATGGATGTGGAGCCTTTACTTTTTCCACTTAAATTAAAATAAAGGAGAGGTTTCTGTCTTGAAACAAATGCATACAAACAGAGGTTAAGATGGTCAGAGGTTAAATGGGCAACTCACTGCCGTAGATGATGAATGAGGTGACAGGGCTTCACTATTATCTCATTTACACCATTTGCCATACTCAAATATTTTACAGTGTTGATGAACTAAAGAATGTTATAAAATGTTATCCTCAGAAAATATTAAAACGAGGGGCAAAAGTGGATAGAACAATTAGAGTTGGTTGAACAATTAGGAATACCATACAATCCATAAAATATATGATTTAGAAGATAAGATAAGATTTAGAAGATTCGCTCCAGGCAACTATGTCATGAAACAACAATATATTGTACTGTCTTTAGCAAAAACATCGAAGCCCTCAAGACTTGTTCATTGTGAAAAGCTCTGGATTGGAAACCATGTGTTGAAAACCTTGTTAAAATCTGACAAATTACCTTCCTGATGGTCATTAATCCTATATATAATTTATATATATATATATATATATATATATAATGAAACCACTTGATGAATTTCCAACAAGCAGACAGCTGCCCCCAGGGGTAAAGCCCACCCTGACATGACCTGGGGTCAAAGGAGCAGGGGTCAAACCAACTACAGGCCATTGGGCGACTACTGAGAGACTGAACCATGTGTTCTAGCTGATGGATACCACATTAGTGGCTACTTGTATAACAACCAATGCCAAAGCATTTGTTTTACTAGGATCCCAGTATGGATTTAGATTTCAAGTCTCATTAAGGAAGCTACCTATTAAAAAACAGGGCTGTGGGTTGAAATAGACTGTAGAGACAGTAGAGAAAAGTTAAAAAGTAATTTTTTACTATAATTGCCATGGAATTTTAAAATGTTTTTAATTATTAAGTAGTTGACTAGGTGAAAAATCGTTTTAATAACCGTAAATCAGAAATGTGTTTCCTT
This sequence comes from Pseudochaenichthys georgianus, assembly GCF_902827115.2. Classification (NCBI taxonomy): domain Eukaryota; kingdom Metazoa; phylum Chordata; class Actinopteri; order Perciformes; family Channichthyidae; genus Pseudochaenichthys; species Pseudochaenichthys georgianus. The sequence continues at coordinate 16,585,239 of NC_047506.1, forward strand.
GTATCTAAACACAATAGGTAGCTACGACTTTCACCCTAGGACTTCACCTTAATACTACTACAATATAAAAGAGTAAATCAGGTGCCTGTACCTTGTTGTGGATGGCAGAGCCGCTGCAGAGCAGGATGACCTGGGCGCAGATCAGAGCAATGAACAGGTTCTTATGGATGGACGTCCTGTCAGATTTGGGAATACTAGGGATGAAATGAAAAAAGGGTACATTTTAGAGGATAGATTTGGTAAAATATTATATCACAATATTTTGAGTGGCACTATTGTTTATATATGAAACACCAAGTGTTGACCTTTTATCATATAAATAAAAAATAATGCTTTGTATAATGTACACTTTTAAGGTAACAATTGCTTTTTCATTATACTTAATTGTACAGGTTTTTTTTGTGATTGCAGGATTGTCAGAAAGTTGGTAAAAAAAAGGGACATTATTATACAATGTAGAGAACTTCAGGGCATAAGATAAGATACATGTTGACAATATGCATAACTTTCAGTTGAAAAAAAGCAGCAGCAACATTTTATTATCCTATCGCAATGCTCAGCATATTGCAAATCGTTTTATCTGACTGGTATTTGGATTCTGCTTGTTCTGAAACAAAAAGGTGTACATCGCATTATATGAAGACATATTTTCTGTAGATGGCATTACTAGGTTAAATATTTCCTTTTCAGGCAACATAAATGAAATGGATACCTGCATGTGGTTAAGAGAGATAAATGAACCCTCTAATGAGCCCTCTCATTACCTCCTGATGGGTTCAGCCTATTTAGCCCTAATTCATATCTGCATCACTGCTTGCGACCACCATCATTTCATGGTGTGATTACACATCCATCTATGGACATGGGTACCTCTACTTTGTCTGTTTGTGTGGGAGTGTGTTGATGGTGTATTAAGTACGCAAATGTACATCATACACCAGCACGTGTGTGAAAGGCATGGCTGCACTCTCAGACTTCAGGACAGTCATAAATTGTCAGGGCAGCTCTTCTCCAGCTGATTGTGATCCCTCGGTGACCCTAATGTTAATTAACGGCTGCAAAATGTGGCCATAAACCTTCAGAGTGGACTCACATGTAGACCTCAGTAATTACTGGATTAGCACTAGTCAATAGCAGCCTGAGGAACAGCGCATGAGCAGTACAATGGCAATACGTTATCTCTGTCTTTTAAGTGTGTGGACAAGAGTGTCACATCAAAGCCCAGGAGGAGATCCACAAGACGACAGTGGAATTATGACTGTTATTTTATTATACATAAATTAAATTAAATTATAAACCTAACAAGTGCTTTGTCTATAAATCCATACAAACAGAGAAGTGTGTATTTACAACATGGCAGGCAGCAATCATTTATTTATATTCGTTTAAAATGTTATTGATGCAATTAATTAGGTGGATGCACCTGAGAGCCAAATTATCTGATGACATTTGAAAGTCCTTGTACTAGTTGTTTCTAATGGTTCAGATTCTACATAAGGATGCCTGGAAGTTGATTGCCACATTGCCATTTTTACTTATAATAGTTTAATTGATTTTAAGAGCTCCTTTTCATGGAAGATTAACCATTGAACAAGCCAAGTCATTTTCTTTCAGAGCCTAAACAGTCAGAATGAAATACTAAATATACAGTGGACCTATTGTATTAAAAACAGTATTATTCATTGGTTGTATTGAACTCTTGCTTTCAATCAAGAGAATGTATTTAGCATCACAAAAAAGGGCTCAGAGGGTGAATTGTATGCAGTATGGTCCAAACAGACAGAAACTAAGCATATCAGATGGAATTGCAGGTAAGCTGGATAGGAACATTAGCTACTCACTCCAGCACAGTGAACAGCATCAAGGTGACCAGCAGTGCACACAGAGATGCACCCGCGCCGATGAACGTCAGCTTGGTCAAAATAAGATCTTCTTCAGGACTCCACTGGGATAAAAGGGGATTTTTGTAGTGAGAAAGGGAGAGAGGAGGAAGGTGTTTTAAAATCACAGGTATGATCAATCTTATGACCTTTTCCCTCTCTAACCTCTCAAGGTTTTATTAGAGGGAAATGGTTTGTAGAGTGGCTTAGACAGGCCGGGGAGTGTTACGATTCGTAGACACAGCGTACCTCCCTATCTCTCATCAATTTCCAACTAAGGCTCCAGTGGGGACCTTGTTCCCTGCGTGCCTCTCCACCTATGTTTCTTACTCTCTTACTTGCTACCCTTTGCACTCAACCTATTCTAAGGGAGTGCTTGTTCTTCCGTCTGTCTGTCTGTCGGTGTCTGTGTATTCTCTTGTTCCGATTAACCCAGCCACATTTTTTCTTGTTTTGTGTCTATATCTACGCCGGGATCCGGAGTCGAGGCTGATCCTCTTGCTGTAGTCCTGTGTCTTCTATCCTGAGTTCTGGAATAAGTCGTGGACTCCGGGTCATGGCTAAACCTGTCTCTGCGGTCCTGCCTGGGTCTCGTCATGCTGCTTCCCTGATGGCTCACAGGATTGTTGACATCTTCGTAGATTCATCTTCTTATTACAGACACATGCATTTCCTAACATTTGGACTACCTATGCTGTAAAATGTATTATCTCTTCGATTTACACACGGCATCTATTGCACATCTGTCCGTCCTGGGAGAGGGATCCCTCCTCTGTTGCTCTCCCTGAGGTTTCTCACAACTTAACTTGTATAACCGCTTAATGCCATGTTAATATACAATTTATTAAGCTGCTAATAGTTGTGTCTTTTGTTCATTTTACTACATTTATGTGCTCTACATGGACAGACAACATAGTTCGACCAATGCATTTTTTTCAAAAGGATATGCACACTGTGAGTGACACCTGCTGGTTAAATTGTGTACTACAAATCCTATCCACAATTTTTAGGGTTTAAATATGACAGCCTTGATTTAGATTCCAGATTAGAAACATTTATATTTATATATAACAATGTGTCCCATATGAGGGAAAATGCAACAACCAAATATTACAGGATATAAACCACATATGTCATTTGAGGTATACATGTTGTTCAGCATGTATGATTTAACACACTGCATCACAAAACATATCCTGAGTTACCTTGGACTCCAAGTAATTCATCAGCACTGCAAAGTTGGTGGTGTGGTTACAGAAACAGGAAGTAACCCCGGAGCCAGCAAAGGTGACCATGCAACCATCACTGGACCAGCTACTGGTTTGATTATGCCTACACAGGGAACACGCAAGCACAGACACACCTCATCAATTAGTTCCCCGGAGTGTAGAAACTAAGCATTTAAGAAATAAATGATAACAAATGTAAATGTATTCAAATCTCAAGGATATCTCACTTTCGAATTAAAAGTAATATGTTGATTATTTATTTGTTTGGTGTGATCAACATTAAAATGCACAACATAAAAAAATGTATATGTACTAGAAATGAATAAACTATTACCTCTTAACATCAGCCTCAGTCTCTATTGCAAAAGTACATTTGTACATTTGTACATTTGTTTACTGTGTTGTTGGACAAACTTACATCAAGCTGAAATTCCAAAAGGCACAAACGGGACTAACTCTCAGTGAATACTCCACCTAGAACCAGAAACACATGTTTGCACTTGTTTTCGTTCACTTTCAATATTACCTTGGACTCCAGCCAGCCAAAAGTGTTATGGATAAAAAACATGTGCTGCTTTCTGGGAGATGAACATTCTTGTGTAGTGACATGTTGCATTTGGTGAGTTTTAGTTTAAGTGAGCTTAAGCAGGAATTGCAATTTCAATCCAGAATATAGCATTCTTTAAACACATATGCAGCTTAATTTACATCGCATCATTTTCTAAATCAGATCAGTTCAAACTATTAAAATGTGTGCTTGATACAGTGAGCTTAATAATTATACTGCTTGACACTCCCATGAACAATGGCCGTACCACATGTGATGAGGAAAGGGTGTACTTGACGGCCACAGGGATGGTTTGGCCTTTGGAGGCATCACGCACGGTGGCTGATATGACAACAGAAGCCAGGTGACCGGGGAGAATTCTGGGAAAACAGAAAATGGCTACCACTTACACCTATCTTGCGATTTAGAGGGCATGAATAGACTAAATTACTTCAATACAAACTACTGGTATCCACTTATGCTCACTCTTTCATTATCATTAGAGTCAAAGCAAAAGCATAGCTTATTTAGTGTAAACGACGGAACACATGGTAACTTCTTGATTTTGTTTCGTGGTTTAACTTTAACCTATTATCAGAGCAAAGGGCATGGGTAAAATTAAGAACATAAGACAGAATACGGCTAACCTTTTTACTTTCTCCTGGTGACTCTGTGATGGCTCCTGTGTTTCAGACACAATCTCACTCAAATGGCAGTAGTGGGTATGAATAAACATCACTTCCTCATATCCTATTCAAAGAGAGGTGAGAAGACAAGTAGATTTATTTTGCCCTTGATTGAACCAAATACTGCACCAACACTTCAAAAACAACATTTACACATTGATGCCTAACAGGGGCCTAATGCAAATACACAGTTACATTAAATTAAGGAGTATATTTTAACCAAGTCCAGTTTCCAAAATGTCTGTCAATAATTGTAGGTTTATTAATATTATGTAGTCCCAAAAGTTTCATATGCTAGAAGACTTTGGGCAGATACAAGCAATATTTTCACTTATGGAAATGGCCTTGGTGGGTGGTTGTGCTGCTAATGCCCTACTTGCTATTTTGTTTCAATAATTTAAAGACATCAAGTGCAATTTAAATGTGACTCAACAGATATTGTGATTAACATTAGTAGATGTGTTTAAAAATGTAAATCTACAATTGCTTGAAGGATATAGAGCACACAGGCTATTATCTACAATTATTTAGCCATAAGATGGATGCTAAAATGGTGTATGCAATATATTTTTTGGTTTGATTTGATGAATGAGCTGAAAAGTGATGCACACATGTATATGTCAAATAGTGCAGCTACCTTACATTTAAAAAAAACAAAACAATGGCAATAAAAACATTGCCAAGCATAAGTCAAGTCAGCAAAGAATGAACAGGCACACATTTGGAGCAGTAGGAAAAATGGGCACATATGCATGTTGTTTATGAAACAAAACTATAGGTTACTTACGTAACCCCAGGACTCAGAGTAACATGTAGTGAGATGTCTCACTATGGGATGCGCCTCATCGCGGAGCAAACAGAAGCATCAATCTCATTACGCCAATCCTGATTGGCTGGTGATCTTGACGTCAGCGTCAGGGAATCCACCCCCTATAAGTAGCTTGCGCTACGTCGCATGCGTCATTCAAAATAAGCAACTCTTCTCGCTTCACCATAACAAGGAGGGCCGTCTGGTGAGACATCTCACTTCATGTTACTCTGAGTACTGGGGTTACGTAAGTAACCTATAGTTCTCATTCATAACACTCCGTTCGATGTCTCACTATGGGATAGTGTAGCTCCCGTATTTATCAATAAGCTCTGTGTTTATCAATCAAGTCCTGTAGAAATGATAAAATCACCCCGACAGGACATTGAAAAGAGATGTGTCCTTTTTGAAGGCACCACTCCTCAAACACCCTCCACTTACAGTCATAGAGAGACCTGGTGGAGGAAGCTCTCGCACTCTGAATAGTGTTTATCACCTTCTGAGGGAGCCCCACTGTATTCAGATTGTACCACTCACGGGCCAGGCCCATAGTGCCAAGCGCTCTGGGTGTGGGTGAAAGATCTCCCCCCCCGCCTGAGACAGTATGTCCCTGCGTAGTGGGAGCTGCCATGGCTGCCCGCACAGCAGCTGATATATCTCCGCCAGCCAGTACATTGCGGGCCAGTGCGGAGCTATCAGGATAAGTGTGTGGCGTTGTTCCCTCACTCTGGCCAGAGTTGGGGGTATCAGAGCCAGGGGTGGGAACGCGTACAGAAGGACCGGAGGCCAAACGTGCGCGAGCGCGTCCACGCCTAACGGTGCGTTTAAATCGCGCATTGAAAAGAACAGCTGACATTGAGAATTTTCTTTTGATGCGAACAGATCTACCGCGGCTCTTCCGTAACGCACCCACAGCTGACTCACAATCATTGGATGTAGAGTTCAGTCTGCATATAGTGGTGCACCTCTGGACAGCAGATCTGCCCCGAGGTTCATCACTCCTGGTACGTGCGCCGCTCTCAGAGAGAGGAGACGTCTGCCGCTCCATAAGATCAGTTTGCGTGCCAGCATGTGTAACTGGAGAGAACGCAAACCCCCTTGGCGGTTTATATACGATATTGTGGTCGTGTTGTCTGTCCTCACGAGTACATGATGTCCTTTGAGAAAAGGCAGAAAGCGTTTTAGAGTGAGGAACACCGCTAAAAGCTCCAGGTAATTTATGTGCGCCCGCTGGAGGTCTCTGCTCCAGAGACCCCTCACCGGACGACCTTCGTAAATACCTCCCCAGCCTGTCAGACATGCGTCCGTGGTGACCACCTTCCATGAAAGGACAGCACCCATAGGCCATGTGCCACCCATGTGAGTGAGCATTCTGAATTTATATCTTTTTAGATATTTGTTCAGAACCCTCAAATCTAGTTTGGCCGAATCCCGTTCCCTCCCCGTTTGGGAACGAGGAAATACTTGGAATAAAAGCCGCTCCGACTCTGCTCGGCGGGTACTATAGATATAGCCCTCTTTTCTAGAAGTGAGAGGATCTCTCTCTCTAGAATATGGGCTGACTCTCCTCGGGCTTGTGAATACAGAATGCCCGAGAAGCGAGGGGGGGTGACAGCGAATTGGAGTCTGTAGCCCCGTGTTACTGTCTTGAAAACCCAAGCAGATGTTGTGAGCATCTTCCACTGTATGCTCCTTAGAGCCAGCGGAGATGTCACGTCTCTTACCCTCTGAGTCTCTATTTGTTGTGTTATGTGAACACGGTAGTACCCCATTTCGACAATCCCCACTGACACTGCGCATGCGCGTGACGGTGGTGCCTTCACAACCCCAGCCGGCACTGCGCATGTGCGTGGCGGTGGTGCCTTCACAGACCCGTCATTATCCGCCATTTGAGAGCGGCCGTAGCTGCTCTCAGAAGGGGAACAGTTGACGGACTGTTTATTGTTTTTATTTTCATTTTTTTGAGCTGCGCCCTTGGCCTGAAGCCTGGATGCGTCAGCGGAAAATGGTTTATGTGAGAAACAACAACAATATTGTGACATGTGTTTTTGCGGACTTGAGGATGGTGTTGAAGCATCTCTCGAGGCAGCGGGAACACATCTAGAGCTGGGGAACCGTGGACTTCCAGCTCTGTCACAGAGGGGAGTAGGGGGGGCTGTCAGGCCGCTCGCTTCTTCTTCCTCGACTGCTGGCCGAAATTCTGGGTTGGCTGCGCCTGGGCTGCAGCCGGAACCGGAGATTTTCTAGGCCAACTCGCCCTCGTCTCCTGCCTGGGCTGGGGACTCGGGGCGGGCTGCGACCTCTGCTGTTTTGGTACTTTGAACCGAGCAGGGTTCGAGGCAGCTTGGGCGAAGGACTGCCGCTGTGAAGGCAGCGGCTGGACCCTTCGAGGGAGACAGAGGTTGAGGGCCTCGTCCTCCTTCTTTTTCGACTCGCATCTCCTCTGCATGGAGGCGAGAGCGGAGCCGAAAATCCCCTCGGGAACGATGGGCATGTCTAGCACATCCTCCTTTTCCCGGTCTGGGAGGTTGGTGAGGTTGAGCCATCTAGCTCTTTCCTTCACCACCATGATCCCCATTGCCTTGCCCGTGGCCTGAACGGCGCAGCGTTGAACACGGAGACAAATGTCTGTGATCGCGGCCATCTCGTCCAGAACAGCCGGTCCAGGATTGCTTGACAGATCCTCGCAGAGCTCCGCTTGGTATGCGGTTAGCAGCGAGGAAACGTTCAAAGACCTGGCGGACAACGCTGCGGCTCTGTAGGACCGTTCAGTCATGGTCGACTGGAATCGGCCCGCCTTCGCTGGCAGCGTGGGGTTCCTGCTTGGTAACGGGACCAGCCTCGGTAGGAGGTGGGCTGCCACCAGCGGTTCCATAGGCGGTATGCGGAGCAGGCCGAGCCTCTCCATACCGTCACAGTCTAGGGAGGAGGCACCCTGGATTGGGGCCTTGTTGCTAAAGGGCCGGTCTCTCCACGAGACCGACACCTCATCCAACATCTCCGGGAAGACCGGAAGGAGTTGCCTCTTTGTCCTCGTTGCCTCTTTGTCCTCGTTGCTTGGGGAAAATGTTTCCCCTCGTAACGGGACCTGGAGGTCTCCTTGGCCATTTCGGGCCACGGGATGTCTAGTCTGGACGCGGCACGCTGACACACGGCCTGCAGGTCCATGCTCAGACAGGGCGAAGCTGGTGTGCTATCGCCTGGGAGAGCAGCCATCGCTCTCGGCTTTGCAGCCTGAGCCGATGACACGAAGATATCATCTTCTTGCTCATCCGAATCAGACAGGAGGAACTCAGAGGCACCCTCTTCGTCCTCCATATAATCCAATTCCAGGACATCCTCCGCGGGCGAAACCATGGTGAGGTCCAGCCGGGAGCCCCAGCTTGGTAAAGCGTGGGGCTCCGTTCTCGCGTCTCTTGCCGCCACCGGGTCCCAGCCTGACACGGCGCGGGACTCCGGTTCCGCAGCTGCCGCTGTTGATGAGCCCCAGATCGACACAGCTAGTTAGCTAGCTTGGCGTGCTAACCGTCGGCGGAGGCTCTTTACGGTGAAGCGGGCACAATGCCCGCATGAGCCGGGGTTGTCAATAGCCTCCTGGGCATGTTCCAGCCCGAGGCAGGACGAGCAGACCTGGTGTGAGTCTGTGCCTGATATTTTCAACCCGCAGCCGCAGAGCCGAGCCTCCGAGTCCCTGACTCCTCTGGTGTGAGGGAGAGAGGCCTCCATCTTGTTCGCCGCGTGGCGTGGAGAGGACCCGCTCGTAACAGGTACGTTCCAACCTGTCCTTAATCCGGAGAAAAAAGGACTGTGTAGATTTTTTTAACACACCAGTTAATATTCTTTAATCTTTTCCTCCTCTGTGAGAGAAAAAGAAAAAACGTCCTCGCGACCGTGGTGTCGGTAGTGAGGGAAAGCAAGCTAGCAACAGGTGTGTTGTTAGCTTGAAAAAAATAAATCAAAACCGTACCTTAATTTCCGAGGAAAGAAACGGTGAGGTCGATTGTAATACTAACTGGTGTGTTAGCATTAACAGTCTTCTTGCTAAGCAGAAGAGTAGCCGGTGAGCGCCCGTCGACCGAAGGTTAGCTCTGGGTTCAGTCTGTGGACTGTTAAGCTAGCCCAGCTACCATCGAGATGTGCTCTGAAGCGAGAAGAGGTGTTTGAATGACGCATGCGACGTCGCGCAAGCTACTTATAGGGGGTGGATTCCCTGACGCTGACGTCAAGATCACCAGCCAATCAGGATTGGCGTAATGAGATTGATGCTTCTGTTTGCTCCGCGATGAGGCGCATCCCATAGTGAGACATCGAACGGAGTGTTATGAATGAGAACTTGCATTAAGTTTGTTATAAGAGCAGGGCCACATGTGGATTAACCCCTATGACAAGTGCCTTTTGTGTGTGTGTTTTGGTGTGTGTGTGTGTGTGTGTGTGTGTGTGTGTGTGTGTGTGTGTGTGTGTGTGTGTGTGTGTGTGTGTGTGTGTGTGTGTGTGTGTGTGTGTGTGTGTGTGTGTGTGTGTGTGTGTGTGTGTGTGTGTGTGTGTGTGTGTGTGTGTGTGTGTGTGTGTGTGTGTGTGTGTGTGTGTGTGTGTGTGTGTGTGTGTGTGTGTCCTACCCAGAGCGTGTATCCTGTGGAGCTCAGTGTCAGGAATAAGCAACTCATCCTGACTACTGCTGCCAGCTGTGTGAGAGCTGACTGCAGATGGCTTGAAGACTTGACTAAGGCTCTCTTCAGTCAGCTTTTGCCACGTCAGGCAAACATCTTTGAGCAAAGACAGCACATTAATAGACATTAATAGTATTAGAATGAATAGAAACCATGAAAATAAATACAAGCATATTATTATTTAGCATCAGCTACATAATACATGTATAATGTAATGTATTCATCTGTGATACAAAGCCAAGAGCTACCAGGTTTGGATCAATAACATTATACATGGTAGACCAATCAGTGTTTCAAAGACCATTCCCTGAATTGTGTAAGCAAAGCAAATACAAGAAGATGAAGGAGTGGACCACAACTTCAAAAGTCAGAATAGCCTGTGTTTTTTAATGAAGCGACCGACAGATAATCAATATGTTTTTATGTGTAGTGGGATGTCTCTGATTACCTATGTTCTTGGTAGAAAGAGTGAAGCCTCTTTTCTCAGCAGATAGACTTTTTGCAAGAGTTTCAGTGAGACTGTCAATGCTCTGCACAATAGTAAATGGTCCCACGCTGACCTGTACAAGAAAAACAAACCCAACATCAAAAATTGTTATTGACGTTCCAGGGTTAAAAGATATTGTGCTTAATCCCTGAAAATGGGACCAAATACGTATATACATATGTGGGAGGCCTTTGCTGATATTTAAAGTGGCAGTTTGGTAAAGTTACTACCCAAAAACATATTTTTTTTCCAGCAGGATTGACTGCTTACAAGATTACACTTAAAGGTGGGGTAGGTAATTTTGGAGAAACCAGCTAGGATTTGAAAATACACAGCCGGAACAAATCTGCAAATCCTTACAGAGCCCCTCCTCCAACACACACGAACGCGCACATGACCAATGAGGGCACGAGATAAATTTGTGCACAGATGGAAAGCTGACAGGTAGGCCATCCAGTTATTTTAGCCGGGCCGGGTCGTGCTTTTTACAGCGCCACGGTTTCCACAGATGAAAGCACTTAAGATATTCATTGCTATTGGGATGTTAAGAGCATTCCATGGAATATAACAAAAAGTGTATCTCGAGCCGGTTTCTCAAACTTACCTACCCTACCTTTAAGCTGTTGTTGTTTTTTTTGGGGAGTTTATAAAAATGTAAATTCAACTTCAACGATGTTTGGGGAGTTATCCAGACCAGATCAACACAGGCCATCCTCTTACCCCGTCCTCTGTGAAGCCCATCCACTGTGTAGCCATGCCGGGCTCCAGCATCGAACTGGCCACCTTAAGGTAGTTGGTAGCGATGGACACCATGACTTCTGCTGCATCAGATCCAGCAGAGTGAGAACCAGCCAGTGTAGTCAGGTCCTTCTCAATCATCTGGGTGAGGTAAAGGACATCACTGGAGGTGAGGAGGTGAGAGCCTCCCTCCTCCACCTCTTGCAGAACAGCCTGGGTAAGCTGCTGCAGCAGGGCCAGGTCTCTGTCCCAGGAGCTGTTACCACTCACCTGAGGAAAAGGTGGATTAATACAAATGCTAAAACTAAGTTTAAGTACGGACAAAACACTAATTCCCTTTCGACACACCTCTTGATCAGGCTAACCTTTCCTAAACACACTGTTTTCACCAGGATTATTACGCAATTAGTTAGTACTTGAAAACATCCAGTGATTGAAAAGTGTAAACACATATTTATATATGTATATATATATAACCATGATCTCCTCCACTACACAGACTAAATTGAACTATTAATTATAAAAAGATATTGTGTGGCGGCAAAGTTGTGATATCCTTTTTCTCTCTTTACCACAGCAAGAAGAACTGTACTCTGTATTCTGAGTTCTTGAGCTGCATCGATTCTACTATACCACTAAAGTGATGATTTTCTTTCCCAAACTGTTAAAGGGTCCAACTCACAGGTTTGATGAGAAGATCTTTGTTCAATCTACTGAATAATTGGGTCTTTGGTACACTGATAACAGCCAGCACTTCTGCAGACAGAAACATAGACGAATATAAGAAAAAAAATGCAATCTATTAGAGCCGAAGCACAAACAGCCTTAGACATTTCCAAATATTCAAGGATCTCTTCAAGGATAGTTATACTTTATAGGACTATTCTATTTAATTGCAAGGTAATGTTAAAGGCCCCCTATTATACTGTTTTTCATCAATATATTATAGGTCTCAGATATATACAAAACATGTCTCTGAAGTGTTTTGCTGAAACACCAAACATATCATGCATTGTAGCATCCCATAAACCCCTCTGTTTCAGCCCTGTTTCAAAAGTGCTGATTTTCTGTCTGTTACTTTAGATGAAAATAAGGAGCCACTCCCCACGACCCTCTGCGAGATATTTGGTTAAAAAGAACACAATGGTGCTCTCGGAGGAGATTCAGGTGATAAGGTGGGGGGGTGTTACCTTAGTTGGTTATTGGCTAATGGTTACACAAACCAAAAAATCGTTATGCCATCATAAAGTGGCCAAAATCTGATCAGCTCATTTTCAGACAGGTTTTTATATAAATGGATCAGGACAGAACGTGAGCAAATATTTTTTCCTGAAACTTTCAGAGTCTCTTTACACAGAGGGGAGTCAGGGGACACATGTTTATGTATAAAATACATGAAAAAGTGGATTTTGCATAATAGGTGACCTTTAAAGTAATGCTCTATTTTCTCTGTCTTTTAGGTTAAACTATAGCGGAGCAAATCAGGAAATTACATCAAGAAAAAAAAGTCATAAACATTCATTGACATTTTTAACATGGGTACCTTTCTTATGGTGGCACACGGCACTGTTGGGCACTTTACACTTGGCTCGGCCCGAGCTCATACTGGAAGGGTTAAAGACATCACAATCCTCATCAAGCTCCATACTTTGGAACAACTCAACGTTGAATGTTTGATTCTGCAAAGCATTTCCGTCTTTGAGGGAATCCAAGAACGAAATGTCCGTCACTGTAAAGTTTCCTAGTGAAAGAAATTGTGAAGGTTATTCTTAATGTTAAAATTCCTGAGAATGAAAGAGGGACACATTGTCAGTCACAGTAGTGTGAATGATGTAACACTTATTTATTCATAACTCAGTCAAAGCTCATCAATGTTGTTCCAGGCAGATTTATAAAAAAATTACTTCACATCATAATTATGTGTAATAAACATCACATGTTCTTTCATTTAACCCCCCCCCCACAAAAAAAACTAAATGTCCATATAATTGTTAAACTAATGCCCCCTCAGTGAAAATGTTTTCCATTGACAACACAGTAAATAATTTGTCAGTGCGTGTTAAAATGATCCACAATGTGTTTTCTGATCTGCTGTCCGTACGGGTATTGTATAGATAGTGTGTAACAACAACTCAGTCATAGTTAGGTTGTAGAACATCAAACAAATGGTCTGGTTGAGGTATCTGGTATTATTTGATTAGGGAAAGCTTGTGGTCATGCCAAAAACAACTACGTTTTTTAGATATAGTGAAGTACTTAGTTATTACTGTATATATATATCTATTCTACATTTGTGTTTATTGACTTTGCAGTACTTTATCTGATCTGATTCTGAGGTTGAAGCTATTATCACTCTTGACTCTAAAGTTTTTTAAACATTTTGGTCACGTTTGTGGTAAAGTCTGTCCTAGATAAAAGCTGGTATTTGTTTTTAAAAACATTGGTGTGGTTATAACTTGTTGTTCCAAGAGTCACTATAGGAATACTAAAGCAATATGCTTTCTAAATGTTCAGTTCAAGGAGGCGGAGCGAGGGTTCTGCGTTCTCATTGCTCATCGGGGAGCATGATGTCAGAACGGGAGAAGTTTGTTTTGAAGGGTGGGATTCTGAGTGACGTGATTCACAAAACATTTACAAGAACCATTATGAACTCTAACGTTTGCCAATTACAACTTGGTCACCATTCCCTATTCATTGAAGGGGGAGAGCAAGAAACAGATTTGCTTTTCCCTTCAATCGTTTAAACCTTTCAGAACGGCTTAATGCTGAAAAGGAAAACAGTATGTGTGTGCCATAGACTGGTGTGTGTGCATGAGTGTGTTTGTTTACCGTGTATATGTACGTTTTCCAAAGCAAGCCACAAATTTGAAAGGTATTAGCCAAAGGATATCCTGATCCTAATCCAAGTCATTTAATATAAGCCAATACCTGGCCCTAAAATTATTTTCCTACATAATACAGTTTCAAGTTGGCATATTTAGAAATTATCAACTTGTCTCTACAAACACTGGAGAGTTGTATTTATCCATAAGGAAATTTGTTAAGCTTGAGAAAAAAAAGATCTGGAATAAATCAAGGGCAAAGGAAACATTTGGGGGGGCAAAGGAAACATTTGGGGGGGAAAAGGTTGGTCTTGGCAGTGGTATGTTATCACACCCGGAGATGCTGTCTTTTTGTATTTTTAAAAACAATTGCGGAATATGTAATGGTTCTGTTACTTACTCTTACTTTTGTGTACATCACTGTTAGTATTCGCCAATCTAACTGTTTCCATGTTCCAATTACATTTATTGACAAAAGCTTTAGTGATCCATATTGTTTTTTAAACAGTTTAGTTTTTCCATGTATTTATGACCAAAATCTAGAGTGCATCTCATAGGAGTTGCGAGCAGGGTCGGTGTTGAGGGAGATGATACAGAGACAGACCTGATTTGTGTTAAGTTGTATCTGAAATTAATTATGAGCATTTATTGTACCCTGCATTGAATGCCAGATGGGTGGTGTTAACCACATCAGGCCTGCTCAGATCATGGCATGTAAATGCAAAGTGTGTAGTTCAAAATGACTTTCAAATGGTCTCTATGTGATTGTTATTCCTGCATAGCAACCTCGCCCAGCCCCATTGCCAAAATATCTAAACTGTAAACAACATTTGAAAGTAATGCTCGACTAGCCCATTGGACCTATCAGCTAGATTTAAGTCTCTTCTGTCGTTATCGTGTAAACTGTCCTTGTTCTTGGTGATTAAATAAGATTTAGACTCTGGAAACCCTTCAGCTTATTCCTCTACTCATGCTTCATCTTAACAAATGTACCTGGGATTTGACATGGGACGTCTCTCCGCAGCTTGGTAAGGGAGGTCGCTATTTCCATGGCTGCTCCATTCCACTTGAACACCAGCCCGGAGGAAATGGGTGAACACTGTTTTTCCATAGTGTCGATTTCGCTGCTGCTCAGCACCCGATCCCATATGTGCAGCTCTGTAATGCTCCCTGAGAATGACTCATCCTTCTTAAATGAACCTCCAAAGGTGTCCTGCTCCTGTCCCAGAATGAAAAGTCCATCAGGGCCAATCTTGTCAGAATTTAGGTCATTTCCACTAGAGTCCGCCCGGCCATCAATGAATATAGCCCAGTTACCACCAATCTGGCTCCAAGAAACGCACACCGAGTGCCAGGAGTCATCGTGCTTGAAGGCTTCTTGGTATGGTCCATGAATGCCATGAACCAGCAGAGCCAGCTTCACAGGCTGGCCCTGGATCAGGTTCGCGCGGAGCTGGAACTCATTTATATATGACGGGATGGAATAAGAAAAAATTGTGGAAATTCCAAAGCTATTTGGATCAAAGCAAAGACGGGTGCAAACAGTCACTACGTCCATGGAGGGGAACTTGTGCAGGAGACGGGCATGCTTGCTGTCCGAGCGCCCACTGAACTCCAGGATCAGGGTCTCAGAGGAACCTTCGGTTTCACCCAACACAGAGAGAAGAAAGAAGCATTAGTGAAGGAAACATCGAACAACAGCTCTCGGAAAGGATAGAAACTAATCATACATTTCCACTTTGTGCATGGTCCTATTCCTACTGTAAACACTTGGTAACAGTAATTCACTGTGGCTGAGGGAGTTGTATAGCAGAAGGTCAGTACAATTTCATATTTAATGACACTTTTGTTAAGCCAGTGAGTAGGCGGAAAGAAGTCTTAGACAAGAAAAACAATAAGATTACTATTCAACACAGAAAGGGTGCTAATATGTTATTATAAAGTGGCACGAATAGCACACTGATCCTACTTGTTGGATGTGTCTTGACTTTCCTGGCAATCCACACAGGATGAGAGATATTCAAGGATGATAAAAAGCTGGTAAGCTCTTGTATCTCTACTGAGCTGGAGACAGTGGCTAAGGCCCCAGAGCGCTGGTTACACAGTTCCTTTGCATCTTTCCATTCCAGGCGATCAGGCACATACTCATAGTATGCATCAAATATAAGATTTCTAGTTTCCAGTGTAAAGGCTGTTCAAAGAAGCAAAAGGAAGATTAGAAGAACTGGTGGAAAGAGCCCCAAGAGAGCATTGGTTAAAAATAAATTGATATTCCAAATACCTTTTAATCCTGTTCAGATCATTACATTTGAAATGATAAAAATGTACAAGCTTGAATCAAATCAAAATCAAAATCAGGTGCACATTGTTATCAAATGTCAAGAAAATCTACAAAAGTAAATGTCTTTCTCTAAATAGGACCTTCATTTACTTTACAATTATCATGCCATGTTGAAGGAGACTTGAATATTGATTGATTCCTTCAACTCATTAGGGAAGTGTTTACTGATATAATAGATCAAGTAAAAGTAGAGTCCTGTTCTCATTGACTTCTCCTGATCCTTGATTTAAAGTCACTTCAATCCTCTTCATCCATCATTTTCCGATGATTGGTTTGAACTTCAGCAGATCATCTTTGCCATGTCTACATGCTTAATTACACTGACTTGTTGCAGCATAATTGGCTGATCAGATGATGCCAGCTGTTAAACAGGTTTACCTTATGAGGGTGTTTACTGTACTTGTGCCAGTGACAATTTTAAATGTGACTGCTAATTATGACATTATAATAATCAATCAAATGTTCGCACATTATCCCACTGGTCTCAACTGTGACCTTGCCATCAATTTAACTTTGTATTAAAGTTCAGTTTAATTAGCCTATTCATTAAATGTGAATTGGTGTTCAAATAAAATGAGAAATAGAAAGTAACTCACCTGATATGAAGCTGTGGAAACAAACCTGAAAAATAATGTACATTATGCTCAGCTCATTGCTGAAGGTTTTAAGGACATCAAATCACATTTAACTAGAGTTTTTTTACTAATACAATGAGGCAATGCACAACAAACTAACAAATCGTCTTTAAAAAAAACTATCCTGGAGTGAAAACCTTGGTAAATACAAACAATAAGTACTCACCAGCAGGCCTATATTTTGGAACAATAACCAGTGCATCCTGAAAAAACGTACATATTAATGTTAAGCAATTTGAAAGTGCTAAGTTTTCTCATATTGATAAAGCATAACAAGCTAAACGAATCGATATTTACCTTAATTAGTCGTTTTAGGAAAACACTTTGTGTCTTTTCATTTCAATTGCGTCGTGTCTGTGAACGCCGCATTCAACCACTAACGGTTTTTGTTTAGTTCCTTTCGAAGTAAAGTATGCGTCTACTACCAGTCCGTCACTAAAGTAGGGAGCCCTGGTGGTAGCGGACTCCGGAGAGGAGGATGCAGAGGGAGCTACAGAGGAGTGGGTGTAGCCTGGATGCAGCTAGCAGAGGGTTGCCAAATATATGGTTCAAGGACCTCCATGGGCCCTTTAATAGGTCCCAGGAGGTCTGGTGCAACTGGAGGCTTAGACAATGACTTAATACAGTTTTATGCCAATCCAGTCATTAATTTAGTGATTGCAGCCTAAAGTAGGAGTGGGAGTTCCTGAAAAGATGCAGAAGATGCCAAAATAGGACAGTGACCACCAGGCACTAGCCCACCATTAATAAAGCAAAAACAATTGCAACAGAAACATTACGACTTTAAGTGTAAATGTATAGGACATTGCTGTTAACTTTCATGTTTCACTGTCCACCCACAACAGATATATTCGGAGTGAACTCTAAAGACAAAATGTGTTATGGAAGTCAATAAGTAGGTGAACACCTGTAAGCCATTATTATCATAGTTATATCATAGCTGTCATATAATCACAGTATTTTACTCAATACAAGGAAGCCAAATTAAGGAATGTGTATTTGGTAAAACACATCTACCATTTCCTACTCAAAAATGTAGACTGACCAGCTATACAGTGCCAATTCACATTCGAAGAAATCTCCTTGTTATGCTATAAGGGCAGTTTTTTACCAGGAGTCCAGCCTTTACCATAAAGTGATATGAAGTATGAATAGCAGGAAAAAGGGAAAATAAAAACAAACCTTTAGAACATATCCTGTCCCTGATTCAAAGGAGGTGGCTAGCCCTTTAGCTTAGCCACCCCACTGACAGGAGCTGGAGGAAGGCAATCAACACAATAAGGGACACCTTATTATTATTATATTATTACCTGTTGGGGAGAAGGAGCATGGATTCAACTGCAACAAATAACTGTTTAATCCTTCAACAAAGGAAAAACCTACACTTCAGGGTCCTTGTCAAATCAAACAATTTTATTGCAGAAGCATTAACATTTTATATTTTAAACATGTGATAAAAAAGACTTCTTGATAAAGTTCATGTTTTAAAAAGAAACACCAGATATACAAGTCTCTCCCGAGTGCAAATAGTGGCAGTGCCTGTTATAAAACACATAAGAGCATCTCTTTATACAAATAAGCCTTCAAACAAGACAGAAATCATAAAGGGAAATGTTTTACAAAACACCGTTTCTAAACTGTTGCATTTTGACATCTTATATCTCTGAATTATTACAAAACGAAATGAAAAAAAATTACCTATTGGCCTCTGAGAAAAAAAACACAGTAAAAAGCTAAAAATAGTACAGTACAAGTGAAAATTATCCTTATAGCCAATTACTGTTCCTAGTCGTGTATCTCCATTCTGAATTACTCTGTTTAACGCTACACATTATTGGTAATGAACCTTTCCATTTTTTAGGCCATATCATTATTGCTGACGTTTCTAAGCACTCTATGCTGTGTAGTATCGCTGTAGTTTGAGGCATTGTAGGAAGTATTTTTTTCTTACACTTTTTTCTTTTACATTTAAAAACAGCCTTTCAAAAATTGCCAATATTGCTACATTTGGAAAGTCAAGTTGCTTGTATTTGGATATAACTTATTTGAGCTACTTTTATATCAACAATAAGTAATTATCTGCAGTGTTCGTTGCCTGTGATGCCAGGTTGGTGGTGGCAAAGCTTTAAAAATAAATAAATACCTAAAGCCTGTTTGGTGTCACCATTAGAAGATTTCTCTCAATCAGCATTTCATTTTACAGTAAATCCTACATGATGTGAGCAACACTTAAAACATAGTGTTATATAAATTAAAAAACCGCCCATCACACCCAGTGTAGGCTGTCTTTTGGTGACACACCAGGAGGGAGAGAGTAAACCATCTTACTCACGACTCGATTTCTAACAGCAGTGTGAGTGTTTTTACAGAGTTCATCTTCTGTGCTCTTGTCTGAAGCAGAAGAGTTTCTGCTCTCTCCTGGCTCCTGCTGGTCCCAGGAGGAGAGGGACTGCAGGGCAGAGTGGAGCTCATCTCGTGCCACCATGACACTCTGGAGGAAGGGAAGCTGCAGGGATGGATTCGATGCTTTCCCCTTGGACAGACCAGTGATCAGCTCATCCACAGCTTTGGCAGAGGAGGAGATCAGCTCTCTGCTGCTGCTGAGGTTGGAGTCTTTGTGATTTCCTGGAAGGAGGATGAGAGTCAGACACAGGAAGTGACAGCTCTACAGGGTTCATACACTTTTTCACCAATGATTTTCAATGACTTTTCCATGATCTTTACCTAATTTTCCATGACCAAAAAAAAATTACCACTGAAAATAGTTTATTTTAACATGGAACAGGAAAATAAGGTCTGCATATGAAACATGTAGTGCCTATCTAAAACAAATCAAATAGTAGGCTTACTAGCTTCTACACGCTAAAGCAGTGCTTCTCAAAGTGTGGTCAGTGGACCACTGGTGGTCCGTGAGCGCCCTCTAGTGGTCCGTGAGTATATTGGTAACATTTCACATTTGAAATAAATAAATACATTTCAGTTTTCCGCACTCTCGCGGGAATATCTCCGCAATGGAGCGAGGTTAAGTTTCACTATTGATTGCATGATATAGCCCAGCGCAACACCTTCATCACACATGTTGCCACTTGTTTGTACCATTTTCAGGCGATTTGTAATCTGTTCTAGAAAAACGATGTGTTTTTTGATATTTGTGGAGTTAGGTGGTCCGCGAGTGTTTTTTTATTGGTTAAGTGGTCCTTGGAATGAAAAAGTTTGAGAAACACTGCGCTAAAGCAACTGTAGTCAGGGATGCAAACTCATCAGGTATAAAAAAGGTGACAAGGATCCGAGCCCCCGACATATCGGCTTTAACATTAGGAATAACAGAGGACTTTAGCAGCCAGAACAACTAAAGCAGCAGTGTTAATAATAACAGAAACGCCAAAGAGTTACATCTAATAGAAATATATAAAAGCATTTATTTTAATTGTGTAGCAGTCAGTTTATAATTTTGGCAGGACTGTTGAGCATTTTGAAAATGTATTGTCATGCCTCTGTGCAAGGCTTAGTCTTTCCATCTGTATAGCCACTGGTGTAAAGTAACTAAGTTCATAAACTCAACAAGTACTATACGTGGGTACAATTTTGAGATACTTGTACTTTATTTAAGTATTTCAATGTTTTGCTACTTTGTACTTCTACTCCTCTACAATTCAGAGGTAAAAGGTGTACTTCTACTCCACTACATGTATTTAATACCTTTAGTTACTTCACAGATCTGGATGAATGATGTGAAATATAACCAAGTGTTAAATCAGACTTTAGTTCCACCTGGAGTAAATCCACAAGCTACCCTGCAGTATACAAAGTCATTCAGACTAGCTGCACGTTTACCAGCTTTGAGAACACTTTAATGATCAATTATAAAACATATCATATATATTATTCTGAAATGGACCAATCTGCACAATGACTACTTTTACTGTCGCTACTTTAACTATATTTTGATGATAATACTTTTACTTGAGGAACATTTTGAATGCAGGACTTTTACTGTGATGGAGTATTCCTACACTCTAGTACTTCTACTTGTATTAAGTACAAGATCTGAGTACTTCTACTTTTACTCTAGCACAATATCTATACTCATACCACATCTGTTTATAGCCTATGAACAAAACTATTATAAAACGAAGGCTAAAGCTAACGTTAGCAGATAGTGACAATGTATGCTAGCTAGCTAGCTCAACGATAATATTGCGACAGAATAACGTTTCAGTTCACTTCACGCTCTGAACGGCCCGTTCTAACAGCTGTTCACCAGCGGTGGGGTCTGTGCCACTGACTACTCCGCACAGTTAACGAGCGCACCATAGATAATGTAGCTGACCCTCATCCCGGAGCAGCAGAGTTCAGCCGGCCCGACAGGCAGGAAGACTCGAGCACATAACTCGCGCTTCATATATTAAAAAACAACACCATGCGCGTCATGATGACACATAACAGCTCGCGACCGCAGATTATTTCGGCGATTGGATAAAATGTAAATTATATTTGACGCAACTTTAGTTACATTTCCATGAATTTTCCAAAGCTTTGGGAAAAATATTGTTTTCCATAACTTTTCCAGGGCCTGGAATTTCCATGACTTTTCCAGGTTTTCAATGACCGTACGAACCCTGGCTCTAACAACAATAATCTGTTCAATATGTTCATGCTAGCCACTTTGAAAAACATGTATCCAAAACGGGATTGTAATTCAATGGTCTATTTTAAAGAAACACAGGAATAGCAATTCTGATGAAAAAATGAATGCACTGTATTTTCAAGACACTTTGATCATATGGCTGATTGGCTAAAACCCTGGCTAAACTGTTCTATAACACCAAAAAAACACCGGTCACAACAACCGTTGTGACAGTCTGTTTTTGCATATGTTCTGTTCTTAAGATGATACAGATCTAACACAATATTGCAGTTTCATTACTCAGCTTTTCCTGAAATCACCTTTTTGTTGTATTATTGTGCAACTGAGCATTTAGAAAATATGTATTATTTTAGAAAGAAGCAGGAACAATTGGCTCTGGCTCGTTACACACCGTTTCTTCTAGTGCTTTTGACCAATCGATTGGCAGTTACACTGCGGAAGAGTTTTGAGGTTAACATCCAGGCTGTGTGTGTCAGAAGATTACCTCGCAGGGCGGTAGACAGACAGGAATGCAGCTGACTGATGGCGTGGTTCAGCTGGAACAGCTTGGCCGCTGTAGACCTCAGTTTCAGCAAATGGGAAGCTGAGGCCTCCTCCTCCCCCTCCACCCCCTCCTCCCCTGGGATGCTCTCCCTCTCCTGTTTGAAAACATGAACACACCCAAATTATGAGTACAAGACAGATGAAATAAACATTACCAAATGTAACACAGCCAACACAAACATACTTAATTGTTTACAACAAAAGCTCGACTCAACAAATTACTTATCCTAATATTACCCAGTAAAATTGATTTGAATAAATACAAAGATCTTGTAACATACAGTTCCAGGTCTGTTTGTAGCCTAATGCGACTTTTTAAGAATCACATGGATACAAACACATAATCAAGAGTTGTAAACAAGGTCACTGACTAAGGCTGCGGCCCCACGAGGACGAAAACGGTCATTTGCGTTACTGTTTAGTGTCATATAGACCGCTCTGCCACACGAGGACGACCGAATACGGCACTAAACGACTGAGGAAACGATAACGGGTCCCAAGGTGGATAGAACGGCATACGCAAAGCTCTGGGGGGTCCAACGGCTCCGTGTGTACGCCCAATACGATCATTTTCTGATAATGATGAGGCAATAGCCCCGCCTCTCCCCACCTCTGCTGCTCACCCCCGCGTCAAAGTAAACTGCACACTGAATTCAGATTATTTATCTTTCTCTCGATATGGACCTAAACGCGAGTGAAGTCTAATCTGACAGGACGGAGACACGCAGCTCTGCTCACCTGCAGCTCCTCCCGCTCTGATGCAGCAGTGAACGGAGCAAAACACACACTTCAAGTCAGATCATCACCCTTAGCTATTTTAATTACCTCTCAAACTACCTAAACTAGTTATAAATATGTTTATTTTTACTGTCGGCCGGGTCACTCATTACTGGATCAGCTGCTGCATGAGACAGACACTGACGCTGTCCGAAGAGAGGGAGGAAAAAGAGAGACTCCGTGTATTTTATTATTATAATATATAGAGTCGTTATTCATTTGTTTTAAAGCTCAATAAATAACAAAGAAGACCTTTGACCGGCACTTTTATAATTTTGTCCGGAAGATTTCAACTTTAATACACGCTGACTGGCGAAAAACTCTGCCCGGTTCCCTCGGCCCCCACCGCGGAGAATAAACAGAAGGGCAACCATGACAACCATGCTTCTTCGCTGCTTTTGTGGAGGAAGTTACAGCGCCACGTAGAGGCTCCTGCATATGTACTGCAGCTTCTCCAGCGGTTGGAGCTAAACGGAGCTGTCTCGTGTGGACCGGTGTGGACAGACACTATCCGGATAACTATTGCGTGTGGACGGAAGCTTTTTTGCGATTGCGTTAATCCTATGCGTTTAGCCGTTTTCGTCCTTGTGTGGCCGCAGCCTAAGAGGGCTTCCATGTTGATGTAATGACAAACCAAATGGCTGCCTTCCCAGTTTACTACAGTACATCAGAACATGAGAGTCTCTTTTTTTTTTCACAACAGGATACAGTTCCGCATAAAACCTTTTTGAACAGGAGTGAAAATGGAAGTTTTGAATGGAATCCCCGTTTAATCGCTCCACATGTACACAGACAAATTACGCATTTAACCCATCCTAGTATTAGGAGTAATGGGCAGCTATATACAGCGTCAGGGGGTGCAGTGTGGGAGTCAAGTGCCTAGCTCAAATAATGCATGCCTACCTTTTTGCCTTAATTTAAAAAAAAAAAAAAAAAAAACATACAGATCATTTTATTTTTATACTGACTATATGATAATTCATAAATCCTTGAAAATATATACTTCTACTGCCACTGATAATCGCATTTTTGAAGATATACAAACCACACGGTAATACGCAGACGCATTTACAACCACAATGTGCAGTACCGTTAAATCCAATGCTTGAAAAACACTGAGGTGCCTTAGGCTATAATTTAGGTTTATTTGACTACAATAACATTGTGGGTGGCAAAAGCCTCTGCGCATATATGTGTCAATGATTGGTTTAACAAAAAAACTGCTAGTTTGTGTGGCTAAGATAACGGCAAACAAGCCTGTTCGCTGTGACTGATGCCACTTCATTCAACACATTCATTACCTGAACGACCGTCAAGAGGCGACTGCAGAGAGATAAGCCTACAGAGCATTGAGCTTTACAGGAGCAATAAAGGCTGAGTGGCATCTTTAACAGGGCTGATGTGTGTGTGTGGGTATTAATCTGTAACATTTAACACGGTGTCAGGATGGAAGATGGGTTTAACCTTCAAATATCCAGGGCAGCTTTGCTGAACATGTCTTACAGCCCGGTTACCGTCACAAATTCAAGTGTTTTTTTTAATGAAGCTGCAGATATCAAACGGCTAATTGAGCTAATTCTTTCATTTGTTATGTTGTTTTTCAGAATTTTTATGACACCTAAGAAACTTCAAAATATTTAGTTTCTGTTGGGAAAATACTGAATGTACTCTTCTAATATCAGAGTAGCACAGAGTTAACAAAGGCCCTACGTACGTAACAGGATGTGTGATTACCTAGAAGAGCGTCAGGACACACTGTTTTAGGCATATGATAGCTATGTGATTAACATGATGATTCAACTTCTATGGAGACAGACATATGACTGTCATGTTTATTGCTTACGCAGGTCTTAGCTAATCTGAACCAAACATTGAATACTGCTTTGAACCGGTATTCTGCATCTTGTGACTGTGTAACACCCTCTCTTGTATATAAGCATGTGAAGGACACTATTCGGGGAACTATTTGTCCCATGCAACCTCTTTGTGTGATGACTACTTCCATTCTTGCAAGGATGATGAATACATGTATCCTGATATTGAAGTTCAAGCCGGTGACGAGTGATATTTTTCAAACAGTTTCCTAAACATTTTAACAAAAGAGGTGCAACAATTAGAAGCCTATGTTAACATAACTCCTATATGTATTTTGAATTTGCTGTTGACTTTGTAAAACTCACCGTGATATGGAAATTCATGTAGTTCTGCAGAGCACAAGCTAAATCAAGCGTCTTGGATTTCAGGCTCTGCAGGACCTGTAAAAAGAGATGGATTATCAATGGTGTCACGTTATATTTAGAATATGTATCCACACCTTAAATTAAATGATCAAGACAAATTCAATTACACAACTATGACAGCTTGTGTGTTCTGATATCTTACTGGGTTCCTGGGGTAGGCCAGCTGAGCGTCTCTCAGCATTTCTCTGGTGATAGTGAAGCTCTCCTTTAAAAGAGAGTGGACGCCCTTATCAGTCCCCCTCAGCAGACACACAACACCCGATTTCTGAAAAGATGAAATCATATAATGACAAATCATATTTTCATTACCATATTTGTCAGAGAGAAATCCTTATTTATTTTATTGTATTTTTATCATCATACCTTTTACCTCTTTGTGTCTCTTAACCTGTTCCTGTAAAGTTCTTAACATCTAATCTGAGGGGAATTTCTTGTTTATTTTTAACTTGTGATGTGTGCAATTTTGTAAAGCACTTTGAGCTGCATGTGCTGTATGAAAAGTACTATATAAATAAAGCTTTATTATTATATATTTTGATAACATGCCCTTGTCAGTCTGTGAAAGCTACTATAAAAACCCATAATTCTCCCTATGGTTACAGATTATATTATTAAAAGACTGACCATTTTAAGCATTTTCTCACCATGTGTTTATATAACATAATGAGATACCACTGCATTCAACCATCATCTAATCAAAAATGCTGTACCTTATTCAGTCCAATAAGTCCTCACCCTCAGCTCTCTAGCTCTGGGATCCACACAGCTAATATTCCATTCTCAAGTATTGTGGAGTGAGGGCTTGATTACAGTGGACCCCAGAGCTTTGACAGCGATAGTAGCTGCTGTGCTATTGATGGTGCAGTTACCTTGCCTGTGGCCGCAGCCCCCCGCGCCGTAACATTCAGAGGCGTGCCTGTCACTGCCGCCAGGTGGCCGACTGAGAGCAGCGCTGCGTCCAGGCACTGGCTGCTCTTCCTCTTCGCCTCCGTCACCATCGATGTGATCTCAGATTCACAACCCTGGATGGGGAGAACATTTCCAGTCAACATCAAATCAGCAAAAATAAAATACAGCAACGGGTTGAATTAAAATTAATGTAACAGTAAATCAATGCAAGCAACATGGTCGACATAGTCTGAAGGGTCAGTAAATAAATTAAAATGCTAGAGAATGTGAAAATCAGGGGAGAGGGAAATGGTGTGTTTAGGTGCTGAGGCTGGTAAGGAATTTAGATTTATTTTACATATATTCATGTTCTGTTTTGGGCTCAAGGTTGAGAATTCCCTCTGCTTTGCCATTTCCATAGACAGCTCAAACTGCTCAGAGCTAAGACACGTCAATTAATCGCTGCATTTTGATCAGCCACTCCCCCGTCAAAACTACACCAAATGGAACATATTATTTTTAGGTATGATTTTGCACTCTTTTCAACAAATTTGTCGACTGCAAGTGCCACAAACGGCTGTTTATAGGGTCGCTGAATGGCCTTTAATTTGTTTGTGTTTACCTGAATGAGCAGCTGGAAGAACCCTCCCATCTTCTTGACTTGGCTCTTGAGTTCCTCAGAGATGGTGTAAAGCCAGCCGGAGGAGGGTTTAACGATGGCCAACCACAGCATGGTAACAAGCACGGCACCCTCTATGGCTGCTGTGGCCTTCACCAGGTGAGTCTGGGCCACCAAGTTACACACAAACACTGCAGCGAAAAAAAGACATTCTAACAGTTCAACTATGCAGCAATGCAGACATTGAAAGGTGTTCCAAGGTCATTCAAATAGTCTGCAAAATAAACTGAACAATTTATTTTAAAAAAAGGTATTTAATTGAAGCTGAATACATAGCAGAGTTGGATACCAGACAATTACATACGATTGTATGCAAAACGATTTATGTAGGTGTTATCTTACCTATGGTTATCTAAGGCTGCGGCCCCACGAGGACGAATTCGGTCGTTTGCGTTACTGTTTAGTGTCATATAGACCGTTCGGCCACACGAGGACGACCGAATATGGCACTAAACGACTGAGGAAACGACAACGGGTCCCAAGGTGGATAGAAATGCATACGCCACTCTCTGGGGGGTCAAACAGCTCCGTGTGTGCGCCCTATACGGACATTTTCAGATCACTGATAGTGATTGCGCAATAGCGCCGCCTCTCCCCACCTCTTCTGCTCACCTCCGCTTACCCCGCGCCAGTGCTGAAGTGTTTCGCCACCAACAACAACAACAATGGCGGATCGCAGAGTTGCTATCGTGCTCCAGACGCTATTGACCATGCTACAGTTGTTTGTGCAACATCTACAGCAATAATGATGAGGCAATAGCCCCGCCTCTCCCCACCTCTGCTGCTCACCCCCACGTCAAAGTAAACTGCACCCTGAATTCAAATTATTTATCTTTCTCTCGCGAGTGAAGTCTAATCTGACAGGACGGAGACACGCAGCTCTGCTCACCTGCAGCTCCTCCCGCTGCAGCAAAACACACACTTCAATTCAGATCATCACCCTTAGCTATTTTAATTACCTCTCAAACTCCCTAAACTAGTTATAAATATGTTTATTTTTACAGTCGGCCGGGTCACTGATTACTGGATGAGCTGCTGCATGAGACAGACACTGACGCTGTCCGAAGAAAGGGAGGAAAAAGAGAGGCTCCGTGTATTTTATCATTATATTATATAGAGTCGTTATTCATTTGTTTTAAAGCTCAATAAATAACAAAGAAGACCTTTGACCGGCACTTTTATAATTTTGTCCGGAAGATTTCAACTTTAATACACGCTGACTGGCGAAAAACTCTGCCCGGTTCCCTCGGCCCCCACCGCGGAGAATAAACAGAAGGGCAACCATGACAACCATGCTTCTTCGCTGCTTTTGTGGAGGAAGTTACAGCGCCACGTAGAGGCTCCTGCATATGTACTGCAGCTTCTCCAGCGGTTGGAGCTAAACGGAGCGGTCTCGTGTGGGCAGACACTATCCGGATAATTATTGCATGTGGACGGAAGCCGTTTGCGATTGCGTTTGCGTTAATCCTATGCGTTTAGCCGTTTTCGTCCTCGTGGGGCCGCAGCCTAATACCTTTGACCACTTACAAATGCTGCTGTTATTTTTATTTATTACTCATAAACAATAGAATTTAGGGCTTTACTTTACCGTTCTCCTGGCTGTCATCATCCAGGCTGTTGTATAGGGCAGATATGGCTTGCACTGCCTCATATATCAAGTGCAGATCAGAGGCCAGCCTGTCTGCCATGCTCTCTTCTGTCGCACTACAACTGCGCAGACGGGCCACTGACTGGCCAATCAGCTCCTTGCAGATGCGCGGCGTGGCAGTGTCTGTGCTACTGGAATGGGTGGAGGGCGGTTTTGCAACACCAATCAACCCTGGGACAGACAGTGAGGAGAAGGTGTAGGAATGACCTTGAAAAATCTTATTCCTAAAACACTCATAGTAGAAATGTCTTTGTGGAACAATCAGGTGTCGTACACATAGTTCATATAACAACAGTTAGTCATTGCATTTATTTTATAGCATTTTTTGCAGATATAACGTGTATCTTTCAACTGGACTAGATTCAAGAAGGTACCAATTACTACCGAAAATGCTGAAATGTTTAAAAATGTTGTTCAGTGCCTTACCAGCAGACTGTGAGGAGCTGTTGTGGAGGCTCTGAATCGGATGGACTCGAATCTCGTAGAGACGACCCGAAATTCTCCTGCTTTTCAACAAGCTCCTGCTCCTGATGCCAAACAAACCAGAAGCAAAACCCTCAGTACCCTGCTAATGCTTTATGTTTACATTTATCATAATTATGCATGTCGATATGCTAATTTAGAAGGTGCACCAGTGTAATTTGGTATGTTCTCAAAGGCAGTTTCTTACAACATCTATTGCGGAAAAAAACAACATTATTGACATTGTAGCTCATCTGTCTGTAATGTTTTTAATTTGTGTTGCTATCCTTAATGGATCTGAGTGCCATATTGTTTGCATGTGTTCTTATGAGATTAGCGGAGACTGACTTAATTTACCCAAATTACCTGGTTATGGTAACTAATCAGAATCAAGTTTTTTTTAGTTTTTTTTTAAAGGGGGCACATCAAAACATTTGTCTCGGTGTTATTTTTGCAAAGATGTGTAACTCATGTGGGGGTTAAATTAGTTCAGGAGGAAAATACAAAAGTTTTCATTATTCTGAACAACTTAGAAGGTCCATAAACAAGTCAAACCGTGGCCATAAGGTTTAACGTAGTTAGAGAGAATGGATGAAGGAACCACACAGCCTGTGCCATGTGTCATTTTGCTGGGTCTGCTGGTAGTCCAGCCACCAACAGGAGCACCATAAACATCCTTGACAAGAATAACATCAATTTGAAGGGGAAATTAAGCTTCTGCATGTACTATGCGTTTGCGTTGATTAATAGTGTTAAAAACACAGGGACTCTCAATGCCCATTCCTTAACCACCTGGCATATACTTTATGGAAATAAAAAATGAATAAACAGAGGGAAAAAATAAAAGGAAATATTCTGTGGGCAGCGACTTCAACATTTCATGAAAGAAAGAAAGATGTGTTGAATGTCAAAAAGATGTGCCAGGTTGTAAATTACATTGGTGGAAACAAGGATGACTTTGTGAAAATAACCAGAATCTTAAAAAAAAAAAAAATCTGTGCTCCATCCACATACTGTTCGACTTTCCATATACACTACATCCATTTGCCTGGATGGCACATTGTTCACGTCAAGAGTGCAGGAGGCTGTTGCAGTTCAGTTGAGGGCTGTGGGTTTAAGGCTTACACACTGTGAGTTAGTGTTGCACGGTGTACCGATACTTGAAAGGTACCGCGATACCCTGCCGTTAAAAACGGTACGATTCCTCCGTTTCATTAGTATCGGTACTTTAAGAATGACGGGGAAAAGTACTCCCGTGAAAAAGCGCCGTTTTTCCATATAATAATAATAATAATCACCATCTGCCCCTTATATAGACCACCCTCGGAAGCCAGCCTCTTCGACCTAGGACCAGAGATGCGGGAATGGCTACACGACACCGAGTTGGACATCTAACGTTATACGAAAGAAGAAGCGCCGTTTTTAATAAGCCCGTCTACACTACAGCGTCGAAAGCTCCAAGCTGCTCCAAGCTGCCCATTCACTTTCAATGGGGTGACGTCACGTAGCCGCGCTTTTTCGCCGAATTGAATTGTGGGTAGCAGAGCGAGGCGTCTCAGGCGACCAGAAGTTGAACATTGTTCAACTTCTGGTCGCCTGGACGCCGGAGTAGCCAGCGCCAGCCAATCAAATCCCATTTCCCAAAATCTGACAGCTGAAGCGCTAGCCAATCAAACCGCGTCTAAGCTGGGAGAGATATCCCGCCGTTCATTTCTATATTTCAAAAAAAGAAAGAAACTAACTATCGCCGTAGCGAATCACCCGGTTTTGTATGACCAGACCCTCTTCACCTACCGCAGGGGTGGGGAACCTCCGGCCTCCGGGCCGTATACGGCCCGCGAGACAATTTGGTACGGCCCTCGATGTCATTTATAAAACACACGCAAAAAATAAAAAAATGAAAGAAATCTAGACCGCAAAAAAATTAAACAAGCGAGTGCCTGTTTTTCCTGGCCACGGTCAGGGTCCTTGAACACAACACGAGCCTACCGTGTCATCACGTGGTATATGTCTCGACTGACAGGGGGGCAGTTGAGAGCACCAGAACGCCACTTCAGAAATTGCAGTACCGATAAGTCCATACACATGCCGCAGTTTCTGCGTGTCTGTGTCTTTAGTTGAAAGCCCAGTGGCGATCTGCTCATCTGTCATACTGATCAGACAGTCAATAACTTTGTTGTTATCATTAGCATCTGGTTAGCTAGCTATGCTAACGAATATAAGAAGCTTTGTCTACAACCAGTGAGGTAAAGGCACATCTATGATCATTATAGTTATAAAAAAAATAAGAGAATAAAGTAAGCAGGTATAAAATACTATATGACAGTTATTAATAAAGAAGAATACAGTTTGAAAGGGGAGTGATTTGTCAAATATCCATAAATTAAAAGAAAATCTGCTTACAGTTGTGTTTGGGTGTTGAGAGATGTGTCCATAGATCTCCTAATGTTGCTCTCAAAGTGCACCAGATTGATGCTTTTAACTTCAACATTTAAAAAAAAAATCTTCCCAGGGGAGCATGCCCCCCGGACCCCCGAGGAGGTTAGGTCCCCCCCCCCCCACTTAAATCATATTCACATGGATAGGAAACTAAATACATTTGCACACATCTTGTGTCCATATCTTTCTGTTTTGGTGGTCACGCCGCACCGTGCACGTGCACGCATACGCGAGTCATGGTGAGATATCTGGATTAAGAGGTTGCTTTTTCTTTGCACAGAATGAAATGAATGGGCTGTGATTTTAGTTTTTTTAAGCAGAGGTCAATAACTTGTACGGCCCTCTGAGGATATTGTAAAAATTGAAATGGCCCTTGAGAGGAAAAAGGTTCCCCACCCCTGACCTACCGGGATACAAACCGGAGGAACCAGGCAT
This sequence comes from Pseudochaenichthys georgianus, assembly GCF_902827115.2. Lineage (NCBI taxonomy): Eukaryota > Metazoa > Chordata > Actinopteri > Perciformes > Channichthyidae > Pseudochaenichthys > Pseudochaenichthys georgianus. The sequence continues at coordinate 16,616,838 of NC_047506.1, forward strand.
GGAGGGAGGTGACAGAGACAGTGGGGGAAACTGGTAGGTTTTCGCCTGTTTGGAGAGTTTATATATATATATATATATATATATATATATATATATATATATATATATATATATATATATATATATAATGCTCGCATAAAATCCCCGGGGGTTTTTGCTTTGTATGTCGGGGGCGGGAGATTCATGTGATTGGTTGTTGGCCGTGTTGCTTGAATAAAATCCCCAAGCTCCAGACACGCCCAGCTCCAAGCTATTTTTGGAGCTGTAGTGTGGACGCTCCGTAAGAGCAGTGTGTGTTCAGCGCTCTGCTTCCACTCCCTGCACTGCAGCCGTGCCTGCAGTCCCGCTCCTCTCAAGCACGCTCTAAGTCCCTCCCCTCTCTCGTGCACGTGGCCACGTGCGAGCTGCCAGAGCATGTGAGAAAACGAGAAGCATGGCTGCAAGTGGGAGTGCAACTGCCGCTGCGCCTCGGCTTGTTGACAAAAAAGACGCTAGAAGTCTGTTAACCGGCCGTTCAGAGCAGAGCTCCCTGTCGGAGCGGCAGAGCGTGATGTGCACTGAAAAGTTTTTCTGTCGCAATATTATCGTTGAGCAAACTTAACTAGCAAACTAGCATCACTATCTGCTAACGTTAGCTTTAGCCTTCGTTTTCTATTAGTTTTTTTTTCATAGGCTATAAACGGAGGTGGTATAAGTATATATCTTGTACTTGAGTAAAAGTAGAAGTACCCAGGTCTTGTACTTGAGTTAAAGTAGAAGTACCAGAATGTAGGAATAATCCTGAAATCAAAATGTTCCTCAAATAAAAGTACAAAAGTATTCTCATCAAAATATAGTTAAAGTAGCGACAGTAAAAGTATAAGTACTCAGGTCTTGTACTAGAAGCACCAGAGTGTAGGAATACTCTGTTACAGTAAAAGTACTGCATTCAAAATGTTCCTCAAGTAAAAGTATTAAAGTAGCAACAGTAAAAGTAGTCATGGTGCAGATTGGTCCATTTCAGAATAATATATATGATACGTTTTATAATGATTGATCATGAAAGTGTTCTCAAAGCTGGTAAAGGTGCAGCTAGTTTGAAGTACTTTGTAGACTGCAGGGTAGCTGGTGGATTTACTCCAGGTGGAACTAAAGTCTGATTCAACACTTGGTTAGATTTCACATCATTCATCCAGATCTGTGAAGTAACTAAAGGGATTCAATACATGTAGTGGAGTTGACGTACACCATGTACCTCTGAACTGTAGTGGATTAGAAGTACACCATGTACCTCTGAACTGTAGTGGAGTAAAAGTACACCATGTACCTCTGAACTGTAGTGGAGTAAAAGTACACCATGTACCTCTGAACTGTAGTGGATTAGAAGTACAAAGTAGCAAAAGAAACATTGAAATACTTAAATAAAGTACAAGTATCTCAAAATTGTACCCAAGTAGTACTTGAGTTTATGAACTTAGTTACTTTACACCAGTGGCTATAAAGATAGAAAGACTAAGCCTTGCACAGAGGCATGAAAATACATTTTCAAAATGCTCAACAGTGCTGCCAAAATGTTAAACTCACTGCTACACAATTAAAATAAATGCTTTTATATATATTTATATTAGATGTGACTCTTTGGCGTTTCTGTTCTTAGTAACACTGCTGCTTTAGTTGTTCTGCTAAAATCATCTGTTATTCCTAATTTTAAAGCCGATATTCCATATTTCCATTTTTTTAAGAAAAGTATCGAAAAAGAATCGGAATCGCAATTCTTGACTTGGTATCGGTATCGAAACCAAAATGTTGGTATCGTGACAACACTACAGTATTGTCTATCCAAGCTGTAGAGCCGTAAACAACAGTAAGGAGGACACTTGCAGGGCGACTGTCTGACTGCACTTTCCCCAGGTGTTTTCAGCACTTGCCTACTCACACATTTAAAGTAAATGGACAAGAATACCAATTAAATCCCCAAAATGGAATGTAAATGTTCAGGCAAGGTGCTAGAAGGAAGTGTGATGGAGAGGGGAAGAGCTGGATAATTACCTTCGCCGTGAAAAGGAGGAGGTGGAAGCAGAGGAGGCCGATATATCTTGCTCCCACTCATCATCGGGGTCGTAAAACACATCGTCATATTTAGAGGTGGAATCCCCCTGTGGAGAGTAAACTATTGCTGACATGCCCAAGTCTCATTTACTCAACTTAATGAGAAAAGCAGTGCAAAGTGAGGCAGCATCCCTCTGCCGGGCATTAAACAACCAATTCTGGAATGTAAATAAGGTCAAACGCCTGGGAAATTGGCAATTACACTTGAGGTGATGTCACACTCCGAGTATGCAGAATGAAGAACAGACAGGCTGCTGGTTCAATGTGCTTCACTCAACAGCCATCATAAATCACCTTATTAGGCTACTGATCAGGTTAAATAAGTGGGCATTGATGCACTCAGTGCATCAGTCCAGTTTTCAATTCTTCAAACCTTTTTTTCTTACTTTCACTAACTCAAAGTGCTGACATGAAAGGCAGAACTGATTTAAGGCAGACCTGATCGAGTTCCCTCATGGCAGCGATGTTGTTTTGGAACTTGTCCAGGCTCCAGAAGGTGGTGATCCCCAGCTTTTTGTTTTGAACTCGCACCTGTAGCAGACCACCCGGCTCCACGTTCTCGTCTTCAGAGCTTTCGTGTCTGCAACAGAGGAGAGTCAAATCATTTTCTGATTGTGTTATAGAGGAAGAAATCTGTCTGTGACATCTAAAATGGGTTAATAGATTGTTGGTTGTTGTAGCATCATATCGTATGTTTACCATGGCACAATGTGTTGTATTCATACCTGCTAAAGACTGTGTTTTTCTTTAGTTTGGCACTGATCTTATTCGCTTCCTCAATCATCAGGGACAACTTCATGGCATCCCACTGAGGAGGAACTGCAATAGAGAAATGAAACATGAACTCAACCACAAATACAGCCCGAGTCAAAGAGATTCTGGCTTGGATGGTTTTAGCCTGATTTTGGAGCACTGGATCCAATAAGAACAATTTCAACACAGTTTGATAGGTTACCAAGTCCCACAAGTAATACTACTCTTACATTTGTATTTTCACAGGCAGTCATTAGTCAGTCACTTCGCACATGTCGGAGAGATCAAGTGATCAATTAGTTTACATTGTTTCTAGGGCTGCTCAATTAAAATCGTATTTTTAATCGCGATTACGATTATGGCTTGCAACGATTACGAAAACAACGTAATTGAAATAAAACGATAATTTTTTATAACTGTTTTTTTTATTTTGGGTTTTTCAGTTGAATTATACTTACAGTTCAGGGTAATCAACTATTAAAAGCATACTGTTCACATTTTTTTTCTCCAATAAATGGATGTTTTCAAAGTCAATGAATAATCGCATTTAATAAATCGCAATTGCAATTATTGACCCAAATAATCGAGATTATGATTTTTGCCATAATCGAGCAGCCCTAATTGTTTCTATACATTGTGTATTGTTACTGTTGAATAACTACCATATTATTCATAGTATCCAGAATAAATAACTTGGATATGTTACATGGGCTCTCCGCCACCTTCACTGCTTCTATTAAACTGATGTTAGGTCCAGTGTTTAGATTGAGTCTTGGCCAGCCCTGTCTACTCCAATGTTTCTGGCTTTAAGAACGGCCCCACCCATCTGGAACTCCACTTATAGGGCGTACATTTTCATGTTGGTTCCAAGCTACAACATGCGTTCAGGAGTGTCCCAAGAGCTCACCATTCCGTGGAGTGTGGTTTTCCCTTAGCGCTCTTTTCTTCTGCATCTCCTCGAGCTCTTTGCCGATCTTTCTCTTCTCTGCCTCCAGGGCGTCAACAATCTTCGCCTGACACACATGGTGCTCCTCCATTGCCTGGAGTGAATCATGGTTATGTAAACAATATTAAAAAAACACCAGGCCAAGACATTATGCATGAAGCCAAACTCCGCTGCAGCTCGAGACACATCCCAAATGGCTCATCAGTAAAACATAAAACCCAGTGTCAGCATGTTTCCATAAGCTTTTCAAACTCATTTTAGATCATCAGGATTCATGAGAATTGGCAAATGAAGGAGATGATGTCATTTACAGTTACTGGAATAATATGTATTTCTAGTAGACCGACTAAAATGAAAAAAAAGAAAATGCAGAAAACTAACTTAAAGGGGACAGATCATGCTATATTTGAACAATATATTGTAGGGCCATACCTATATAAATATAGTTTTTTTTTCAAAATACCAAACAGATCCTGCATTTTTCAAATCTGTAATCAAAAAGCTCCTCAAAAACACTAGCGAAGCAGTTTCTGCTGTTGCTACATTAGTTCAAACAGTAACAACGGACTAGTTTTCTTAGCGGATGCATGTCAATTTAAATCAATACATACAACTATTTTTTAAATCAATAAAATCATTTTCTAAATCCATAAAAGCATTTCAATTACTATTGGGAGTCATATCGTTACTTTGTTGAGAATGTGGCCATGTAATAAGCGGGATAACTCATAATCATATATAAGGGATAATGTGCAGCGACGTGGTCATTATGGGGAAAAGAACACCGACAGGCTGATCAGGAGCCCGACGCGAAGCGGAGGGATCTAGATCGGCATGAAAGTGTCATTATTCATTTGTTTTAAAGCAGGAGGCGCAAACGCTTGCCTCGGGAGGGAGAAAAAGAGCCACAGCGGAGAATAAACAGAAAGGCAACCATGGCAACCATGCGCGGGAAGTCTTCTTCGCTGCTTTTGTGGCAGACTACAGCGCCACTTACAGGCCTGGCATATGTACTACAGCTTCTCCAGCGCTTTCGAGCGGCAATGGCCGGCCGTGGCCCAACGATGGGCCCAACCTCTCATAATAATATTGAAAAAAGAGGATTAGCTAATCAGTGTGCATTAAATGAAATAAATACATACATACGTCCATTGTCAAATATTTAAAAAAGTGTGTGTGTGGGATTCCTTTTAGATTTGTTTCCCTTCACAGGAACAAGATGTGTCCAGCACAACATGTTTAACTTCATGAAAGTGAGAAGGGAATGTAACAGATTTCGTTCTGGATCCTGACCTGAGCCTCCATGTGCAGACGGACGCGTTTCTTCTGTGTGTCCACCTCCTGCTCCAGCTCCTGCTTGGCCATTTTCAGCATTGCCATCTGGCTGGCAACCTTCTGCTGCGCCAACTCCTGCTGACGCTTCTGCTCTGTCTCCTCGTCCTGGATGAAATGTATTTTGTAATATTTGCATACATTGAGAGGTTGACTTGACTAGAATATACATACAAGTTATACATGAAAAAAATATATGTCATGGTTCTGTAATAATGCAATATAGTACATAATGTTTAAGGAAAGACAAGTATTTCAAGTAAGATATAAATATGCAAACTGATTTCCAATGCAATAGCAGTACAGCTAGAAATGTGTAGAAAGTCAATAATAGAAGAAAAAAAGTGCATTGGTCAGAACTACATCACTTAATATTCATGATTCCCTCAAATGCTTATAAAAATGAAAGAGAAGCACCAGGCAAGTATTCCGGCACTTCTCTGGAGTCATTTTTATTTTGACAAGAAGTCTTGTGTACCAGCTCTCTTTCCAGAGTTCGGATCCGTCCCTCATAAAGCGCCCTCTGCTCAGATAGCTCTTTCTGGGCCACCTCCTTGGCCATCTGGATCCCCAGCATCATTTCCTCTTTAGCCTTCAAATGGGCTTCTTCAATTTCAGCCTCAAGCCTGGGACACACAAAGAGGGATTAGGAGGAGTATTCGTCTTCCCAAATAGATGTTGCCTTGACCAGGAAGGCTGGTTTAGTTATATTGCAATTTTTCTCATATAGTCTTTTGCACTCACTGAGCTCTTTGGGCTGCGAGTAATTCATTTTTGGCAAATTCAAAGTCTTTTTGGCCATCGCCTGCGCCTGTCCAGCATGACACACGCTTCCCAGACTGCACCTCTGCCGGATGGTTGAAGCGGAAGTAGTGGTCTCCACCAAGAATCACCCGGTCACCCTGGGAAAAATAGACATAGTGATGAGCAGTGTTGAATTCATTAGTAAAATGGATAACCAATTAAGGCAAGGCAAGTTTATATAGCGCCTTTCAACACAAGGCAAGTGCTTTACAAAAATGAAAGACATTAAGAAAATGGCATTTAAAAACAGTCATTAAAAAGCAAAGATAATAAAACAAACATTACATTAAAACAACATTACTCAAGTAAAAAAGGAAGCTATAGCACAAATCCTATACGTTGCTCCATCCTATAATGCTTATATACATACTTACATGGTGGAGGACTGTTGCTTCAGACATGATGTTTCCATTAACAAAGGTCTTTGCGTTTTCCATTGGAGTGATGCTGACAGTGCCCTGAAGGTTTGTTATAATACTACAAACAAAAACAAATTACATGTAAATATATGTTTCATGTTGAATGCCTGCTTTGACTTAAAGAAGTAGAGAATAGATTGATTGGAATCATCAACTTAATGTCAAAATCACTGTAGGTAAAACATACGCCCACTATTCAAAATATATATAAATGCAATCACTCCTAAAATTAGCTTTTCCAGTGATTTGGTTTTACCAGTGTTGGTCAGCGATGAGGGCTCCGTTCAGCTGGATGTCGTGTTCTGACTTTGTCTGGAGCTTGCCCACGGTGGTTTGCCCCTCTTTGATCATGTAGAGAAGCATCTCAGACAGCTGAGGGTCCTCGTTCAGATTCACGAGGTTAGGAAGACGATTGTCCACTTTGAATGTCGCACCTGCTTTCTGAAAATGAAGAGGGCATTTTTTTCACATTGTTATAAGGGTGAGGATAAAGAGGCATTTGTTTCAGGGTTTGCAACGTTCACCTCTAAGGTTCAGTGTAGTAAAAAGAGAATCAAGTCTTTTTACCTGCAACTCTTTGGTCTCTTCACGTTTGCGGATTTCAGCTTGCTCCAGTTTCTCCCTCCATGCCCTGCCAGAAAACAAGATAGAATATAACAAAACATTAAATCCCCTTTTATGAAATTCAAGGGGATGCCATGATCCACTTATATTTTCCCTTCTTAATCAACTATAAACCTTCCCACTGACTAAAGTCTATAAAAAGGATAAAGCCTGCAAAATAATTATTTGTTTTCATTATTATTTTAAGAAACTATTACATGTTTTAATAACTAGCATGTGAGTGCAAGAAGATTACATTAAAACAATGAAAATATATGAAACAAGAGAAATTACAGGCAAAACAAATGAACATATCACATACAATAAGTAAAGTGGGAATTGTTATTGTAAATATGGCTTGCCAAAACTGAGGAAAACAGCTAGAAAGCTCAAATGAATGCAGTATTACTGACCGGTTGGCCTCAACCATTTCCCTCTCTTGCTGGCAGAGTCGGCTTCTCAGGCCGACGATCTCCTGCTGGAACAGCCGGACCCGCTCCGGTTGGATCCCCAGGGAACTCGCCTGGGCGGCTCGCAGCTTCTCCACCTCCGCCTTCAAGTCTGAAAACACGAAATGTGTCCAAAATTATTTGCAAAGCTAAAATATATAGGGCAGTTTAGAGAAAACATACAGTTAAAGGTCCCCTATTAAACTATTTTTTATCAATTTATTATAGTTCTGTTATATACAAAACATGTCTCTGAAGTGTTGGCTCGAAATACCAAACCGATCATGCATTGCAGTATCCCATAAACCCCTCTGTTTCAGCCCCGTTACAAAAGTGCTGATTCTGGGTCTGTTACTTTAGATGAAAATAAGGAGCCCCTCCCCACGCCCCTCTGAGAGAGATTCGGTTAAAAAGAACACAATGGTGCTCTAGGAGGAGATTCAGGTGATACGGTGGGTGGGTGTTACCTTGGTTGGTTATTGGCTAATGGTTACACAAGCCAACAAAACATGACATTACAAAGTGGCCAAAATCTGAGCAGCTCATTTTCAGACAGGTTTTTATATAAATGGATCAGGACAGAAAGTGAGCGAATCTTTTTTCCTGAAACTTTTAGAATCTCTTTACACATATTTATGTATGAAATACATTTAAAAAAAAGTGGATTTTGCATAATAGGTGACTTATAAATAATTACCAGTTTGTTTGAAATCGCATGGAGGGAGTTACAAGTCCTGAAAGGGCATTTTGAGACGTGACTTTTAAAGAAGTTACAGAAATATTCAGATTTATTCAGTGAACAGCCAAACAGTCAGTTACTGAGACAATATACTGCGCAGCATTGACCTGATTTGTAATGTTTGAGCCATATAAACTTTGCGTATCACACACTGACAGGTGATGTAAGAGAAAAGCACAGCAAGAGCTCCCCTTAGTGCTAAAACCGTCAAACAGCAGGACAATCATCTGATGAAAAATAATACTTGCATGACAGTTAGCCGCCATGTGAGGCTGACAGTGCATAAATATGGCCTGAAGGCAAGGTTAGACCCAGGCCTTAATGGGGTAGTGCATAAGCTGGTGATGGATTGATGGGCAGACAGAGGGGTGTGTGTGACGGAATGAGAGCAAAGGAGATCAAGAGCAAGGCAAAATTGAAAAATAGATATTCACATATAAAGATAGGGAAACACGCATACAGAGACAGTATGACAGAAACAAAGAAAAGATAAAGAAGGAGGAAAATGACAGGCAGAAAAAAAACATGTGGATGCTTTAAAATATATTGTGTGTTGCATTCAAGCCTTTATTTGAGGAAAATGCAGAATGAGAAATAGGGGTGGATATGAAACAAAGATCCCAAGGCTACATTGAGTCAAACGGAGATCATTGAATGCGAATGTGTTGAGTGTCTGACCTCTGATGAGCTTGGCACTGGTGTCCTCATTGACCTTTGCCACATTGATGATGGTGCGGGCCTGCTGGGCATAGCGCAGTGTGCTGAGGGTTTCCTCCACATTGCTGCCAGCTGGACTGATTGTGGCGATCATGGCCGTCTTAGAGTTACCACCAATGCTCTCTTTCAGCAGCCTGCGGAGGAGAAAAACGGGACTTGATCAGTTGATAGGTCTTCTTACCTACAGGAGGAATAGAAATGCAGAGAATCGACAAAGACATTCAAAGTATATTAACTAGTAGTTCAGTATTTTCAGTCATATCAGCAAGTGGGCTGTGGCTCAGCTACATTAGACGACTCATTCGGAAGATCACTGGAAACTTTTTTGTAATTATAAAAGCATCAGCTAAATGTAATAATTACTTAATAAATGTATACTTTGTTGTATTATTGAGGCTATAACATGGTCAAGTTTACATATAATATTTAGGAATAAAGAAAATCCCTCTTTGCAGTGTTTACCAGCCTCCTTAGGCTTGTCAATCACAATAATTAAACTGGAAACGATATACAATATTGATACAAATTGATTACATGAACAAATTATTTCATGTTCAATGTTAAGGGTTATTGTTCAAAAAGCTTTCATGAAGCTTCATCTCGCCATCCCGAGTGTCACAGGGGGGGTAAGGATGCAGTACCCAAACAGGTACAAACGGGGCAGCACGAGGTAGGATCACAGACAGGAACATTCATAGGAACGACGATGAACCGACAAGGAACAGCAAGAATAAATACACACAAGGGTAATCACAGGACAAGACACAGGAAGTAAGACACCAGGAGAAAATAAATGTCAGATCGTGATCTGATCCCTCACCATGTCAGGACAGACTCCCTGTACGGTATGAAGACAGTTTTCTGCGTCATTGACTGTTCTGATAGGGCAGAGATTACCTTTCCAAGGGTAAGCAGGGACTTGTTGATGCTAGCACCCTCCTACAACAACAAAATAACAGAACATTTTATTTCTAAATGCAAAAACTATAACATGCAAGGGAGGTTGTGGATCAAATAAAAAAATCATTTAGTCTTAAAATGTTGTATTTTTCAAAATCTCAATTACCTATACAACTTGAGATGAACTGTTCTATTGATTCTTTCAGCCTAAGTTATTGTTTAGGTTTTCCAATGGTAAGGGTTTATAGGTCAAATAATAACAAATATTTTGAGAGTCATATGGCATTGGAAGGTCATCGGCTGCTCACTGCCTTCTCTGGAGGAACTCTTCAGCCAACGTTGCCTCAACAGAGCAGGCAAAATAATTGCAGACTCTTCACACCCTGGACACTTCCTGTTTGCTCTTCTGCCTTCCGGTAGACGCTACAGGTCAATTCAATCAAGGACAAACCGAATGAAAAACAGTTTTTACCCCAGAGCCATACGAGAACTGAACACCGTCAAACGCTGAACTGAACAGTTACAACTTCCAACTGCACTACTTTTTAATAGTTGTATTAACTTATGAACTGATCGACATCAGAGATGCAAAATATCATCCCTGTGTTGTTTTTTTATATTGTAAACTGTATTTAAATAATGTGCGGGCATGTATGGATGTGTGAGCATGTTTAATGTGCATATGTTTATATAGATAATATATTTATTCGTTGTATGTGGAAATGCACTGCGAGGATTGCTTTTTTAAATTTCGTTGTACCTGGTGCGATGACAATAAAGGAATTCTATTCTTCTATTCTATTCTATTTGATTATATTATCGAGGCAAAAGCTTGAAAAAAAAACACCTATAAAGAATGATATGAAATAGAGAAAAACTTAAAGGTGGGGTAGGTAAGTTTGAGAAACCGGCTCGAGATACACCTTTTGTTATATTCCATGGAATGCTCTTAACATCCCGATAGCAATGAATATCTTAAGTGCTTTGACAAAAAATCCATAAAAAAAAAAATGTCATCTGTGGAAGCCGTAGTACTGAAAATAGTACAACCAATTGAATTGCCGCCCTGTCTGTCAGCCTTCCATCTCGTGCACGCACAAATGTATCTCGTGCCCTCATTGGGCGTGCATTGCAGCAGTACTTCAATGACTCGCCAGCAACAGGCGGCCACTTTCACCAGTCTGCTGACGTCATGTGCGCGTTCATGTGTGTTGGAGGAGGTGCTCTGTAAGGAAGTCTGAAGGAAGGGGCGGATTCTTTTCGGCTGTGTACTTTCAAATTTTAATGCACTCGAGCCGGTTTCTGAAACTTACCTACCTCACCTTTAACAATCCAGGAGCAAGAACCAATAATAACATTCTCGTGTGTGTGCGTGCATGCGTGTGTGTGTGTGTACCCTGAGTCGGTCTCCACTTGTCTTTGCAGAGTTACAGCGCTCGCTGCCTGCCAGGTCCACCAGGTTGATCCTGCTGGTGATGCTGTGGTCATGTTCCTCACCCTCCACAAACTCAGTCTGTACAAAGAACCCACATTCCAAAACTTATTTTTAGTGTCACACTTAGATTAAAAACATGACAGCCACAATTTATTAGTGCGTCACTGCAGAATTATGTACATATTTAAGAATTTGATCGGCAAAAGTCATTGTGTGCGATGTGTAAGCTTGAGAGGCCGTACCTGAGTCTGGGTCATGACCAGGGTGAGGACAGAGTGAGACCTTGAGCTCTTGTCATTCATGCCAGTGGCTGCTGTGGCTCTCTGCTTGTTTCCCAGCGCTAGCCAACCCTAAAAAGAGGAAATATGTGAATTACAACTGAATCTAAATGGTGTTACATCTTCAGCATTTTTGTTTTCTATGCTAGGCCTTGGATACATTGTTGATCCTCAGCACTTCACTAAATTGGGGGCATGAACTACACATTCAAGAAAATGAACATTCAGGTCTGTATTTCATTCTGTCCTCTCAGTGTACTTGACACTGAACCCTGACTTTCTTACTTGTTCAAAGTTGTTTTTAAGAGCATCCGCTGAAGGCTGATGATATAAAAGAAGAAAATATCTTGACAGCCGTTTTAAAAACTTACCTGAACGTCATTGTAGGAGCTCACAATGTTCCTGTAAAGAGAAAACAAAGTGAGCACTCCTGCGCATCAGACCATTCAAGAATGTTCTTTTTAGCCTTGAAGAGTAATGAAGCTAAATAAATTAAAAGGTTTCTTACGCAGAGAGGTCAGCAACATAGGGACCATTGACTGGATGTTCCCTTACCCTCAGCTGGAAACACACATGAACAGTGTTATCATGTCTTACCAATGAACCAATTAAACAGTACATATTAAGAATTATGAGCAAGAGTGGATGTCTAAAATGTGTGACTGTCAGATGTTTCATGCCATCTTTACAGAGAATAGCAGATACAAATAACAGTAATTTTACAGTAACAGGCTATAGCTGCAAACTACTTACGGGCATCCTTCTCTGGTTAGTTTGTTCTCTTGTCACCAGCAGGTCATGGATCTTCTCATTGTAGACTTCCAAAAGGCTCATCTCTACATGGCATTTCACCTGATAACCCCAAAAACCTGATAATCAGTTGTGTAAAAAAAAACTAGAACAAATATTTCTCATGAACACAAATGAATGTTTTAAAATGTATTGTTAAAGACATTTTCTTACAAATAAAATGTTTTTAATATACAATCATTCAAATAGAGAGTTTACCTCTTCGTTTTCCATAGATGCCAATCTAGAAAACAACTCCTGGCAGAATCGTGGGATTACGCCTTCCTCCTCTCCAAAACCCATCATCCTGCACAACAATGTTTTCAAATAAATGAAATTGACAATTTGACTGACAACTTTAAAAACACAAGAGAACACATTGAAATTGAGGAGAGCGTAGGGAATAGGTTTCAGTGGTGCAAGGTTGACTGTTATAAACAAAGACAAAAAATACTCACGTGTACGACTTCCCGGAGCCCGTTTGTCCATAAGCAAACAGACAGGTGTTGAACCCTTCAAAGGCCCTCAGCAGCAGAGGTTTAGCCAGCGTCTTGTACACGGTCTGCTGGCTGGCGAAGGTGGGGTCACAGTCATCCACTGAGCAGAAGGAGAAGTCGTACATGAAGTTGTATCTCTGTTTGTTGCCAGGATGCTGGACAGCAGTCTCCTGACCGTTCATGTAGATGACCTGCAAGGCCTTCTCTGCCTTTTCCCTAAAACAGAGCAAAGATATTTATGAATGTCCTTTCAGAAATAGATTTTGTCTGCCAGAAAGAGTATGTTCCTGATTATTAAATTATATTAATAAATGATAATTTAAAAAAACCATATGCCAACGTTTTTATCATAAATGGGCGATTTGATTAGTGTCATTTGTTAATCCCCTTTATGATTCTGAAAGGGTAATACAATTCACTGTGTTTCTTGTCTAGACTTGATTTCACTGCTGGCTAACAGTTAAATTAGCCAGATGACACCTTCAGAAAGCCCAGCAGTGACTTATGGAGAGTGGAGACCCAGACTCTAAACGCTGACGACATTACTCCTTAACTTAGCCACCAATAGAGACAAATACTGCGTCACAAACCTGGCATTGAAAGGCCGTACACGGACCGCGACAGTCACTGCACTGTTCTCCATCTTCAATGAATCCTGGGTCTGTTGAGCCTCGCTGGATCGGGACAGGTGCATGGTAGGTGGAGCAGGAGTAGTGGAGGTCCTGGCTTGGCTCGCGTCTCCCTTTTGGCCTGAGGTGGAGGTCTTTCTCACCTGCAGGGAGGTACTCATGTGCACACCTGAAGACGCGTTCATGACCCGGGGAGCTGCCACGGGTTTTGTATTCTTCGCTTGCTGTATTCTGGATTTGGGCCTCTCTAGACTTGCAGATTTAACTGCCACAGGTTTAGGAGCGTCTGTCCTTGCCAGCTTCTCGAACACGTCTCTCCTGGCAGCAATTTTTCCAAACGGGGTCTTTTTGGTAGGTGTCTTAAACGTGTGAGCTTGGTCCTCTAGCTGCCTACTTGTAGACACATATTTTGACAGCGTCTTCCTCCCCTGGGTTTCCACAGAAGCAGCCCCTTTGCTCTTACAGGTACTTTCTCTTAAACTCGTAGACCTGAACACACCAGCTGCCCTACCATTTGGCTCGCTGAGAACTGTTGGAGTTGTCTGTAGTCCACCGCCGCTGACCACACGCTGCACATGTGTGCTTTTACCCATGGAGGGAGTCCGGGTCCTGCGCTGCAGTGTCAGTCTCTTGTCCGGTACCGGTGTGGTGCTCTGGCTGCTTTCTAACAGCGTTGTCTCCGCTGTTTCAGACCCGGTTTTCCTTCTTGACCTCCTTTGCAGAGTGAGTCGGCCTCGATAGGGAGTCTGCTGTCCGCTGCTGCTTTTTGAGAGGGCAGAAACGACATAAGTCCTGTTCCCTTTTCGGCTTTTATCCGAGGACCTGCTGTCTTCACACGCAGAGCTTCTGGATGTTATTTCAAGTTTGCCTTCCGTTGTCTCCGCCGATTTTCGCTGAGCCGGGCGCTCTCTGGCCGGTGTCCTAGGTGGTGCCACAAGTTGGTCATAATAGGCTGTATGCTTTCTCGCTTGTACACTAAACAACGACATGGCTGCTCAAAACACGTTCAAATAAGCTCCCCGCTTAGCTAACGTTAACGACAACTTAACACCGGTTGCTCTAGCTACCTAACGTAACAACAAAACACGACATAAAAACATGTAAGGCGGACGCAAGTACTGCGGAGTGTGCTGGTTAAAATCGAATATAAATCCATTAGGGTAAAAAACAAGTTGTGTTCAAGCAACTGAGCTCCATCGGTTTGTTATTGTCCACTTATCTCTTCCGCGTTCGCCCGCTTTATTTTCAAATCGCCCCCAGAAGTGACCGCTGATTGGCTGAATTCTCTCAAGCCGTTACGTCATGTCGTGGTCACAACATGTAGGTACCTGAGGCTGACGGTGGGTGGCAGCATAATCAAGGTTATAATGTGTATATGCACCACAAAGTGAAGCCGGAAAGCCTGTATGTTTCCCAATGAAAAAAAATGTGCTGCTCATATTTTCCTGTCTAAAATTAGCACTCTACCGTTAACAAAGTGACGTACTCTAGGGTTTAAACTAAAACATATCAAACTATATCTGCGGTGGGAAAGGGCAGATATTTTTCCTGTCAACAATATATTTTACTCAGTGTTTGAAATGTCAAAGTAACTTATATAAAACAATACAATTTAAATAAATATACACATAGTCTGTAGCCTACCTCAGTATTCAAAAAAGGCACATCAGCCTGTTTTATATCTGTGTTTTGAAGAAGATAATACCACTATTTGAATACATTGTAGTACATAAATTACAAAAGTCATTTATTCATGGACAATTGTTTTTCTCCAAAAAACTATTTACAAAATAAACATTTAGCATTGACCATATAAATAGACATCACCACTGGCATTACAAAAATAGACTATTTCTTGCGTCGGTCGTGTTTCCTTATGATGTCTATGAGGTTGTTCTTAGTGACCAGCGTGTTGTCAGACTCTTGCTTGACCTTTTTTCTTTCCCTCTTCTGCTGCTCATGAAGGTAGGGGGAATTAAGGAGCTGAGGAGGCAGTGAGGACCCTGTGGCTTTGACCCGCTTCACCACCTCCAGGAACATCCGTTTATGGGTGTTGTTGAGAAAGGTGATGGCTGTCCCTCTGTGTCCCAGCCGGCCAGCCCGGCCCACCTGGATGTAAGAAATGAAGATATGTCTTGTGTTGCTCAATTTTAACTTTAAAATGCTGTAAAAAAGTTGGACCACTCACACCGAACCACAATTCTACTCCAGTATTACTAACCTGATGGACATACTCATCCATTGTGTTTGGCATGTCAAAGTTAACCACCAATTTGACATTGGCAAGGTCGAGTCCTCTGCCTAACACACCTGTACTGATCACAACTTCAAAGTCTCCTTCCAGAAGTCCCTGAGGATGACACAGATCAAATATTAAATTGTAAGCTACAATATGTTAAGCCTGATCAGCATTTCAAAATGTATGACGTACATTTCACTAAAACTCAACATAGTTCTGTGGACCTCTGTAAATGATAACCATGGTTAAGAAAAAATATATCGGCAAAAACAATATGTATGCTTCAGGATTTTAACAAATATAATTTTAAACTCTGGATCTATTGGTTGGTCCATCTTAAAAACAACAAAACCATAGATATGTATATTATAAATTGGCAAGATCCCAATTTTCCTTTGTGAGGAAGGATGTTAAATCCATTTGAAAAAAAAATATTTCTATCAGGAGTTGTATTTTGTTACAGCATCCTTCTGCATTCAATATTATATAAAACAACAGTTGAGTCTGAAGTCTCAGCTCTAGGTGTATGTGGTCCTGCAGCTAAATGTTATTCCAGAGCAACACTCTTGGACAACAAACATAGGAGAAGTGTTATTTATCCTCTTGACAGCGCATGTTCTGGCTGCCGCTGGTCTCACCCTGAGGATGCGGTTGCGCTGCCACTGGGTCTTGTCAGAGTGGATTGCCACAGTATTGAGGCCTGTCACCTTGGCGACCGCTTCGCACAGTAGATCAGCCCCCAGTTTACAGTCTACAAACACCACCACTGGAGGCTGGTACAGCTTACTGTCCTGCAAACCCACAAGGAAAAACAAAGGGGTGATGTTAGTTTATTATTAATTGTTTGCTCTTTGCATTTTTATATGGATTTGTATATACATACACTATATATATTTTAACATATACTATTTGCTCATTAGGCTTCAAGGAATGTGACATTTAAAATGTAGGGCATGCATGTTCTTTTTAACAAACCTTTGGACAGGTTCAGAGGTTTAAGTCCTCTTGAAGATTGCGACCTTGACTCTCCAGCCAACAAAACACTTACTGCAGGACTGGCTTACATGCCTACCAATAATCTAGATAACCTGTAACTTTTCCACATTGAAAAATAACGTGTTTCTGATTCAAGCAGCAGGTTAGATAAAGTGATAATGATGGTTATGACTGATTTCTATGTCATGTCGACTCTAGAGTCTTGGTTTTCCTGAGTGTACCATCCAATTTCCCTTGTAATAACCTTATGATTCTACAGTACTCCTGCTACACCACCTTCCCCTGTTCAGAGACGGCAGATTTATACTCTGAGCGGCATTCAAGAACAGATGTCATAATCAGAAAAAGAAAAATCCCTATTACAACCACCCTCCACTCAGAGAAGTAGCTCCTGTTACTCACACAATGCTCTAACAAAACGTATTTACCGGCTGAATTGGACCCTTCCTGTCCTGCCCTGTGTAAATGGTGCAAGCCATTGCTGGGATTCCTGGACAGGGGCCATAGCCCGAGGCCCACCCATTTCCTCCAGACAGGGGCAGGGCTGCAGAATGGCTGTCTAAATATGGTGTAGTGCGGAGACTGGTCTTGGAGCTTTAGGAATTATCACCTTTAAACAGACCGTTTTAAAGTGTCAAGCTGGGGCTAGTCTGTATAAAGACTGAGTGATATAGCCATTATAAACATACATTTTGGTAATAATCCACTTTCCGTGTTTGTCCCTTTCAAAGCACTCTCCAGAGTACAATAAGACTTTGTGTTACACAAGACCTAAGCAAACTGCTGACCTTTTTAATAATAGACAGCCTATGTTGGCAGTGAAACTGAGTTTCAAATGGTACTCCACCCAAAATGTTTCCATATTTTAAGATTTCCTGAGGAAAAACACTGTGTACCTTTTGAAGTAACTCTAAAAGCTCTAAACCTCAAGTCTTTAACCTACATTGAGAATCTCAAACAGCTTCTTCTTCTTGGAGGGTTCCTCTAACCAAAGCACGATCTGCCTCACGTTGGCACAGGGCTGGTTCTTCTCTCCAATAGCGATACGGACAGGGTCGCGAACCAATCGGGCAGCCAGCTCCTCCGTCCCTGTGGGGATGGTGGCCGAGGCCAGCAGAGTTTGGTGTTCTTCTGGGACGTGCTCCAAAACCTCCAACACCTGCTGCTGGAAACCCATCTTCAACATAGTGTCAACCTAAAGGACACACCCCAAATACAGAAGGTTGCAGGACTTTCTCCATTTCACAATTGTATGATTTCTGTACAATTAACAGCATATAATGAAATACTTTAAAAACTATTATTAAGGAAATCCTCAATTTGTTAGCATGTTTTGGGAAATGAGGCGACTTTAGTCAAAGATAGCTATCATTAAATCCTCATAACGTCCAACTCCAGTGTTTCCCCTATATACAAATAGTGGCGGCGCAGCGCCACTGCTGACATATGTGCGCCGCTGCTAGGGGGCGCCAGCCAGGTACCCAAAAAAAAAACTACTACTTTTTCATTTTTTATTGTTTGTTATGTGGATTTGTAGTATTTGTGTTACTGTATGTTCAATAAAGGTGTATTTTTGCTAAATGTTGAGACATTGCCACTGTATGTACTAGGCAGGGCCGATCTTTGGCACAGGCGGTCGCCTAGGGTGCCAGATCTGGGGGGGCTGCGCTGGTAGCTCTGGGAGGGAAAAAACATTTTTGAACGTTGGCGCTCATCCAAATGTTCGGCCTTGATGTAACAACATTCATAATTAAGTAAATGTAACACCCTTTTCACCTCGGTTACACTTTTCATTTGCCCTGTACGATGGGCGCTGTAAGTGATGAAAGTGGGGGATGTTGGCTTATCTGGCGCCTGCTGCTCACAGCCAAAGTGCGAGCATGGGAGCGAGAGAGAGGGCGCACCGGTACCGGCGCTGTTGTTATTAGAATCTGGTGCTAGCTGCACTAACGGATATAAGAAGTAGATGTTTCTACAACCAGGGTGGAGGAGAGCTCTCCTGTCAGACTGAGAGGCTCAGTGAGGTAAAGGACTCTCTGAGTGTTTAGATAAGTTAATTTTAGTCTAAGTTATCTCAGTGGGTCTCAAACGTTTTGACCACAAATTATGTAAACACATATTTTCAAGGCACTCCTTTATAATTATTAGGATAAATAAAAACAGGTTTGAAATCATTCCAATGTATACTATAGGACAGTAAACCAAAAATATCGTTTAAAGTTGGAGAGATACAAAAATATGAATAAATAAATAAATGTTAACTAGGTAAAATAAGATATGAATGAACACAAATAAAATAAGCTACATTTATTTGTTATTGGCTATGGTAGGTTATTGGTTATGTTCACATAATTATTTGATTATTAAAATGTAAACCGATCTTTTTCATATGGGTGTTTTAGAGTTGTACCCCCTAGATCAGGTCTCTAGTAATTGTGTGCTCAAAGTGCACCAGATTGAAGCATTTTACTTTAAAGGTCCCGTGTCATGGCCATTTACACTGATCATAATTCCATTGTTGAGGTCTACTAGAACAGATTTATATTGTGCAATTTTCCAAACTCACATTGGTTTCTCAAACAGCATCTCTGTAAACTACGTGTATTCACTGAATTTCACTCTCTGCCTTTAACGGCTCGTTGTAGCTCCAATAGCTCCAGCCCCCACCCTCCATGTGAGCACAGTGTGCTCCGATTGGTCGGGACGTTGTGAATCGCGCTAAGCTCCGTGGAGGGGTTGTTTCCTTGTTTAGCGATACACAGCGAAACACAGCCAAACTCATCCTGAGCACACACAAAGTCACAGCCGAAGTAAAAACAATAAGTGTGGCTTGATATTGAGTAAGAAAAAGGTTGATAAACGCTGTGAGAATGGGTCTGCAGAGAGAATTTTGCCGCGATCCCAACTGTCTGTTATCAGCCTGCAGCCAGGGAGGAGAAATCAGCAGAGCTGCTTGCACTGAGTGTGTGTGTGTGAGGAAGTCTGTGGATTGGTCAATTCACATCATGCGTACCCGGAAGAATCAAATGGACAATGACGTATCTCCAACGAGGCGTTTTGGGGAGGTATTTTCTGTTTTAGAGTTTTACTCGCTACAGGGTGTACTTTGAGGGTTTTGACTCTGCACACTGTTTACATGCATAAAAACCTTCATAACACACAAGGGGACGGGTACTAACCAGAAAAGCATGACATGGGACCTTTAAAATGTTAAAAAAAGGGCATACCCCCGGACCCCCCTAGAGGATGTGACGTCCACCCCCCAATTCAAACATGTTCATACAATAATGAATACATTTGAAGCCATTTTAACATCTATTACCTATGTCAATAGGTTTCTGTTTTTGTAGTGTATTTGCCTTTTGTAGAGACTTTTCATTTATTCTTTATATATAAAATCTCGCCTAGGGCAGCAAATTGGCTAGAACCAGCCCTGGTACTAGGCCTCAAGAGCCTTTCTTGTACTGACACATAGAAACAAATTGGCGGGGCTGCTGTATCAACACACACTGGTTTTCTGGGAGATACTAAGTTTAAAGACTTGGATGCAGAGGATTTCAAAGACCTGCAACTTTACTGTCTTTGATGGATTTACCTTTGTGTAAAACATTTTCACTAAAGAATGAAACCTCTAGGAAATCTGAAACGCTCTGTGTTTATCATACCTCATCAACCACCACTACCTTCACCATGTCCAGCTGCACTGCCTTCTGCTTCAGGATCTCGATGAGTCGCCCTGGGGTGGCTATGATAATCTAAAGGGGAATGAGAGAAAAGAACATGATGCTGTAGGAAAGCTACAAAGTGTTTGGATTGAGGAAGAAGAAAGTTACTGTAAAGACAAAGAGTGTACTTTGATGCTGCTTTTGAGGCGGTGGAGTTGCTGGGGGAGGGGCATGCCGCCCACCAGCAGAGCGGTCCTCATGTTGGGGACACCTATCACCAGCTCCTTGGCCTGCCTCTCTATCTGAATGGCCAGCTCCCTGGTGGGGGTCAGGATGAGAGCCACAGGACTGCCTGCACTCTGTGCTGGCTTCTAAACAAAAAATGTTTACAGCATCTTAAGCAATATATACTTATATAAACATACACACACATATGCAAGCCCAACAGCCATTAGCCATGAAGCAATACATGTTATTAAGTTATATGAGAGAGACGTTTCATGAATAGTTTAATAGTACTATTCATTTTTAGTTGTTCCCATTAAAAATAGATGAATTATTTTGGACTTAATGGCCAGCTCCCTCATTGTTATCTTGCTAAAGGACACTTCTGCTCATAGGTAAAATATCAGTCTGAAATATCTAACCATTTCAGTTGAGTTTACCTTCTAACCATGCAAACAATCTGCTGTATAATAATACTGATGATAATTCCCAAAATAAAGTAGGTTCCTTTTGATTTTGTCTAAACAAAGAGATTTACTTGACCTGGACAATATCTTTGTTTATGCTGGTCACTACTTATTATAATTGTAAATACTGTTTTGAACTTTTGTGAAGAATAACTTTTGTAGGTTAAGAAGAAGAATAAAACAATTCTGTATTTTTTCTAAACGTAAGTTAACCTGTTTCAGATATTTACAGATATGCATCACCATATGTTTATTATGGTGATGGTGTGTAAATGTTTACATTCCTTTTAACATCAGTATGTCTAAGTGATTGATGGATTATCAAGGCTAACACGATTACTGCTAGAATGTAACTGTATTTGCTTTTCCAAATTGCATTAATGCAATAACTCAAACAAGGCTAAGTTTATGTGGAGGCCGAGATGCGGTTTAACTTATATGTTTTTATCACCGTGACTTAAAATGTAAAATCTGCCGACATGTAAGGTTAAATAAGGCTGACTTCTGACAGGCAGGATGCTGGACGTGTTTGCCAAATGTGTTTGTTTCTTCTAGATAACATATCCCTATAGAAGTTTCCTATAGATGAATTAATCTCTTTCTCTTGGTATAAAAAGGCACTACTGTACCTCCAGTGCCCTCACTACCACTGGCAGCAGGAAGGCTACAGTCTTCCCTGATCCTGTATCAGCACTGACGATCACATCCCTGCCGGTGAGTCCAACCGGCACCATCTGCATCTGGACCGGCGTGGGCGCCGCATACCCAGCCTTTTTCAGGTTGCCATTCAGCGTGGCAGGGAAGCCACAGTGTTCAAACTCAAGGATGGGCCTCTTGACTTCACTCCCTTGGGTTTCTATGCCCAGCTCCTGTTTGATACGCTGCACCTGCTCCTCTGTTAGGCCTGATATGAACAGATCATCTTTGTAGGCATAGACTGCCTCACTTCCACCCACTCCATCGGTGTCAACTGCTGACTGTTGAGGTTGAGTCCTTTCATCTCCAATTGTGTCCTTACGGTTAAACACGTCCGCACCAGTGCCCATCCCCATTTTGAACAAATGTTTTGCTTTGCACTCAAGACTGCAAACATCATTGTCAGTACTGTCACAAATGTACTCCCCATAGCGACCACACATCACACAGACTGGCTCTCCTGGCTCAGGCCACCTCTGGCTCTTTTTAAAGGATTTGACAGGTTCCTCCTCTTCCTCTTCCTCTGTATCACTTGAGGCGGATGGGTCTTCATCCTTAAGCACTGGGCTTTCTGTCAAACATGCTGATTCTCCACTTGCTTTTATTGTCTCATCCTGTGTTTTGGTGCCTTCACTGATTTCCTCCTTCTGAACTGGTGTCGCTGAACTTCCTTCATCTTTTCTCTCCTCCTGAGATACCTTGCTTTTTTTATTCAACACTGGGCCTGAGACCTGGGCAGGTCTCTTTACTTTTAGGGCTCTTGGCATGAACATTTTTCCGGATTGTTTACCTGCAAAACATCAAGAAACATAAATGTCAAGGGTTTCAAAGTCAGAGTTAAGATTTCTACAGAACATAAATACATACCGACTAAAAGTCATATTCCCAAAGGTACACATGTTCGTTTAGTAACAAAATAACAGTAGGCTATCACAAACACCAGTTTAACAGCAACTCTTGGCTTCTTGGCTCAAAAGGAAGTCATATGTTCGTGTATTTGGTCAAATCATTTGTCAAACCACACTTCGACCTGACTCATAAACGCCGGGAAGTATACGCTGAATGTTTAATACAATAAAAGCATTAAGTTACACATACCTTCTTCCAACGCGTTATTTTCCAGCGATTCAAAACAATCACTGACGACGCAGACCAATGACGTGTATTGCTTTGCATGTTGGGAAATGTGGTTCGTGGAACATCGCCCCTTTACTCTCCCTTCTGTTGTTAACAGACCTTGTTGGTGTTTTTTTATTCAATCGTAAACATATTTGACCTTACTGTAAACCTTTATTGACATTCGTGGTCTTCTATCATGTATAATGAGTGTATGTATAACATGGAGTGGCTGGGTAATTAAACCGGGTTGTCAAGGTAATTAAACTGCTGGAAAAAGGATAGAGCAGTAGTCAGTAACTTGAAAGGAGGTCTTTCTGTCAATTTAAAAATAATAAGGTATTATGTAAATAAATTGTCTTCATTTTATTGGTCAAATTGTAGGCATGGTGTCCTTTTTCATGTTACATTCAAATGCTCATTGAACACTTTACAGTTCGACCAAAGACGTAAAGGAGTGCTCTCTATCCTGGTGTAAGGGCTTGTAATTAAAATATTTTAATAAGCCGGCTGTGATTTGGTATATAATTGCAGTCTCAACAATACACGGATTTATTTCTATGATAGGAAATGACAATACACGGCCAAAACAACAAACCACAACAAAACAAAGTGTTAACATTCCCCACAGTAGTGAATGCACCGTCCGCGCATGCGTATTGCGGAACAAAGGTGCTGTGCTCGGAGTGCCACAGTGCGGCAGGAAAACCGCACCACGGCACCAAGAACAGAATAGAGGAGAGAATGCCAAACACATAGGCAATTCATACAAAAATACATGGACATAAAAGGGAGAAGGCGTCTGCTTTCACAGAAGCCAAAGAATGGAAATATTTGTGTTTCCATTCTAGCTGAAGAGCTATTTTTCCTCTGAAACCCAAGGAAACCTTCGCTGCTTGGTCCGACGAAGCCCATTGCATCTGGTAGACAGCAGTATGGATGAAAAACAAGACTAGCTGATCATTGTGTCAACGAAACTGAATAAGAAGAACAAATCCCAGCAAAAGTCCAATTGTATCACTTAAAGAACCCGTGAATACTCGGAAGAAAGACGTTGTATGTCATCATTTTACAGCCGTTAATGGTTTTTTCAAGAAATTCCAGTGGTGGGATGCCTTCGCGTTGTGTTGCCTCATAGGATTCAACAATACAGTTCAGGGAGAAATATGGGTGAAGTGCAGGACGCCAGGGATGTTAAGAAGACCTGTGTTGCCCCGGCAGTAAAGTCTTTTGAGCACTATGACTTCCCCCGGGGAAAGATCTGTTGCAGCCTCACATGGCTGGTGGCCAAAGCGTACGGGACAGGTAGGTGCACAACTGTATAGTCAAATACCTGCATGCTGTATGAGTAGCTTGTTTTACAATGCATGTTTATAAATAATTGAATTACCTACTAAAGGCCAGAACCTAACGCAGTACGTGTAAAATATGCCAATAAAAACACATACAAAACATTACCTGCTCAGACTACACTGCAGAGACACCTAGAGAACAGTTATTCACAATAGACTTATCATTGATAAGGCTACACCAGTATTCTCTACTATCAGCCTGTCGAAATATCACAGGGATTTTACCTGTTTTGGTCCATGGACAATATCGGGTTGTGTTGCGGACCCTCTTAAATGAATAGCCTATTGGAAAGACAATAAATAGTATCCCAAGAGGAGATAAAACCAGTTGCCTGTACTAGTGATCATAAATATGTTGTCCTACTTAATGAAAAGGGAATATTCAGTGTGGAACTTGGAGCTAGGCAGGTGTCCCATATTATGTCACCTTCAGGGAACAGCATCCACATTTAGAAAAAGATGCATCACATCATGAGATTGCTTTCATACATTGTGAACAGCAATTTGGGGCAAATGGAAAGGTTCAGGTTTTTTCGTAATAGACCTATTTCATGTTTATCTTGCCTCATTGATATCACTTTCTTGATTCTGATATATTACACGATATTATAGATTTACCTTAGTATCTTATCAAAGGTCCAAATAGGGTTTGCAAGTAGTCGGAAGTGGGTTTCTTTTTACTCATTTAAAAAACCTGCTCTTATAAGATACGATAATATAATAAGATAATCAATATTAATGCAGAGGTGTATCCATATAGCCTGGCTCTATTCCTTTTGAATTGCCAGCCAACATTGCGGTGAAAACAAAATGGCAATTCAGTCTGATTATCTGATTGTCAGTATGGATAATACATAGCTAGAGAGGAGGGTTGTTACATGGGGTCTCAGAGGCCCCCCTCACTGTTGCAATACTAGGATTCAAAATAGATTTTAAAGGGGCGTTTTAGTGCTGTGGTTGTTTACCTGAGATAGTAGCTTTTGTTTCTCCACATCTTACTTTTGTTAGACTATACTGCAAAGCTGATGCTGAGAAACCGCTCAAAATATGTTAAACTCAAAATAATGAAAAATGCAAATGAATGGTGCTTTCACATGAAGTCTTTTTTCAATTGAACATGTCAAATATGTCCATCTAGGACTAGTACCAAAGATTGATGTGCTCTTTCATAATTTCCAGGCTGCTCGATTATGGCAAAAATCATAATCTCGATTATTTGGGTCAATAATTGATATCACGATTATTAAAAATGATTATCCATTTACTTTGAAAACATCAATTTATTGGAGAAAAAAATGTGACCAGTATGTTTTTAACAGTTGATGTAACTGAATTACCAATTGAAAAAAAAAAAGTAATAATAATAATAATAAAAAAATAATCTTTTAATTTCGATTACGTTGTTTTCATAATCGTTGAAAGCCATAATCGTAATTGCGATTAAAATGTGATTAATTGAGCAGCCCTAACAAAGCCTATATCTCTTATCACCCTATGTTGTCCAGCAATTGGAATTACAACAACATGAGTTAACAGTATCAGCAACTCGTCTCTTTCCACATCCATCAACCCCTCTTGTTTCATTGTGAGCGTCAGTGAAAATGGTATGATTCCAACACCCATAACACACACTCACACGAGTCACATGTTACCAATACAAGCAGGGATTTAACAGACATACTTCAGAATTAGGTTCATCAGCCTTCAGAGTAGGTACAATTCAAGGTTTTTATTGTCATGTGTACAGAGCTACAGTGTAGTTATGACAATGGATATCTTAGGTCACAGGCTCCTCCAACAGAAACACAATAAAACAGATACAATAGTGCAAGTAAATACAATAAAATAGAATATAATAGAAATAGTGCAAGAATAGTCATACAAGTTGCAAACAGATGAATGCTATGGATGTTCTTTCAAAAGTGCAGGTGTTTAACAGTCTTATGGCCTGTGGAAATGGGCCTAATGGTGTTGTCTGTCATCAGCTAATCATATTGAGCAGCTAAACATGCACAACACATTTTGAAATACCAGTAAGTGTGCTGTTTGTCCGCGGGAAGTCTCTTAAAAGTCAAGTGAAATACCCAACTGCACTTGACATTTATGTTATGCTTGGTGCCAGAGCCAAGGCTGATTGATAGGATGCCATCAGGGAACATAGAAGTACCTAACCATGCAAAGCCCTAAAGCTATAGGCATAATTAAAGATGTATTGCATGGCCCCTGCCTGATCACATGTTCAAGTCACTCAAACGTTTGTCCTACCACTGATGCATTTTCTTTGTTCGTATTAGGAGCGTGTTTGAAAAGATGCACAGTTACAAAACTTAATTACACGTTATGCAGAAGCATCTGAAAGACAAAACTACTACTACTGACTGAATGCTCAAATTCTGAATTTCCCAGGACTGATGGTGACTTATTTGAAGCAGCAGCTTGGGCTAAAACGAGTTCTTGCTCTATTGGCTTTCACTGAAGTGGAACGGATGTTGGTCTAAATATGAATCCTGAGGCTTTGTGAGAGGTTGTGAGTGGATCGAGCGGCTCAGTGTGTGCACTTCTCCAAATGTAAACCCCACACAATTCAGGGTGTACGTTTGACCTTAGAAATATGCTGTGCCTGTTCATATGTTGGTATCAGATTTTGCTTTGACAATATGAGTGCAAACGGAACACACTGTCTTCATATTCTTCTTCTCTATTTCTGTTGCCTCTATTCAACTACTTCCTATGATCCCCATCATCGTGGTTATTAATCACCAGCTTAATCTTCATATGGGCTGAAACAGATTTGCCATATAAATACAAACACATCTGTTTGTCTGCACAGTGCAGACAGGTGGTATTCTGCTACTGTCGCCACCGAGCACATTATTCCTTGCTCTGTATTGTGCAAGCCCTCTGAACACGAGATTCCTTGCAGATCCTCCGTGTATCCTCTGTCAGAACTGAAGGAAATGGGTTGATTCCAAAAATACAACTCTCCAGAGAGAGAGGGAGGGAAGGAGGGAGAGTGCAAGGAATAGAGAGAACAGGCTCATCTCCGGATCCCTGCCTACGCTGCTCTGAATACTTCTGCATCTGCCTCATTACACCAATGCAGCAGGGCATCAGGAAGAGATGTTGCCTCTGCAGCAGATCATCTTCTGTGTGAAAATACGATCAAGCTCACACCGATTCCACTGCATGTGCAATGCAGCTCATGTTAAGAGCTCAGAGGAGATTCACTGTGACCAACGGCTTTCCTGTTTGCATGCTGGGTGATACTGTATGTTGGAGCGAAATGAGTAACTGTAATTCTTTCAACGTTCCCCAAACAAGTACTTAACAGATTCCCTTCTTCAATACATTAAACCATTGCGTATTGAGTTTGCTGTGTGCAATTGATGGAACACTGCTCTTGTAGTGATTTCATTAAAGTAATTAGAGTAATGTGATTTTCAGCTCAGTGAACTGGGCCACACACACACACACACACACACACACACACACACACACACACACACACACACACACACACACACACACACACACACACACACACACACACACATTCCTCACAGTGAAGTCTTCTTTAAACGTCAGCTATTGTCCAGTTACAACATGAACTTAGGCCAGAAAAGATTTGAGGGCACAAGAAAAGCCTTTATGTTGAAAAATAAAATGCAATATGTAAAACACCTCAGCAATATGCCTGACCTCAACATCCCACAAGCTCGAGGCATGTTGCTCTGTAGCTCAGCCTGACCTCTGACCTCCCTGTGTGCGTGTGGGGATCTTTGTTTGAATCAATAACACAATAAGGTAGTCAGGAAAAGGATATAAGCCAGATAGCTGCTGCTGCGGTATGGATCTCTGTTCCGTAATGACACAGAGTCCATTTGTAGATGACCTTGTTGATGATGGTCAGCATAAGAAGGTGATTCATTGACGGTGGAGGTTGGGTAGCAGCGTCAGAGTGAGTAAAGCTCTCTCACCATATGCCACATTTGTCTCTGCTTACACCCAGGCAGTCATCTAATGTCTATCTATACTCCTGCTGCTGCCTCTGACACTGTGATGAGCTCCGACTGCTTGGGGAGGGCGTGCAGATGTGTTTGGATGTTTTGCATAGAAGCAAAATCTGAAGCAATATCAAACCAATTGTTTTTGTGTTTTCATAAGAAGTGCTTTCGTTGGTTTGTTTGTAATAATTCTTCCAAGCTCAGAAATCGCTGGTAAGAAAGGAATGAGACTAAAGCAATACAAAAGGCATTACTAGTATTGTTTTTGGACTATCCCCTTGCAGTGGACTTGTGTGCCAGTGGACTTGTGTGCGCACACACACACACACACACACACACACACACACACACACACACACACACACACACACACACACACACGCACACACTTACAGGCTCTCCCGTTGAGAGGCAGGAAGAGAGAGGGTGTTCCCAGGGAGCTGGAAGCTGCAGACTAAGATGAATCGATCGGGTTCCACTCCTCCTGCAGTTACTATAGCAACGCTCAGGTCGATCCACACACATCCACGTCAAAATAACGTCAATGCATTGAAGTGAAAAATGAAGCGCTCTTGCCAAATATGGTAGTGAATGTGGACTAAGGAGAAAAAAAGCTGCCATCACTATTTACGTCACAGTTTCCAGATTGTTTTACTTTTCTATTCAATGGATTTGTGATAGAATTTAAATATCTTCTGTGAAATGGGTGATGGGCAAAGTGGTTTAGCTTTTCACAATTAAGAAAATTAATTGAACATTTTTATCCTCAGTTCACATCTCAGCGGCATATGTTGTTGATGATATAGAAACCTGCCACTGTGGGGGCAAATAAACACAGTATTGTCTTCTAATCGAGCATCTAAGAAATGTGGAATGTCTTACCCAGCATCCAACTTTCTCTCTTTCATTATACAGACAGTATCCCAGCTGATTTAAAGGACCCCTTCTACACCGACCAGTATGAGCAGGAGCACCTGAAGCCCCCCCTGGCCAGCCTCCTGCTGTCTGCAGACCTCTACTGCAGGGCGGGCAGCCTCGTCCTGAGCAGTGATGCTGACCACCCCCTGCTGGGCCACGATGCTGTCGTCCAGGCGCTGGCTCAGCGGGGGCTCTACGTCACCGACCAGGAGAGACTGGTCACCGAGAGGGACCTTCGGAAGAGGCCTCTGCAAATGGTAAGAGAGATTTGTAAATCCTTTCTTTCATTTCAGGGTGCAGATGTCCCGAATAAACTCTATGGCTGCACGATTTTGGGAAAAAATAGAATTGCGATTTTTCTGACAAATATTGCGATTCGATTTGCGATATTTGTTTTTAAGCGACCCAACGGAAGTTTATTGTAAAATGCGGCCATATCACCTTCTATCATGGGCCACTTCTAATTTGTTAACAATGGCTGGTACATGTGGAGCACAGCACTTCTGATTGGTGTGGATGACTGACACACAAGAAGGAAAAAAAATCGATTAATCGTTCAGCCCTAGGTTCCTGCTTTGTGAGCATCGAGTGTTATGTCACAGTGACCATCACAGCTAGGAACGTATCTGTCTTTTTAAAAATTCCCTTTAGTATCATTTGAAACCAGCCTTGTACCATACATACATACTTTCTGTTCCCTCAGTTCATGAGGCATACTTAAATAGATACATTGTTTATTAGACACATGACCAATGCCAGTGGAATTTGTTATTCTATGCAGCACAAACGCATACATTGCCAACAGAAGAAGCTCCTGGAAATGCATATGAAGAGGAGGCAAGGGAGAGGAGTTCAGAGTCCTGTAGGGAAAAGGCTGTTTTTAAAGTGTTACATCTTGGTGACCTATAACAGTCATCTGAGGGTAGGAGCTGAGAGGTGCAGGATGTGAGGGGTGGGAGATTCTCTACTTTACAGTTGTTCTGAGTATGTAGAGATTTAGCTGAGGGGAGTTAGCCTATGATGTTGGGTGCCTTGTTAACTATCCTCTGTAGTTGTTTGTGATCAATCCAGTGATTCAGCCAGCGTCATTTATAAAAATGTATCCAACTTCAGTGTTTTCTGACGTGAGGGTGCCTCTCATTTTGTATTTGCCAGACAGCAGATAGGGGAAATCTCTTTAGTGTACATTTAAAAATCACATTGGTCTGTTTTTTGAGCATTTCAAAGAAGAAAGAAAGAAACCAGAAAGCTAGTGTATCAAACAAAGCATTGGTGATTGGTGGAGTTATTATTCACTCTCTGAGCCTGTCTGGGGAATGAAACAAGCTGACCCCAAGGCTCCCACTGCCCTGTGTGTATGTGTCATATCTCAGTGTCTTTGTAGCTCATCTCTATCGCTCATCCTACTGAGTGAGAGTGAGGGATCCTCATTATTTGGGGCCATTTCTCAATAGGAGGCTTTATTGCTTCAGTGAATTGCAATTGAGAAACAATTAGCACACAGTTTGCCTGCAGTCTGTTTGTAGAGTCTTGCTGCTTTTAATTTCCTTTCTATGCTAATTCAAAAGTTAATTAAGCTTAGTTTGAGTGTACATTTCAAGCACTTTGTTTAGTGAAGACAGCAAGTATTTTTGTATTTTGAATTTGTTAGTGTCGTTGTCGTTCTACTTGATCCTAATATTCTGATCTTTCCCCTTATCCACCGCCTTCACATAATTCACCATTTGTCTCCCCTTTAGCTTGTCTCCCTTTTCCACCCATACTGCCATTCAACCTAAACAAAATCCCTTATATCCCATTCTTCTCACATTTCATTCCTTTATTCCCACATCTCCCCCAAGCTGTAACTTGTTGGTCTTTTTGTATTATTTCCTAGCCTTATACCATTTAATTTTTTTATAAAACAAAAATAAGTTATATACTAGTAGCATACGACAAACATGAGCGCCATTTAGTATTTGCTTATTAGGAAGAGAATACAGACTTGAAACTGTGGATTACCTGCTGCACATAAGGCACCTCAGGTGGGGGATCATCTATTATTTAAAAACTGACTAAGGGTTGCCAAGGTGACCAGAACCTGTCCTGGCTGACATCTGTGAGGTTGGGGGAAATCTGCAAGAAGAGACATGAAGAGTTAGAGTGTGGTTGAATAGGATCAGTGTGTATTCTTCTGCAACAGACTGAACGAGTACCTGCAGCTCGGACTGTGAGCTTCTCTGGATAATTAGTGCTGCAGCGATGAATAAATGCTGCTTCGTGACATTAAATGCTGCTTCATGGTATTTTTAGCTGAGCATTTATTTTGTAACTCAGCAGTTTGCATAAGGTATAATACTTGTCAGACTAAGCAACTTCAGTGGAGGCTTAGTAGGTCACTCAGAGTTAGATGCTGCTGATGTCAGACACATGTCATAACTGAACGCTTTACTGACATGTTCAAGAGGTTGCCAAACTGACTTTGCATTTAAGTCCTGTTCTATACCCGCTTTCTTTTCTGTCACTATTCTGCCCACTCATCCTTCTGTCTTCTGCCATGTGAAGATGATGGCCTCTCACTCGCCTACATATATTCTGACGCTCTCCACCTGTATTGCTAACAACAGAACAGAGCGAGGGAGAGATGCGGAGGAGGGCTGACGATCTGAAAATGGTATTCTAGCATTTCACATTACAGCCCACACAAAGCACAGCTGCACTTAATATGATAACTCAAATTCATCATCAAAAGGCTGTAATTGCTAAGTGCTTGATTGTGTTCTTTTTAAATGGTCAGTCCTATGTGAACAGCTTTGTTCGTTGTGATGAGTGTTGGAGACTCAGCAAAACACCACGGGAACAATAACCATTTTCTCTTCCTTCAAATTGTTTCTGTGCAGGAGAAAAGGTAACATTGAAGTTATATGCACAGAGTATAGTGGCACAGAGTCGCACCTTTCATCACAGCAGCAAGGCAGGGAAGGTGGTAAATGTTTAGAAACAATAATTGACATTTAGTACTTGATTTAGAGCACGCACACTCTACATCAAAAACGCTCTGCTCCAAATTCACATACTGCTGGACACAGAGCAGCCCCACTGCACTGATGGTGTATTGCCTTGCTCTAGGGCACTTCAGCAGTGATAATGAGGAATGGATAAGCTCTGTTGTCCCATCTCTACTGTGTTTGAATTGCCATTGCACCCGAGGCACAAGAGAGTAAGCTTTTGCTAAATCAGAGCTGGATTTCACACAGTGTTGTTTTGCAGAGGCGGGCCACTGCACCAATATCATGTGCTATCATCATCTAAAATAGAATTGTAAAATGTATCTCAAATGAAAAGTTACTAATTACAACAAAATAGTTCCTACAACAAATACCAATAATGTAATGGCTTTTATTTATATCATAATCTACTCAGAAACCTGATGACATGCAGCAGCGTGCCACGATTTGAATCAACAGTTTCCTGGCTTTCCTTTAACCACAGGAACATGATGGTGATGTATCGGTATGTTCTCTTTACTTCCTTGACCTCGTTGCGGTGAGAATCGATGTTCATCCTAGCTGCCGAACCTTGAATGTCACAGCTTTAATATTTAATAAAGCTGTAGTAAATAGGTCATTTTGTTGCCAAGAGTTTTAATGTAGTGTATAAATCACGCGTATGTTGGATCGACTATGTTGGATCACACCTAATGGTTTTCTGAGTTGCTTATTGGCTATACCGGGGCTGTGTCTGTGAAGGTATGTCAGAAAAGCAATAAAACAGACAGCTTTATAGTCAGACAATGCTTCTAAATACACATTAATGGCAAATGCATAATGTATTTATTATCTGATTATTTCTGTAGATCTTATTAAAACCATGCTGCTCTAGAGTGAAACCAATCTGCGTTGTTTTAGATGTATTGTCAGGCAAATTAATTACACACCATTGTGATGTGGAAGCTACTCCCATGTTTGCTTTCTCTACTCATTTGATTGCTAGTTGTGGTAAATGTAAAGCACCAGATGTCACATGAAAGTTATTTAAACAGCAACACATTTACTTAATTCAGCCAAGTGAAAATGACCGTGGCAAAGAAGACGGGACCTGGTTAATTGTTGTTGACATATTACAACACAGGACCGTAACATTAGCTGCGCAACAAATCTGGACATGTGTACACTACTACAGCAGCTCCCAATAAGAACATCATCAATGTCAAAAAAACTTGCAATTAATTATGCTGAAGGTGTTATAAGGGCGTTGTGCCAATAGTATCTTTATCAGTTGTCTCCATAGTGTAATAGATAACAATTAAAAGCAATGTTCTTGTTAGGGCTTAAAACAAGCAACCATTAACGTGTAAAATACAACGCAAATGTAAAACAACATTTATCTCAAAGCATAGGAGTACATCAACAGATAAAGCCAGAAATCTAGGTGTAGTCATGGACTCTGACCTGAGTTTCAACAGTCACATTAAAACAGTTACTAAATCAGCCTACTATCACCTAAAGAACATATCTAGGATTAAAAGACTAATGTCACAGCAGGATTTGGAAAAACTTGTCCATGCTTTTATCTTCAGTAGACTCGACTACTGCAATGGTGTCTTCACAGGTCTCACTAAAAAATCTATTAGAAAGCTGCAGCTGATTCAGAACGCCGCTGCTCGAGTCCTCACTAACACTAAGAAAGTGGATCACATCACTCCTGTTCTGAAGTCTTTACACTGGCTTCCTGTGTGTCAAAGAATAGATTTCAAAATACTGCTGCTGGTTTATAAAGCACTGAATGGTTTAGGCCCAAAATACATTTCTGACCTCCTGCTAAATTATGAACCATCCAGATCTCTCAGGTCTTCAGGGACTGGTCAGCTTTCTGTCCCCAGAGTCAGAACTAAACATGGAGAAGCAGCGTTCAGTTATTATGCTCCAAACATCTGGAACAAACTCCCAGAAACCTGCAGGTCCGCTGCAACTCTGACTACTTTTAAATCCAGACTATTATATATATATATTAGGCGGTGGTGGCGAAGTCGATAGGGACTTGGCTTGGGAACTGGAAGGTCACCAGTTCAAGTCCCCGAAAGACCAAGTGCTACCGAGTTGTCCCTGAGCAAGGCACCGTTCCCCACATTGCTCCCCGGGGGCCGTTCAAAATGGCAGCACACTGCTCCTAACACTAGGATGGGTCAAATGCAGAGAAATAATTTCCCCATGAGGGATTAATAAAAGTTCATCTTCACTAAAGACTTTTCTTTTTGTCGCTGCTTTTAATTGAACTATTCATATCTTAGACTGCACTGTAACTTTTATCCATGTACTTTTTCTTTTAATGTTTGTTTAATTGAACTATTCATATTTTAGACTGCACTGTAACTTTTATCCATGTATTTTTCCTTTTAATGTTTATTTTATTAGCTTTTCTTTTTTAATGCTTAATGTCTTTCATTTTTTGTAAAGCACTTTGAATTGCCTTGCGTTGAAAAGTGCTATATAAATAAACTTGCCTTGCCTTACATAGACCCAAATGCATAACATATTTGATAATAAATACAGTCTTAAGCCAAATTAAAAAGGAAATGTTTTATAGAACTAAAGAAAAAACTCTCTATAACAAAAAAGAGAAACTGCGCTTTCAATATGTTTGCATTTATCACACTAACAATGTGTGTTATTTTCAAGTCTAAAGGAAGTTTAACGAAAATATTAAATTCACATTATTTAATATTCTTGAATAGATAATTAGTTATATAACATGTAATTATGTGAACCATTATTATGTTTTCATGTTTGTTATATCTTTGTTTGAATAATGTAAGGCATTGTGCCACAGTAAATCATCAGTGTTTTGATTCGTCAATCATAATGTCCTGTATACGTTCAAATGTAATAATCACTACATATAAATGTATAAAGATCAGTACATGAACATTTCCTAATTGATTCTAAAAAGTGTCTGTCACTTCAGTTTTCTTGTGTGACCGACTGAATAATTAACTCCTGTATTGCGTGGGTGAATAGAGGTGAATGCACTTCCTCCTGTTAGTCTCCCTCTTCTTCTTCCTCTGCTTCCTCCATCACAACCCCTTTTGAGCAGGCGCTCCGTTTCCATGGTTACACTCCAGTAGGCAGGGTATGTGTGTGTAGGTGGGTGCATGAGCGGGGGTGCTCATGACGGCATATGTCATATGCGCAATCTGCCTGTATGTGCAGCGATGAGAGAGCCCTGCCGCACTCTGAGGAAGAGGATACTGAAGGGCTGGGTTCCTACAAACAGGCAGATGGTATTTTCTAAGACATTGCACAAAGATACGCACACTTACAGTGAAGTACAGTATGCTGCCAAGCAATTCAAAAAAGACTTCTCGTCATTGAACTAGCTTCCTCTGCCCTGCTTCTCCTTCTTTGCACTTGATCTCAGGAACAAAGAGGAGCTGGAGCAGCAGGGTGGAAGGGAAGCCCGTCCAAGTGCTGCCTGTCCTCATCTTCAGCGGAGTCACAGCCAGTATGTTCTGCTCCATGCCAGCGGCGACTCCCAGGCAGCACAGTATGGATGGGTAGGCAGCAGCGAGCACATCATGTGATGTCCTAAAGCATCTTCTCTGTACTGGCTAGATTTAGTCGGATGACATATCTTGTTTTATTCTAATATAGGATTTTATCTTCAAAGAGAAACTGTAATGCAGAGTCCACATTATAAGGGTTGAGGCAGGAGCCCAGTTGTCTCGAGGCTTTTGAACAGCACATAGAAGAAAACATGCTTATGTTCAGCTGATAGAATACATGCAAATGCACTCAGAACCTGTAATACTTTACTTATGCAGTCTAGTTAACAGAATTGTGTTCAAAGTGTCTATTATAATGAAATGGATTGTTTGTTTGCAGAGGAAACAGCTCCTGGTCGGGTTACCTAAGGCAAATGGATTCCTGGTGAAAGGGTAGACTGAGCATTATTCAAAGACATGATATATATAGATCTGTGTCTTTGGTCCCTTTCGAGCTCGGCCTGTGAGGGAATGCCTCAGCCCAGTGCCTGGTGTTTCAGCCTGAAGGAATAACCTGGCCATAGACTTCCTCTTTCCTCTTATGGCATGTTGAGGTAAACAAATCCTGCAGTAACTCCAAAAAGCATGAAACAAGACCTACAGTGCAGTGTTGGAAAGAGGCTATGTACATAAACACACAAAGATTTCCTCACCAAGATTATTATTTGTATTCCATTCTTCTTTCATCTGTTCAATCAGGTCTCTGGTAAATGTAGACATCTGAAACGATGTGTGTTTTAAATGCTTTGTATTCTGACCTGGTGTAATGTCAAAATAAGCTTATTATACTTATAGAGAACATCTGTGTCATTTTCTCTTTGGAATGTAAAGCAGAGGATTTTGTTTGACAAATCTTTCTAGCTTTACAAATCCTAAAATATTCACCTGGTTCTGCTTTTAACTAGAGATGTCCCGATCCGATCACGTGATCGGGGATCGGAGCCGATCATGTGATTTTCAAAAAATCGGCGATCGGGAGAAAAAAAATCAAGATTTTTTCTTTATAATTTTTTTTTTTATTATTTAATGTTACAAAGCAAAAATGACCATGTTCACGTCTTAAAGTCATCCTGAGGACTTAGTTTTGGTTTAAAATTACACAACATCATGTATGTGTTGCTTCTCTTGGGCTTGTTTTCAGACCTGGTTGCTTATTCCTCTGAAATCTGGCAACAGAGTGGGCGCAGTGTCTAATAGTAGCAGTAAGCTAACGAGAGGCTACGTTCAGCTGGTGACTCGGGAGTCTGGACAGAGAAAATGTCAGGAGTTTGGAAGTATTATAAAATTGAAAGCGAAGGCAGTGTAACAGCCAGATGCAATGTTTGCAAGGCGGAGGTTCCGCGTGGTGGAAAGAACAGAGCTACGTTCAACACGACCAATCTAATACGCTACCTGAGAAACAAACACCAACAACAACACGGCGAGTACACAGCGGCCACTCAGGTAACGGCACTGAATCAACCGACACTTTCAGAGACTTTTAAAAGGAAAGAGAAACTGCCCCAGAACAGTGAAAAGGCCAAACAAATAACTAGATAGCTGAATTCATCGCGTTGGATGACCAGCCGTTATCTGTTACCTTTTGTTTCTCTTAATGCATTGCATAAAGATCGGATCGGGAAAAATCGGTATCGGCAGATTGTCAAAATCAAATGATCGGAATCGGATCGGGAGCAAAAAAAGGTGATCGGGACATCCCTACTTTTAACCGACATGACAAATGTGTGGGATTTGGATTGGTGAGACTATAATAGCACTTAATCCGTTATTAATGTATGCTGCTTCAAATGTGGCCCTTTACAGAGCTTTACACAGGTAAACCTTTTCATGAGGTTCAATTAAACGAGGGTTACTATTTTGTTAAACTATTGGAGTTTGTGTGAGAAATATATATTCACAAACATTAGCAAACAATAACGTCAATTAAACAATATGCAATGTATCAAAAACATATAAAAACGAAACAAAAAAAGTAGTATTTCTCTCCACGTGCATATCACAAAGATATAAAGAACAAAGAAAGCTTTGTGGACAGATACAGTGTATAAGATTAATAGCTCTTAGCAAAAATGTAGATTTAGCGATATAGCTAATTCTTGATCATGTTTTTGTGAAATAAGTATACCTTTCTTTTAAATCAAATCCCTAACCTATCCACACATGTTACAGTTTCCACACAGAGGTTCCTTTCACACAGGACTTCCAGTGCAGGCGTATCTCGGGGCTGGGTCAACACTGGCTGGGAGCCGCGATCGTATCCCCAGATACGATGTTCTAAGGTTAGCTTTGAGGTTTCTATATAATTGCTAGGTTGGGGTTTGGAGCATATGGAGGGCGAAGGTATTCTGTTTTAAAGCTCAATTCCCACAAGTGATGCCAGACCTCACAGTTGGTATGTTCTGCATTGAAAAGTGGGCAATTGTGTGCAAGAGCATTTTATGTCTGCACAAAACTGGACAAGCTGTTACAGGAGTTAAAAAGGAAAGACTAAAGGGAGAACAGACAGAAATAGTGAGGTTTTTTATGACCACGCTTTTATAAATATATCTTTTATTCTGTGAGAATTTGTCTGAATTCCAAAGGCAGCTCTGTGTCATTCAAACCATTTAGATGAAGTGCAGCACGACCCTTGTGACTGGTGACGAAATGTGTCTGAACAACCGTGATTCAGTTCATTAAATGGTTTGATTCTATTCAGTTGGAATACAACACCTGTAGGGTTTTAATATAGTTGGAAATGTAAAGGATTTGTTTGACAGGCAGCAAAGCTCAACGGGTAGTGAATACCTGTGCTTCCAAATGCAAGGAATAAAAGATTATCTCATTATCTAAATTTTTTCTTTTTATCGTGCCATGTATCAAACGGAAAAAACTAGAAAGGATCAGCTCTTTAACTGTGTTTTATGCTTTTCCCCCAAGCAAAGAACATTTATTTATAGCAATAAGTCTTCCTGCTTTCCCCTTCAATTTGACAGTACTTCTGGTGACCTTCAGAAGAGAGCAGAGAGAGGTGCAGCTGAAAGCTTTTCCATGTCCAGCTGATGCCCATGTGCCTGAAGTTACATGAACAATGTTTAATTAGACATATGCCCCAGCAAACAAACAGACTGCATTTCAATATTACATCACCCCCTAAGCTTTATGCTGAGTGTCGGTTTTTCCGTTTATGCTCATTTACTGCTTTAAAACTTTGGGGTTTATCATAAATAATATGAAAGTCTTGCACTCCAATAAAAGCAGGCACAGACTGATCATAAGCCACGATCCGTTAGAACCCCTTAATGCAGCGGATGGTCGAAGCAAAAGTATTTTTTCAGAGATCCTTTAGGAAATAGGTGTGGTAGAGTGAAGAATTGTGCTTCCTCCACTACCTGGTTCATGTCTCAACAAGCAGTTCAAAGCTCTGACGATGGAGATGTTGGATTATCAGACACACAACGATGAGGTGAAATACAACACACACTTTCTTTTGTGGGTTGCTGTGGTCTGTTTTGGCATTTCTTTTGTGTAATGTTAAATCAGGCTCTTACACGGTGGATTTTTATCTCGCCTCTTGCACCGAGAAGCCGTATTAAAGATCAACAGTGTTTTCTTATCTCCCCGGGTAGAAATATCAGAGAGGCAGCCATGAAGCGGCACAATAAAACCAGGATATTGGCCGTGAAGGAGCTTTTCCTTACCTCGTGAGAAATCAAAACAAGATTTATGGACTTAATCATCTTAGATGAGAGAGCAAAACATCTTGTTTGTAGCTACTGAGTTAGGGCTGCTCGATTATGGCAAAAATCATAATCTCGATTATTTGGGTCAATAATTGCTATCACGATTATTAAAAACGATTATCCATTTACTTTGAAAACATCAATTTATTGGAGATTTTTTTTTTAACAGTATGTTTTTAACAGTTGATTACCCTGAACTTTAAGTATAATAATAAAAAAATAATCGTTTTATTCCGATTACGTTGTTTTCGTAATCGTAATTGCGATTAAAATAAGATGAATTGAGCAGCCCTATGCTGAGTGCTCCATGGCTGTATGCAATTCATTCATCGAAGTGTGATTCAAATAAGTTATCATCAGTTTAGTTTTCGTACTGAGCATATGGTAAAGGCAGTATCCTAGGGGGAGCAGAGACTTAAGGTTAGGGAAGTAGTCTTATAATCAGTGAGTCATCATTCTTTTGAACCAGGAAAATCAAATGGAGCAAGTTATCAACATGTTCCCCTCTTGCAGATACCCTGAAGCACGACATATGATCCATAAGTGTGTGTGTGTGTGTGTGTGTGTGTGTGTGTGTGTGTGTGTGTGTGTGTGTGTGTGTGTGTGTGTGTGTGTGTGTGTGTGTGTGTGTGTGTGTGTGTGTGTGTGTGTGTGTGTGTGTGTGTGTGTGTGTGTGTGTGTGTGTGTGTGTGTGTGTGTGTGTGTGTGTGTGTGTGTGTGTGTGTGTGTGTGTGTGTGTGTGTGTGTGTGTGTGTGTGTGTTAGGGCTGCACGATTTTTCTGACAAATATTGCGATTCGAATTGCGATATTTATTTTTAAGCGACCCAATGGAAGTTTATTGTAAAATGCAGCCATAACTCCGGCTAGGAAGGTCGTATCAACATACTCCTGTCTCTAGCACCACCGCAGCCCGAGCTACGAGTGAAAGAACTAAACTTACATGAAACTTCCGTTGGGTTGCTTTAAAGTCAAGCTTCAGTTAAAGATTCACCCTTTTAGATGTAGAACATGTGATGGAGCATTACTAACCTGACTCAGATGCTTTGTTTCACCAAACTATCTAGGAAAGCTCCATTGGAAGCCATTTGGAAAGGGTAGGCAGTTTCAAAAGCACTTGGCAGGTGATTGGATCAATCTGTCTATCACCTCCTATCATGGGCCACTTCTGATTGATTAACAATGGCTGGTACATGTGGAGCACAGCACTTCTGATTGGTGTGGATGACTGACACACAAGAAGAAGAAACAAATGTAAACAAAACAAAAATCGCAGGCTTTGCGATTTAATAATCGCATCATCTCGAATCGCGATTTCGATTTAATATCGATTAATCGTTCAGCCCTAGTGTGTGTGTACATGTGTACATGTGTACATATGAAGTAAAGTATGGCTGAAGGAAAGCATATATGCTCAGCAAAAGGAAAGGTCAGCAAACATGACGTCATGGGATCACTTTCATCAGGTCAGCTAGTAAGCAGCTTATCCACGTTTTCTCTGCAGTACGAGAAAGGCTAACCCTGTCTTTGGGCTGTGAATCGACCTCCTTTCTCCGTCCCATTCTTCCTTCCTCTCTTCTTCTCCTTTTCGTCATTTAACCACAACTGCTATCTGCACTCACCAGGGCATTTTTTAAATGTTGGCTTTTATCTGACGTTTACAGTCAGATGATCCTTTAACTTGAATTGTATTAGTATTACATTACAGTGACTCTTATTCAAATACAATGAGACGATTGCATGAGTTTGTAGAATTGAATCAAACTACTGCTTCTTGCTAACATATCTAACTTTTAAATGCTGAAGGAAGCAGCTTTGTCACATTATAAAGTTGCACGATCTCAGTGCCAAACAATATGGCCGTGGAATGAGCCTGTGTTCCTACACCATCCTCCTCCTCCTCCTCCTCCTCCTCCTCCTACATAATGCCCTGGAGTCATTCAATATGATTAGAGACAACAGGTCTTGAGGTCTACTAAACAAGATTAGTTCCCCTTGCTGTCATCTCATCAGACTAGAGCAGCACCAAATCAATTCCTCCTATTGCTCAGCAGAAGGAAGGAAGCAGGAGGCAAAAGAGGCCTTTGAGGAATGATGACAATCTCTTGGCTTTTTGCAAATTGGTCTTGCCTGTAGCTCAGAATTGTAACTGCGCTACAAACTGATACCAGGAAGTGTGTGTGCATTTGTTGTTCCTTTCTGGGATAATGTTTCACAATGTTTAGACAGGATAAATGGTGGCTAATAGGAAACATCTTGGCAGTGTATTATTACATGGGATTGGTTTGCCACTGGGTTGCCAGACAAGAGATAGGGTAAAGCTAT
This sequence comes from Pseudochaenichthys georgianus, assembly GCF_902827115.2. Lineage (NCBI taxonomy): Eukaryota > Metazoa > Chordata > Actinopteri > Perciformes > Channichthyidae > Pseudochaenichthys > Pseudochaenichthys georgianus. The sequence goes on from NC_047506.1 coordinate 16,658,459, forward strand.
GCAATGTCAAACAACAAGATAATTTTACCACCAAAAATGTGCATATAGCTGGCTGCTCACTTGACAGCTAACATCGTTATAATGCTTTAGCTTCCAGGAAAAATAATATCTTACTTTATTTACACAAATTACAAAGAGTGCAGAAAAGGAACACATAAGGTGCACCTCATCATTGTGGAGCTAAAAGGGGCTGCTTATGGATGATTGGCTGGGTTAGCTCATGGAAAACCTGCCGCACAAGTATAAATATTTGGTGTTTTTAATTCCTTAGTAGTGTGTGGGTGGTTACACAAGGAAGTACAGACAATTAGAGGGAGATAAAATGGAGGTGAGAGCCAAGATCTGAAATACACAGATTACACAGATATGACCATGGTGACATGAAAACAATGTTATAGTTCACTTTAAATGTTCCTCATTTAACTCTTAATACCGATCACAATGCAAATAAAAGTGATCGATTACATGTCAGGAGTGTCATTCTAAGAATAGGCACCTTTTTATAAACAGGCATAAGTCAAAGTCAACTTCAATCTCAAAAGATGTTTGTACACCCAGAAAGATCGAAATACTGTTTTCCACAGTCCTGAGGTATACAAAAACACACATTAAAACTCAATAATTACAAAAAAACACTTCAAGTAAGCAGGATATATATATATATATATATATATATATATAAAAAAAGATGATGTACATAGTGCAATTGAGAGTGCAACAATGTCCAGAGCAGCGTAAAAGTGAAAAAGTGACTGGTGTTGGATTTTTTTGTGTCAATAAGTCTTGATAAGACTGTTTTCTGAATAGTTATTTTAGCTCTGTGTTGGTCTGTTTGAACCTAGATAAATAATGTTTCTATTCTCTTTATATATTATAATTTTTGTTATGCTTTGAAGTTGTCTTTCATGACATAGCATCTGTTTCATGATGTAACATCGCTACTTAGCACGAGCTAATTAGGCATGACTCTCCAAAAATAAACTGCCAAACTAAAAACAGATTTATTTAACACCACAGCCTCCTCCCTAAATCCGTTCGCTGCACTGTGAAAACATAAACTTTGCTTTGCCATTGGCATGTATACATCTCAATTCTGATTACAAGTCTTTTGTTTAGGCTCACTTGATCACCAATCTATAAATCTATGATTATTGAATACATGTACAAAGTGACCCACAAACAATATCTGAGATTGAGTGCCCTAATAGTATTAGGGCCAAAGTTTATTTGTATATTTATTGTTTCATGAAATATTTATTTTAAAAAAAATGTTCACAGTTCACTTTTGTCCCTTGATATTACACTGACATCTCCTCTGTATCTCACAATGATTACAAATGTAGTTGTTGTGATGCTTGGGAGCTAAACTGTTTGAATACACATGTTAAATGATACTCTTAGCTTACAGCAAACACGTCTATCTTGTTTCATACCTGACTCTAAAAATGCCTTCGATAGTTTAGCTTCATATTTTCTTGATGATAATGATGAAGATTTACTAATAATGATTACAGGAAATAAAGTTATGACAAGAAACAAGGAAGTATTGTAATTAAGAATTGGGGAATATGTTTCATTACAAAATCACATATCCATCATTTAAATAAAAGTCGTAAAGGTGGCTGACAGAGACAGTGTAAACATATATGCAAATTGCAGCATAGAACTGGTAGCTGCACCTTTCTTTGTTCTTTTTCTTGTATCACACTAGTTATCAGATTGAAACTAAATATTTTTAAAGAGTTCCTTTTGCCAGCAGAGCCAAATAAGAGGAGTAGTCACACAACACGCAGCGATTCATATCTGACATTCACTGTGAGATACTGGTGAGACATTGTATGGTGAACTCGTTCATTTGTCCCAACATTGATTTATATTTGTTGATTCAAAATAAAACCCTGTAGTCGATGATAAGTAAGGGATAATGTGCAGCGACGCGGTCAAAGAACACCTTCAGGCCGATCTAGATCCCTCCGCTTCGCGTCAGGCTCCTGATCAGCCTGTCGGTGTTCTTTTCCCCATAATGACCAAGTCGCTGCACATTATCCCGCTTATTACATGGCCACATTCTCAACAAAGTAACGTTATGACTCCCAATATTAATTGAAATGCTTTTATGGATTTAGAAAATGATTTTATTGATTTAAAAAATAGTTGTATTGATTTAAATTGACATGCATCCGCTAAGAAAAATAGTCCGTTGTTACCGTTTTAACTAACGTAGCAACGGCAGGAACTGCTTCGATAGCGTTTTTGAGGAGCTTTTTGATTACAAATTTGAAAACATCGCTGCTTGCTTTAAAAGTAGCACAATTCATTATGTCAAACCTTGGAAAGTATCTAGATATCCCTGCCCTAATGCCAAAGTAACTGCACACTGAATATGTGTCGCCTTTTGATGTCTATGTCTGGACCGCTGCCTAAAAAGGAGGGTTTCTGCCCGTTACTTCTCCGCTGTTTTCTTGTCCCTCTTGTCTTTTTCTTTTCTTCACTGGGGACTCATCTGCCACTAACCATTCCTCCAAATTACTGTGCTCTCCAAATATATTAAAATTAATGTTAAAATCCTCCATGTTGCTATCACACGAAAAACTAAAGACAATCAGACAGTTTGCTTGCTTTTCAAACTGTTACATTTGAAAAACAGTTAGAGTTTGCTTTTCGGCCCAACTGTATACAGTTAAATCGACCGGACTTCTTTCTGAAGATGTGAGCGTCCTTAACAACGGTCAATAAGTCCTTGACAGCGGTCTGTCTGTTCGGTATTAACAACGTGTCACGTGTTCTGAATTGACCAATCAGAATCGAGTATTCAACTAAGCCATGTAATAAAGATGAGTAAAGCAGCTTCGTATGAATGCCAATTCTATTAATTGGACTCAGTTGTCAGAGAGATGTCTTATTCAGGCTGCTCAGAGGGTAGCAGCCACCGTGAGCGAACTGGGTCTTGTAACCAGGGATGAAGGCCTTTGTTTCCAGGGCAACGGCCATAAGGGAATGTCCAACTGATGACGCTATTAGATGTACAGCGGAGGATTCGAGTCCTGCTCCAATCCTATAAACCACTGTGCTAACAAAGGCCTTGCTGCCCACAGTTCTTTGCAGTTCGGTCTCCCTTTCACAGATGGGACATTTTCAAACTTTACAAAAGGTTTTAAGTAGCTATTTTAACCTGCTCAGATACACATTTGCAGTCAAGCTTCTTTTTCCTTTGTTCGTGTCTCGTTCTTGATCTCAATGGACTAGAAGGGCCTTTGGCTTTGCCTGTTATTAGTGACTTGCTGTGATTTTATACTGATAACACTCAAATCAAGTTTTATTTATATAGCACATTTATAAACGATTTTTGGTCGAGCCAAAGTGCTGTACATATAATAAAAATAGCCTACAGTAGAGACACTTTACAGCAAATACAACAGCACAGATTGATCAGAAAATCAGTATGAGAAAAACAACACCCTCTATCCTTAGACCCTCACATCGTACAAGGAAAAACTTCCAGAGAAAACCCACAGTAAGGTCTTAAGATCAGATTGTCTTGTGGTCACAGCTCAATGTAGACAGCTCAATCCGTCACTGAAATTGAAAAAGCTTTCATGGTCTCAGATTCAATTCCTCTCAGAGCAAAGTGATCCGTCTCTTTGGATGCAGTGTCAAGAAAAGAACTGGGCTGGTTTTCATTCTCTTTTCTGTTATCTCACATAGTTTAACACTTTGACAAGGTGTTGACCACTGCAGTTGGGATTGACCTTTGAAGCTGGTGACTGAGAGCATTGGCTAATATACTTCAAGTAAACTGTCTACTACAGGAAATTAACCAACGTCAAGCATCTGCTGTTATTACCAGCAGGGGCGGACTGGGACTAAAAATCAGCCCGGGCATCTCGACCGGCCCACTTCGGTACCACTAGTAAATTGTCAACGGGGTGGGGGGGGGCTGCTACTGAATTATCCGACCGGCACACTTCGGTACCGCTAGTAAATTGTCAAATGGGGGGGGGGGGCTGCTAGTGACTTATCCGACCGGCCCACATCGTCCGACCGGCCCACTTCGGTACAGGCCCATCGGGATTCGTCCCGAACGTCCCGATGGCCAGTCCGCCACTGATTACCAGCCATCTCAAAGCTGCTAGTTTTACCTTCTAAACCTTTCTTCGTACTGTTTTCTCTTCCAGAGCGCTCACATGGCAATGATCGATACTCTGATGATGGCGTACACTGTGGAGACGGTGAGCGTTGAAAAAGTGATGGCCTGCATTTGTCAGTATTCGTACCGCGACCCTGAGGTGGAAACACCTTACGACACAGAGGACGCAGTGAACACCTGGATCAACAAGGTGGGTAATGGTATATCTCTTCAAATGACAGATTTACTGTTACTACAAGGACAGATTTTAAGATACTGGTCATTGGAGTTGTACTATAACATCAACATGAAAAAGATGTTCATGCTGTGCACAAGTTACTGTAGATTCACAAACATTGTATCCATATTGGGCTCAAACTATATCCTAGATCCTGGCCTAATACCCTTTCAACCAGCCTGCTCTGTGTGAATCAGGTTCTTTGGCTACATGGCCTGCCTGTACAGATGGTACTTTCGCCTTCGTACAGTGCTACAGGGCCCAGTCTGTTTACATTCTTCCAGGAGGAACACTGGGCTCCTGCCAACTCTGAGCTTTACACACACACACATACACACACAATAGCTAACAGGTGTGGTCGCGGAGTCCTACTGCTCGGACATTTGGCTCTCTGTCAGACTTCCTATGTGTTTCAAATGTCCAACATTTTGAAACTTAACAGCTGATTTCTGCATGAACTGGATCCATATGAATTCCAGAGGCATAAGTAACTGGAAAGGGTTGTGAGATTAAATTTGATTTCAGTAATTTCAGTTAATATCCACTTAATTTGATTTTATTCAGATTTCATTTGTATTTCTATTGTTGCGAAAATTCCCAAAAATGGTAGTTACTACACAAAAACACAGTTTAATAAATGTGTTGTATTCTTTAAAAGTCATAATAACAAAATAAAGCACTGTTTTGGTCACAGTGTAGTCATTTTTATTCAGTATCGTATTTCAATGTTTCACAGCTAAAAAGTAACATTTCAATATCAACTTAACTTATAAGATGTAGTCATAGTCTGTTACTCATATTTGCTCACGGATGCTTATTTAATTGTAATCTTGATCATCCTCTATTCATCAGGTGAATGAGTATCTGAAAGACGTTGTGGCTCAGCAGCAGAGGAAGAGTGAGACGCAGAGCGCAGAGCCTGCTGGGAGTCCTCGGGTGAGTGTTTTTCCTTCCTTTTCTCTCTGCCAACACTTCAATACCTACACATAAACATACACCTTTTCAACAGTTTGATGGACATTCCCAAACAGGCTGAATGAAATCCTTAGCCCCACTTAATGGACTTACCACAACATTCTCCCTTTGACTGACAGATATCCGTCTGGGTGCTCTGTGTCACCAGAGTCCTGCACGGGTCTGATTTTCAAGACCCGCACCCGCGACATACAATACCGAACCCACCCCGCTACCCGCACATATTGCCAATTAGTTCCGCAACCCGACCCGAGCCGTCGGCACAAGATCCGCAACCCGACCCGAACCCGCATAGCCTATATGAGCAGTGAAAACGTGCAATTATTAACACACGCAGTTGCATATTTGTCTCAAAAAGCGTGGGATGTTGGTTATTTTCCCCATCTAGGATGACACCAAAAGCCTCCCAGACGTTGGATTTCGCTCTTGAGGAAGTGTTATTGAAAATGCTGTATTCTCCGCTAGAGAGCTTCACCTCAGCCCATGGGCGGCGCCAGGATTTTTTTGCTGTAGTAGCTTAGCAGTTGCCATATGACAGCACGGCGTTGCTAGTTAATTTTCAAAATAAACAAACAATACCAGTGGGCCAAGCACGAGCCTGTTCATATTGTAGCGTTCACCGCTATTCAAGATCACTTAAGCCTTCAATGTCGAAAACGTTCTCTTTATTTACAGAACCAATCAATAGTGTAACACTCATGACTTTCACGTGACACACATCGGAAAACGCACACACATACACACACCTGGAAGGGGCGGTCTCTCCCTAACTCCCACCAACAACATCGCCTAAATAACGAACTTTTCCTCCTCTCTGGCCTCATTCTGTGACTCTCCTCCTCCTCCTCCTCCTCCTCCTCCTCATTCTCAGTTCTCTTCTCCTCATTCACAATTCCCTGTGTTAGATCTCACTGTCAGCACGCCTCGAACAATGCGCCATGTCGGAAAATACAACACATTCTTGATTCATTTAAAATGACCATTTGTAACTGAGAGGAGTGACTGCTCATTTCTGCCGAGATGCTCAAAGGGTGAGACGCTGTGTCTGAGAATCACTGACTAGCAGAATTTGTATATTCTGGAGTGGAGCTCTGCAGAGAGCAGGGTGGAGGAAATGAGGGCAGTGGATCATCACGGTGCGGAGAGCAGCAGCACTAGTTCCACTGCAGCTCGTGGTAGCAGCTAGCTGGTCCTGCTGCTGCGGGTGCAGCGGGTCAGTTGGCGGGGGCACCTGTTCTTCGTGGTCCCAATCCTCCCGGTTTTCATAGTGAACATCGGGATCCTTGTGGATAGCAGGGTTGTCCAGACCGGCTCCGTTGGAGAACGCGGTCGTTTACGCTGACTTGTGACTGTGAGAAATGTTTCCATTTTCGATCTACTGAGAATTAGCCAAGTAACAGTTCACGCAGTAAATTACAACGACCCGCCCCTGATAGATCCCGCAAAAATGTATCATATTTATACACATTCTCGCGGGCTGCGAGAATGTTAAATTATTATTATTTTAATATATTTATTATGCAACACTCGCGACCCGACCCGATCATCTTTGTTTTACCCAGAACCGAACCCGGAAAAAAGCGTTTGAAAAAATACCACCCGCGAATCACTTTTTTTGCAGGGTAGGCTACCCGACCCGATGCAGGACTCTGATCTAGACCAGTTCCTCGAAAAGATCCCAAGCCCTTAAAGCACAGCTAACATTGAAGAATCTCCATAACAAACAGTATGTCTGAGCTTTAGATTAAGCTAGTATTTATAAAATGAGAGAGACTGCCAGGCAACAACATCATAACGAGTCTGTCCACCCTGACCACTGAACAAGCTTCAGTCACATCAGCAGATCAGTGTTCTGTGGTCTCATCCAGCAGTCATTTAGTGCAAGGTCACCCATGGTCAGGGACCTGCCCGCAGTACAAATGTGTTATATAACTAACTCTAGCATCAGTGTGTGTGTGCGTGGGTCAGTGCGCGTGTGTTAGAAGATGATGGCACATTCATCCTTCATGCTTTCATGCTGGTGATTATTCTCCCCTCTATCATTTATTATGCACCAATAGCAGTTTTTCAGAAAGAAAGGTGACCTTTTTGTGATTTTTGAATTATGCAATATTGTTTGCAAGTTTCAGTGACCTCTGGAAGTCATGAACCAGGTCAATATATGTTAGTTAACCATTACATATTTTTACATTTCAATGTCGCCCTGCCCTTGATCCTTCTCAACTGAACCCTAGACTCTCTAGAGGTGTGTGTGTGTGTGTGTGTGTGTGTGTGTGTGTGTGTGTGTGTGTGTGTGTGTGTGTGTGTGTGTGTGTGTGTGTGTGTGTGTGTGTGTGTGTGTGTGTGTGTGTGTGTGTGTGTGTGTGTGTGGTGTGTGTGTGTGTGTGTGTGTGTGTGTGTGTGTGTGTGTGTGTGTGTGTGTGTGTGTGTGTGTGTGTGTGTGTGTGTGTGTGTGTGTGTGTGTGTGTGTGTGTGTGTGTGTGTGTGTGTGTGTGTGTGTGTGTGTGTGTGTGTGTCCCTGTGTGTGTTTGATGCTGATCTGACTGGTCACTGTGCAGACGCATCACTTCATGCCCTAGCTTTCACAAGAAAATAGGGGGAAATATGTTTAGGTTTAGAAAAAACAGAGAAGAACAAAGGGAAACAAAGTAACTAAAAACTGCACTAATATGCTAAACAAAATAGTGCACAACAGCTATTTTGAGTTGTTTATTTTGCTGATGTATTGCAGCTCTTTCTATCCTTCCTCTATCACTCCATCATTCCCCAAACCCCCAGACCTCCCCCTTCTGTTTCTGCTGTATGACTGCAGTGTGAGTCACGCAGGCAGCCTCTGTCTCAGTCAGACGGCGCTGTAGCGCTCACCGGAGCAACACTGTTTTATTTGAACGTACTTAACCCAGGGGTGAGAGTGGGTGGAGGCTAGGAGGGGGTTGGTGGAGGTGGGTGGGACTGTAAAGGCAACGTCAGGACAGAGAGGAAAGGACTAATCCTTTTAAGTTTTAAAAGCCGAGCTCAGCCGGACATGTCTGGCTTTAGAGGATGAACTTTGACGGGAAGAGGAAGAGTCACAGGATGATTGAAGATGGGTGGGGGGCATACATACACATGGGTAAAATGGTGTGTGTGTGTGTGTGTGTGTGTGTGTGTGTGTGTGTGTGTGTGTGTGTGTGTGTGTGTGTGTGTGTGTGTGTGTGTGTGTGTGTGTGTGTGTGTGTGTGTGTGTGTGTGTGTGTGTGTGTGTGTGTGTGTGTGTGTGTGTGTGTGTGTGTGTGTGTGTGTGTGTGTGTGTGTGTGTGTGTGTGTGTGTGTGTGTGTGTGTGTGTGTGTGTGTGATTGCTCTTCTGTAAGGCGATGGATGAGGGCCTTACCGCTCCCCAGGGGTTTGATCGGTTAAAACAGATTGTAAACTCTGTGTGACCCTGCTTGGCCCACAGTCTTGTGAACACTTATTCACAAACAGTTTTCATCTCCTCCTTCATCTTATTGTTTTACTATAGGGCAGCAAGTGTATTCAGAATAGTCCTTTAATGAAAGTTGAGGTTGACCCCTTAGCAGGTGATTTATAGGCATCAGTAGCCATTTTGTAATCAGAGCACCCTTTATCAAAACCCTAAACATACCTCCATTTATTCACTATCACTTTCCAAATGTTATACTGACAGGGATATACATGGTCAGAGTGTGTGTGTTCATATGTCAACCATTTTATTTAAAGAGCATTTTTACAAATAGAAACATAGAAAGGATTTCCAACCTTTAGCAGATCTGTATTCTCTTTCTTGTAACACAACACGACTGTAACACTCATGATGGGGCATTAGATTCATAGGCAGTCCTTTCAGCTGCGAATAGATCAAATAAATTAACTGACATTTTGTTTATAAGATTACATCACATGTCTGACGCCATCAGACCCATCCAGAGAGTTAATCAAATCAGGAAGATCCAAGAAAGCTACGGCCGATCTTTTCTTTTGTATTCATTTGGGGGGTTTCGGTACAAAGCGTCTGTACTTTCAAGGGTCATGACCTTTGAAGTTGAGCACTTGCCAGCTGTTTTGAGTGGCACTCACATTTGGGTCTTTGATGTGTCTAGGTAGTAGGGCTGTCCCGAATACCATTTTTCGGGCTCCGGATATTCGGTAGTAATCAGCAGCGAATATTCGGTGCGGAGAGATTTGTATTTTTTTTTAATACATTTTTTTTTCACATATTTTTTTTTCCCAAAAGGCTTCATAACACGCTCCGAATCCGAGACACCTGACAAGACGCTGTTAAGCAGAAGCGCATAAAGAGCATACTATTACGATTTATATGTATTTATTGTCTCAGTACTCGCAAACATTAAAACTAAATGTGTCCTCTGCATTTAACCCAGCGCAGCACCCGGGGACCAAATCTGGTTCCACATTCCGTCTATAACATTTTACAACCTGAACAGTCAAACAAAGATACAAAACACATATTTCAGCTGCCAGCTTCATGTTGCTGGCATTGTCGTGGACAACGGCTACTCGCTTATAATTCAGAATGGCAAAGGCGTCCGCCACTTCTCCAAGCTGTTCTGCAATATTTACTCCCGTATGGTTTACTTCCATTACTTTGGTTTCCAAAACAAAGTTACAGAGTTTCCACTCCCGAGTTATGAAATGACAGGTGACAGCCATATACGCCTCCATACGTACCGAGGTCCAAATGTCCGTTGTAAAACTTACGGCAGTTGAGTTTTCAATCTGAGTTACAATTTGGTCTCGGTGATCGCTGTACTTCAGAGACATGGCATCTAAAATACTGGAGCGTTTGGGGACAGTGTAGCCGGGCTCCATCTTCTTCATTAATTTTCTGAAGCCTTCGACTATGTAAATGGGTCTCATATCCATAGCGATGAAATCTACTATGGCATCGGTTTTTGGAACTGTAGGGTCTGCTGTATTTTTGAGGATGTTGATGGCTGGGATGCGTGGGGATGCACCTATGGACACAATTTATTATTAGGCTGAGCTACTCAACTTTATGCCAATAATTGCCTTAGCCCCAGATGTTCCCACATTACTCCTATTATTTTCACTATTCTGATCAAATTAAAAAACTAATATAAAAAAACAATTCGGTTGCTTGCTTGCAACTATTTTCCAAGCAAAGTAAGTGCACGTTTTTATCATGTTTAACGTTACTGTTTAAACGGCGGATAAAGCAGCTTCATCATGGCAACTTCACAACAGCTAAGCTAAGCTAGGCTACTACTTACAGCATCAAGGTGACTTTTCAGAGTTGTTGTGCCACCGTGGTAGGCCAGTTTCTTATCACATATTTGGCACACTGCCTTCTTTTTGCCGTCGTCCAATTTAAAATGGTCCCACACAGCTGAAGTATTCGGCATTTTATGGGTGAAACGAGGTGAAACGAGGTGAAGCGAGGTGAAGCGTGCCGTTTGCGTTCGTGACTGTCAGTGAACGCGATGTCAGGAGCACAGGCTGAGATTGTATATATTTCCGCATTTTAACAGTGCAATTCAAAAGTATAAATATAGTATAAGAATATGGCAATTCGCCTTTATTAATAGCATACATTTAGAAAAATATATCAATTTTTTTTTAAAAATATTTAATTTTTATTTTAAATATTTTTTTGTTTAAAAAAAAAAAAAAAAACGAATATGCGAATAATGAAATTGAAACCCGAATAGTTGGCCAACGAACGAATATTCGAATATTCGGGTACAGCCAGGTAGTGTGGGAATTAGCGTTTAACTCAGGCAAGCCTCTTCTCTTTTGAACTCAGCTTACATTGTCAGTGGATAGGTGACAGTTTGGTAACATTTCTTCACAGGGATTTTTACTTGGTTTCTTTTAGTTACTTTGGGTGTCAAGCACACGCTGTTTGCTTTTAATAACAATAAGATGCATTTTATGATTTTGTTGGTACATTACAGGGTCCCTTATAAAGATGCATCTAAGCTATTCAGGGACACTTTAAACTCTTTATGAAAATCTGGGAATTTGTCTTTAATAGATACTGTATGTGTCGATTTGATGGGCGCATTCCAGGGAAAAAACATGCAACAATTGAAGCTTATATCAGCTGATAAGTCATTTCTAACAACTTAATCAGTTAGTGCCCGGAAATCAATGTTGCAAAGACATTAACAAAAGGCCTCACCATTTTTTGTACGTTGCTTCTCCTGTTTTGATGCATTTTGTGCATTTTATTTTATCTGGCTTTTCAAATGTTCAATATGTTATTGTTTACTATTCAGTTATAGTGTGATTTTATTCATATAGAGGTTTCCTGTGTTGGGTCTAGTCATAAATAAACTCTTATTCTGGGGACATATAAGCTGTAAAAACCAAAGATACACATTTAAAACTCAACACTATATTAACCTATTGCCACTTTGATGTACTCTCAATAACACACAGGGTATCTTGCTTTGATGTCACTGCTGTCATGTCTTTCCTTGGATTGCTAATCACATTTCTAACAAATCTCACTAACGGGTGTTTCTTTGTTGTCTTTTCTTTGTGCTCTGCAGTCACCAACCAAGTGGTACATGAAGCTTGTGCCCGTAAGTCAACTGATCAGTGCTTTGCTTTCATCTATGTATCCATAGCGACCGTCTCTGCCGCCCCTACCTCTCTGTGTCATGATTCCAATCATTGTATTACGTTCACATCCACTTCACTGTTACATCAACACAGTGTCTCTCTCTTTTCCCTGTTTGGATTATCACGGTTTACCTTTTGCTGAATTCATGTAACTTACTGTACAGAAAAAATAGGAAAGAAATAGTTAAACTGTTTCACATGTCATTATTTCTGATTGAAATAAAGCAGTCAAGTGTGATTTACATTGCAAATACATGATCCTTTAATCTCTACAGCCTCTTAACTATAGGTAATTGAAAGCTTACATGTATTGATAACCTTTCTATACAGACAATAGGAATGTGTGTATATGAACTCTAACATGCTTCCATGTATTTTCTAATGTGAATGTCCTTGTAAGTGGAACTAGACACCCTTGGAGAATCAGTAAGAGGTCCAAAGGGATTAGCCAAGACATTTCTAATAATTGTATTATAATTTCATCTCAGAGAGGGGATGTCTGGGAGCATTTGGCATTACATTGTTTCAGAAACCCTGTGGTTGCTCTTGCTTTACTCTTACATTGCCTCTCTTGCCTCTAACATTGTGTGTGTTTAAGTGGAACACTATATCATGTATACCATTGGGTAGCACTAACAGTTAATGTACATTTTGACTGTGCGGTTTGTAAATACTTCTTATTTAATTTGTTGAATTGAAAACACATGTAGGGAATAAGTATCTGGTATCATACCATTAGGGCTCACACAGATCACAATATCGACTTGACGGTCAGTGAAGCGCTCTTATTGTATCTGTAGAACTGATATGTTACCACAGCGTGTTTTACCCTCTCAGTGGGCTCACTTTGGCTGTTTCTTTTCAACAAGTGAAACATTTCACTACAGGCTCCAGAACCATTCAATTACCTGCATACATGAGTACATCTAATGAAGCCTTAAGTGTTGCTGTTTTAAAGAGACAGCTTGTGTGATGGTGCACCATTAAACATGACCAGTTGTGCAGCTGTAGTTAATGATATGAATAAAGAAACAGTAGGTACTACAGACGTAGGCATGTTAATGTTGCACAATGGTTTATAGGTATGTATCTTATTTTAATTGTAATTGTATGCAGGCCCGCTACAGGAAGGAGCAGTCCTCTACCCAGATGGTTCCCTGGATCCCCCCAGTGGACAACCTGCTGAAAGACAGCACAGACGGCTCGGCACTGGGCGCGCTGCTACACTTCTACTGCCCTCAGCTGCTCCCATTGGACGGTAAAGAGCTTACAGTCAGTGTGGGCTGAAGGTGTATTTATCTGCAAGAATTTAAGAGCTACGTCGACCACAAAAAAACAAATGCTACCTTTTTCCACCTTTCTGGCTCTAACAATGTTCCTGTCTACTAAAACTGAATAAACATCGGTTTTCAGGGCACATTGCTCGTACATGCTGAAAAGCTTTATTTTCAAACCAGAAAAAATACTAGATTTATGTCATTTTGTCTCCTTCTTCTGAATGGTTAATCCAAAAGATCAGAGATCAGTCTAAAACTAAAGATAACACATAATCACATCACATTGCTAATGAAGTGTGTTGATAGTTGGCTAAACACACACACACACACACACACACACACACACACACACACACACACACACACACACACACACACACACACACACACACACACATTCTACAAAACATAGCCACACACACAGGCATTCAATTGAACTGAGCACATCACAGGAACAAAAGCTCAATCACTCAACACTGTTTAAATTGACTCCACCCACAGATCGATGACATTCAACCCCCTGTCATGATTGGCCAGTCACAAAGCAGTGTGCTATGACCCCTCAGCCGTTCCTGACTATAAATGAACCTCAACATTGTATTTAACACACCGCATCCATCTCTGATCTTAAACAAAAGCCATCAGTACACTAAAAAACCACTTAGGTGTTATAAGCAGAGCCCAGTTAATCATAAAATCCATACCGACGTCACACTGACAGCTGATGGCTCCCTCTGCCCTCCCAGATGTGTGTCTGAAGGAGAACATGGCGCTGGCTGACCGGCTCTACAACCTGCAGCTCATACAGGACTTCTGCAAAGACAACCTAAGCGGCTGCTGCCACTTCAGCCTGGAGGACATGCTCTACGCCTCCTCCACCATCAAGGTAGGGCACAAACCTGGCTGCATGCAGCACCAAAAAAAGATTAAATATCACAATAATTTGCTGTCACTTCTGTATCACTCCGCTGACTGGGGCTTAATAGATTTGTCAGTAAGTATGTGACATACAAGATTATCCAATTTGTTCAGTTTGAGGTTACTTACCTAGTAACAGTATTTTAATTGTCTATATATGTACAGAAATCTATTTTAAGCTAGTTGTTTTTTAGAAATTGAGCTAGATGATTATTTAAAAGAGTTTCAGTTATTAGTCCAAAATAGGACACATGTCTTCAATACTATAGTGTGATACTGCTCCTCTTTGTTGGTGTCCAAAGCTTCTCTCTGCAGAACACTTCTCCACTCTGAAATTGCTTTTACAGTTAGTGTGTAATCGTTGTTGCATTCTTGGAGAAATGTCTGCCAAAATGTAAACTGCTGAGCTTCTGACTTGTTGAAATGGAGCCTTTGAATATGCCAAATGTGTGCGTGCCAGCAGGAAGAACAAATGCCAATTGCAGTTAGTATATCTCAATCTAAAAGCAAATGGGATCTCATTTAAAAGCAAGTTATTTTTACTTTGAATCTGGAAGAAATGTCAGGTCTTGGTTGACATGTTTACAAAATAGCGAGACATCAAAATGTTGAGTTATACAGTACTTAAATTATTGAGTGTTTTCATAAACAGATGCAAATATTGATTATACGAATTCATTCATGAGTGTCTTGACGAAACTGATAAGAAAAACATACGTTGTGGTATCCAATGAGAGCATCAAGAGAAACAGGTGACTCTGTAGGCCAGTGTGGTGAGTCATCCTGTGGAAAACCAATTTGATCCTAACAATCCGTCTTTACCAACGCCTACCCTGGAGAGCTGCTCTCCCAACATGTCTGCCTGTGTTATTTCCTCAAACACTCTCTCCTTTTCTTACTTGATTTCTTAATTTCCGTCTCTAAGCTTGATCTGTCTTTATTTTACTACTGTGATTCATTCTGACTTCTTATGCTTTTTTTTAACAATAGCTTTTTGTAATTCTCTTCCTGTCTCTCATTGACTCACTCCTTTTCTTTCCTTTACCACTTCTTACTCACAGCTCACTCTCTCGCTCCGTAACCTCTTACCAAATACTAGTGTCATTAGAGAGTGGGACTAAACACATGCTACATTCATACTTTAATTTGTTTACGTTAAAGATCTGTGTTGGATCTAAAAATAACGTTCTAGATATGTTAACGAATGTATTTTTGTTGGCAGAAAACCTTTTCATATAATAGCCGCAATTCCCACAATGCCCCAAAGCAGCCACTCTGCCACACAAGCGTAATCTGTCCAGTGGTTTGATGTAACTTACTGTCCATGCTGTGTTTGTGTTTGTCCCTGATGTGTCAGTCTCAGCGGTCTTTGCCAAAGAGCTGCATTAGCTAATGTCTCTGGATAACTTTTACTCTGCCTCAGCATGTCCTCTGATGGAGAACTGTTGTTCTCAGCACAGACTGAAATGACATGCACTTTTTGGACTCTGGTAAAAAAAAAAAAAGATTGTATAGTTAAGCTAATACTCCTTTAATATATACTGTATATAGAAATGGTTATGCATGGGAATTTTAAAACCAAAGAGACAAAGGAGCATTATTTCACTGAATTGTGTTATGAAACAGACCTTGTCTGTCCACCAGGCTCAGGGACAGTTTTATCCCAAAGGCAATACGACTGCTAAACACCTGAGCTCTGTTAAGTGCCTCCATAAGCATTCATCTGTTGTCATCTTGCAATTTATTTATTTATCTAAATAGTTATTTAATTTCATCTTACTACACAATATTTAATTTTAGAGTCTGTTCTTGTATATATCATATTCTATTTACGTGTATATAGACTTCTTGCACTATTTTTTTGTTGTTGTATTTTATCATATACAAATATATTATATGCAGGTGCTCAGAAACATTAGCAGACATATTGATATTTGTACCAATATATAGTTATACATCAGGGAAAAAACACTATAAGGTTAACATGGCTGCACTCGCAGCAGCACACACGCATCGACTGAACACAAAGCATCAAAAAAGAAATAATTGAATTGTGTGGACGAGCCAGAAGCAGTTTTCTGCTGACACTGATTTTATGAGGGTGGAGAAAAGAAATCCCAGCAGTCAGAGCAATTGCCTGAGAGCAGCAGTGCATCCACAACTGCATACAGAACCAGTGAGATTCAGCCACCTTGACCCAGTTTCCAGGCAGTTACCCCCTCAGTAGCTGTACATTGTGGCCCGACACACTAATGCAGTTCTTATTATAGAGATGGAGCCCAGACATTAGTGGGGAGGGGAGGTGAGAGAGGTGTTGATGGGGAAGAAAATGGAAGCAGGAGCCAAGAGGAGTGATGAGACGCTTCTCCACGAGTCTGAAACGCTTAGACAGTGAGGTGTAAAAGAGAGAGAAAGAGGGACAGCATCTTCAGCAGCTTTAGTATGATTTTTGACATGCCCAACACTGAAGGATCAGATTTGATATAGATCAGAAGATTTCCATTTAGAATGAAGAACATAACCGTAAGAACCAAATGGGTTTTTGCAAATAAAACATACTATTCTATGTAAATAAGGGCGGCAACTAACTAATACATCCATTATCCTTGATTAATGTATCTATTTATTAATTAATTTGTTGTCTTTTTTAATGCTTATAGGTTTTAAGAGCCAACAAAAATACATTCAATTGTCTTGATTTTGTTTTGAAACCATGAAAAACAGCAACAAAGCCAAGCTAACCCAAGCTCTTTGTGCGAGATCCATGTGAGTAGACTTAAGGGTCTGTTGCTCTGAGAGTGAGATGAAAGTGGGTCAACAGTCTGGATCAGTAAAACAGGTTCAGTCCCCTTCATATTTAATTTGCCTTTATAAGAGACAAAAAACTGGCCTGCAGTACCCAACCCCCAAAGCCTTACCAAACATCACTTAGGGCTTCTCTTTCCTAATGGACACCAGGCTAGTAAATCATGCCAACCCATTCCCATTTACTGGCTCTTTAATTCATTCGCACCACATCTCAAATACCATCTGTGGATCTACAGCAAGAAGGAGAAATGAAATCCACCAGCTGTGGGCTTTCTTCTGTGTTTTCTCCTTCTTAACCAAGGAGAGGTTTGTAGGTCGCCCTCAGGAAGGCAATTAACACACTTCATGTATTTCATAACCTTTTGCGTTTAAGTCTGACTGTTATAAGCAGCAATGTTGTAAGCAATGCTGACATTGCTGTACAAACCAGATAAGTCTATAAAAAGATGTAACCATATACACAGACTGGTTTCTCAGTATGATTTACAAAAACTGTATTGTGTTCATTTCCGTCATTAGTTGACAAAGTGATTTGCAGTACCGGTAAGTGTTGCCTCAGGATAAGCCCTAGATTATGGACCAGCATTAAAAAGAGTGGAAGGATTGTGTGTAACCAATCGTTGTTTTCAGTGTCATTATATCATCCCATTCCGTCTCGTGTCTGCGTGTGGCCACTTTTAGAAGTGTTAAAGTTAATTTCTCTTCAGATGTTTTTCCTACTTTTAGAAATATGTTTTATAGGCAACTTGAGGGCACACTGATAAAGTTGTTTGGTAAATTCAGAAAGTGGGTTCTGTAAACTGATCGTGTCTGGCTGCAGGTCCTTTCATTGTCCTCTTGCCCAATGACTGTTTACATAAATGTCAAATGAACACTCAGTGTTGTCCAAGCACATATGTAATTAATTAATAATAATTCATGGATATGTCATTTTTAAGCAGTTTAAATGCATTTGTATGCAGGAAAACCCAGAAGACATTGCTCTTTAATGACAGTGTTATGTATGCATGTGTTGTGTATGGACTGTTCATGCCCATCCCTGTACAGCGGATTAGATCCCTCCACCCCCACATGCCTCAACCCTGAGCTCTCTTCTACTAATCACCAATCAGGTTCCTGTTTTCTGCCTGAGAGTGACACACTCTGACACGCCAATCTCCAAACCAGACAGACTTGGCTACAGTGCAGACTTGGCAGAGGTAGTAATGCCAGTCAACAGGGAGATAGGCGTAGTGGTGGTCCGCCGTTTAGTTGTGTGTGGATCTCTGTCTCTGTGTGTGTGTGTGTGTGTGTGTGTGTGTGTGTGTGTGTGTGTGTGTGTGTGTGTGTGTGTGTGTGTGTGTGTGTGTGTGTGTGTGTGTGTGTGTGTGTGTGTGTGTGTGTGTGTGTGTGTGTGTGTGTGTGTGTGTGTGTGTGTGTGTGTGTGTGTGTGTGTGTGTGTGTGTGTGTGTGTGTGTGTGTGTGTGTGTGTGTGTGTGTGTGTGTGTGTGTGTGTGTGTGTGTGTGTGTGTGTGTGTGTGTGTGTGTGTGACCGCTGACTGGTGGTATTAAACGATAGCACTCACACCTGGTGTATCAGTAGTAGTGAGAGTGGCAGATGGGAAGAGAAGTCAGACGGGGCTTCGCCACAGATTACAGCTGAGTGGGCGATAGGGAAATATTTCTTTCTTCTTTTTTTCTACCTGGGTCTTTTTTTTCTATCCGTCCTTGAGGAATGCTTTACATGCTGAGCACACCTAAAGGTAAACTACTCTTCGGTATTTGTCTAGCCATGTGTTAGTGATTCTATGCTTAAGAACAATTTATAGTCATAACAGTTTGGCCAAAAGAAAGGGAAATATAACTCAAATCATCCAATCCAATCCAATCCAACTTTATTTATATAGCACTTTAAAAACCTTCAGACCAAAGTGCTGTACAGAGAGATAAGCTCACACAACATAATTAAATAAAAATAAAAATCATAGGTAGTTACTCTTGTCGTTGTACTTGTATAATGACAATACATGATTATTTTCTATTCTAGAAAATGATGATAGAGAAATTAACTGATTGATGAGAGATTAAAATGTGTTATGTTTCTGCTCTACTTTATTCATTTTGGTAACCATGTGCACTACAGCGTCTCACATAGATTTTGTCAGAGCGAAACACGTTTTCACACGTTTGCAACTCTGCTATCTAGCATGTGAGAAAACAATGAAAACTGCTAAAATGCTGCAGTAAAACCCAAGGGAAACCAATGCTGCTGGCGTTAATTGACTTTGCCCCTCCTGGTGTGCTTCTGGGCTGCAGTTGAGGGGCAAAAGGGGTGTATGTATGATGTGTGTGTGAGAGCTTGGTAGACTGAAATGTTGCTGATGAGGACAATCATGTATCTTTAGAGCTGAGCGGTGCAGCATGTCTTTGTCTGGAGACCATGTTCTGAGGGTGGGGAGGGTGTTCCTGAAGGTCGCCCCCGCTTTACTGCACTCGTTTTGCATATCGTGAGCACGTGTGCATGTGTTAGTGAGTGCTCCCATGTTCACTTCAAAAGACACTGAGTTGCTGCAATAATTGATTACATATTAATTTCCTAAAGAGGTCAAAGAAGATCTGTTTGACCTGGATTCAGTTAACAGTGAAAAATAACTTGTTTCTGATTGCAAAGATTGACACTACATTTAAAATGTGTTTAAAACATTTCACTCAGAATCTAGACTTAATATGTTAACAAAAATAGAAATCGGGTTGAACCATTGGTGTTTTTACATGTTGTGCCTATTAAAGGCTACATATTTTTGGCTTTGTTATAAAGTGCAGATAAAGTTGAATAGATTTTCAAAGTCCACACATTTTACGATTGTTACAAAGAAATAAAACAACAGTAGGTGTGGGAAAATGTTATACTGAGAGAAAGTAATTTGTAAAATGAAAATGTTTTGCAGTGCAGTGTCCTCCAGCAGCTTGACCTCCCACTGTATGTTGACCTGATTGAGACATGGACACGGCCAGACACTGTGGCAAAGGTCCCTCTAACATTTCTTACCCGATCCAATTCATGCTGGCTGGCTGGTGGATCGCATGCTGGTGATTCAGAGCGGGAAAAAATAGCTGACCTCTATTTAAGAAATGAGGTTAATGCCTTATCACTCCTCTGTACTAGCACAGGTGCTGTTGACAGATTAGCTTGTCTGGAAAAGTGATGTTGTTGGGTTCACTAGCTTCAGTGAAAGCCATTTTCCTTATGTTTATTCAGTTTTTTGGAACATGTCTTTTTTTTTTTTTAAATGATGATAAATATAGATCCCTTCTAAATGACTCCACTGCATGTAGAACTATGTGGCATCTCTACATTTAAAGGATACTCTGTCACATGGAACAAGATTGGTGAAATACATAAACTGGATGATACAAGTAATACTCATTAACTCTGGTTCTTTGTAAGTGTAAACAGAGACACCTGCTGGGGAGATGGGTGCAATGCAGTGTAACGGCTGTTGTATTGTGGGAAAGTGACAACAGGACACATGCCAAAATGTAACTGAAACTCATGATTTTAATGTTAGTCTCGTTTGTTTGTTTTTTCCACAGAATAACTATCTGGTGTTCATGGCAGAGCTGTTTCAATTGTTTGAGGTGGTCAAGCCGTCTTTTGTGAAACCAAGAATGCTGGAGCATGAAGGCACAGGCAAGTCTTAAGTCTCTAAGTTCTGACTTTAAAAGTAATAGCAGCTGTATTGTCATTTGTAGAAAGAAGAATTGGTATATGCTTGGTATGTGCTTTACATTTTTAAAGCAAATTGTGTTACATCATCATTTGTCTCTGTTGTGTGACCACAGACCCCTCATCCTTGTTGAAGAACATTTCAGCCATTCCCATCTCCAAGGCAACCAAGAAGAGCTTCATGGAAAGACCCCCGAGTCCGGAAAGACCCAGGTATGCTAGTCTGATCTATAACACGTGAAATGTTGTCCATTTGAGACTTTGTGCTTGTTGGCTAGTAGTTTACACAGGTTGTTGGCAGGTGTGATTATATGGGACTTGTGTATTTTACACATTTGTAATTTTTTCTCTCTCATTCTCTAGTTTACCCCTCCGACCTCAGCCTCGAAACTCAGGTGATTTTATTAATGTATTCATATACTTCTTTTGTACTTATTTAGCTAATTGTGATTACTTTGAGGTACAACAACCTGTGTTTTAACTCTTACTCTGCTTCTTGTGTCATCCAGGAGAGATCAAAAGGTCAACCTCTATGTCCTTTGTCGATGGAAACCTCGGCACCTGGCCAAAAGAAAAAAGGTCAGTTATATTGCTGTACGTTTTATTGGCTGCTCATTTGAAAAAAAAACATCTGTATATTTATTTTGGTTTCTTTTTTTGTTTTACTCTTAAGGTCTGGTCCTTATGGAGTGTCATTTGACATCCCCTTTGACAAAGAGGACTCTGCGTCCGGCTCCATGCATGGGATGGTCCGGTCCGTCAGCACTGATGACGGTTCTGGTTTCAAAGTCCACCACATGCCCCGTGGAATGAAGCGTAACCTGTCCTTCCAGCCTGTGAACGGTCAGAGTGTGGGCATCGATGAGGAGGGCTGCCCAGACAGCCTGGCTGGTGAGGAGCCCAGCAGACGAGCATACCCCAACGGACATGGAAGTGTCATGGCAACAACTCCCTCCATTGAGGAAGCCCTTCAGATTATCCACAGCCCGAGCAGACCCCCAGCGGAGGGGGACAACAGCGGCTTCTTCCTGCACTCCCCACTAGAGGCTGGTGTTGGTGTCTTGGAGTCAGTGTCAGAGTTGGACTCCAAAGGGTCTCTGAGCATCACAGACACTATAGAGGTGGACACAGGCATCCATATCCAAACAGAGGACATGCTGGATGAGGACTCCTCTCTGAAAGACTGCTCTGTAAACATGGATCTGGATATGGACACGCCAAGCCCCTGCCCGAGCAATCGGAGCAAATCCCCCTCAGGATTTAGGTTGACCAGCTTTGCAGATCAGAAGAAGAAGAAGCCTACTCCATCATTGCCAGACTCAGGGAGGTGCAGCAGCAGCTCACTCAAGACCACTCCTGAGGGCTCTGAGTTTGGCCTTCCGTTATCCGTCTCCTGGGCCCCGACCCCCGAGCACAGCCCCATCCGTCAACAAACCCCATCCCCCCTCACTGCTAAAACATCGCCCACACCTGTACAACTGCCAGCAAATGACCCTGCTCAGGCCATGGCTACGGAGATGGTACAGCTGAGGATGAGGCTGGAGGAGAAACGCAAAGCCATCGAAGCACAGAAGAAGAAAGTAGAAGCTGCTTTTACAAGGCATCGACAAAAGGTTGGTCACTCTGCGTTTCTCACTGTGGTCAAGAGAAAGGGAGACGGGGCGGCAAGTGGGGAGGAAGGAGGGAAAATTGAGGCAGCAAGCACAAGTCCTACCTTTACATTTGGGAGGAGCAAAGCAGACACACCTGATGGTGCAGAGCAAAGCAGCACGGCCTCCTGTTGGACAACGTCAGCGTGTGCAGGAGAGGAAGGTGGTCCGGGCCAGGCTCAGCTAACAGAGGGAGATCTCTCAGAGTACACACGTTCTATTGACAAACTCAACCATTCACTAGCCTTCCTTCAGACCGAGATGCAGCGACTGGCTCAGCAGCAGGAAGTGATCATGGCCATGAGGGAGAAACAACACCAGCAGCAGGCGTGGGTCATCCCTCCTTCATACGCAAACCCATCACCACAAAAACAGAGTCGAGCCGTTACCCGATCCTCAGGACCCCCTTCTCCTGCCGACTCTCCTCATTCTACTCACCGCTCTCCAACCAGCATCAAACGCAAATCTGCTTCCTTCCACTCACGTACTCCTCGCAACCCTCGGCCCAACGAGCTAAAGCTTGCCCCTTATAATCGAGTCCTAACTGCCCCACAATCTGTCGACAGCATCCCCAGGCTACGGCGGTTTTCTCCCTCCCAGCCCTTGGTATATGCCATGGCTTACTTGGGGGAGAAACCAGCAACAGCCAATCCAGATACAATAGATGGAGATAAAAACAAGGAGACAGAGTCACTCCTTTCCCCAGAGAGGGAGAGTGCCAGTATATGTGTAGCTAATTCAGCGCCCAGCTCCCCAAACCTCAAGCTCAAAGGAGAACCAACCGAAGCAGATTCAGTTCTGAAACCTCTCATAGAGTCATCAGTCCCTGAGGTTCTGGCCCATCCTGTGGTAGAGACGTTCACAGTGACCACTTCAGAGATCCCTCCCCAGCCAGAAGACCCAGGCCAAGTGAAGAGCAGCTTGATCGAGGTTCCTCTGTCGGTCGTGAAGCCACTGGAAGATTTGACACTTGATGATGATCTGGAGATGCAGCTGGGGGAGGAGGACGGCCCTGATCACGAACAGAAGATATCTCGTGGTTTCTTCTTCAAGGTACGCAGATGATACAAAAGAATGTCTCCAATGCGTGTCACCTATAGAAATGATTAAAAACATAGTCTACAGAGTCCATGTAGAAACTATCCAGGACCATTCAAGGCCTTTAAAAAGCAATGCTGCAGTTGTGGGTTAAACACAACTACATTTGAACCTGAGGCAGCCATGTTTGCTGTTTATCATTGTTTCTAACACAACAAGATGATGAATGATTCAGGAAACATGTCTGCTGAGAAAAGCATAATCTTCCTATTAATGGGTTGGAAGATGGCTTGCTAGCTGCAGCCTGTGTTTCGATGTAGGTCATAAAACTGGGGCTGTTGTGAATAATTCAGGCACAGCTGTGGGTAAAGAAGGGTTAAATAGATGGTGGCTGCTGGGGGGTGAGCGAAGGATGTTCACATGAAAACGAAATCAATTTGTACTAATTAGCAGCCTAATATGACTATATTGAGAACAATACATTATACAAATGACGTGAAGAATAACAGAATAAAAACCATTTGCATAATAACGGTTCACATTTAAATTCAATAAGAATACCGATGAATGTATCTTTCCAACTCAGTCTCATCCCATAACAAAAAGGAGAGTCGAGCTTTCACAGTTTGAATTACATCATTCATTATAAAAACTGTAGATGGTGTGAAGTGACTGACTTTGCTTCCTTCACGTCTCAGGCGGATGGTGTGGCCGAGGAGGACATGGCTCAGAAGAGGGCTGCACTGTTGGAGAAAAGGATGAGGAGGGAGAAGGAGAGCCAGCAGAGGAAGATGCAGCTGGAGGCTGAGGTGGAGCAGAAGAAGGAGGAAGCTCGGTATGTCGACACTTGATCTGGAAAATAAGTCCATACGCATTTTCAGAATAGAGCACAGCACTGTACTCAACAATATTTAACAGGCAGTTTGGTGTGTCAATGTTTTAAACTGTTTTCAATCCTGTCTACTTCCTGCCTTTGTTTACTTTCTTTTCCCTTTATGGTTGTAAATAAATCTCTCTATCACTGTCCAGAAAAGAATAGGCAAGTTAGTTTTCATCAGAAAGTAAAGAAAGTGTGACTGCATTGCCAAAGGTTTTTATGTATTTTATAAAAGGAAAAATGTAGAATGTATAACTTGGTTGATATTGTATTTCTTTTTAGAATCATAAATAATCATTGACTCATAGTTAACAGAAAACCCCTGAAAGTATTTCTCTGCATTGACCCATCCCTCCGTTCTGTGCAGACTGAAAGCAGAAGAGGACCGCATGAGGAAGGAGGAAGAGAAGGTCAGGAGGGAGTTCATCAAACAGGAGTATCTCAGGAGGAAGCAGCTGAAACTGATGGAGGACATGGACACCGTCATCAAACCTCGACCAGTGGGCGGGGCCAAGCAGAGGCGGGGTCGTCCAAAGTCTATCCATCGCGAAAGCATGGACTCCCCCAAAACCCCTGTCAGAGCTGCCACAGGTAACCATGGAGACGACCCCCACTCAGAGGGTCGTGGTCATCCCATCTGTCGAATCTGTGTCCTGCTGCCACTGTGCTTTGAGCCACTTGAGAAATATGTTTTAATCACAATCATCTCCAATGTATATTTTTTTATTTTCCATAACTAAATAAAAAAAAATTATTGGCAATTTGTATTGTATTGTAAGTCAACAAACCCAAAATGATACAGTAGGACGAACATGTTGAGCTTAAACATAATGAAACTGAAGGAGCAATGCAATAATATTGTATGTTTATAAGTTTGTATGGGTCAAATAAAATAATGAATGATATACTGTATAATAATACAGAGTAATGTGTTACAGGGTATGACCATGTGAATATTGTGTGTATTACTGGCTGTTAGAGTATTAAGAGTATATTTGTTTTATAACACTGAGATTGCATTGCTCTGCAACAGGGTTTGGCAGAAAACCCAGTGGACAGCGGGCTGGTTGTGTTGCTGTTGTGTTGCTGTTGTGTTTCTCATTGTGTCTGTGTAACCGTGTCATGCTGTGTCACATCCAGGTTCACGCCAACGTGTCTTTTCAGTCTCTAGCTTGTCCCTGGCTTCCCTCAACCTGGGAGACAGCGACAGTGTTCACTCTGAGAAGAGGTTGCCAAGGTGAGATGCTTTTACAACTCTATACTCTAGCTGATGATGTAACACACATAAAATGCAAGACAAATATTTGTAATCATTTGGTCCCTACTACCATGAACTTAAACCTTGATGTTTTGAAGATCTGTTTTTAAATATGTCATACGTTTGGATTCATAACTCTGATTCATTCAGTTAGGTGAAAACCTACGTATGTGCATTCATGCCAGCTTGTTCTTTGCTGTTTGATCAAGAATATGAAGATCGGCAGTCCTAAAACAAAATAAAGGACTTTGGCACCCTGCTTTTATTAGAAATAATTAGAAATGTCAATCTGGTTTACCTAATTTAAGAATTACAGTTACTTAGCAACTTTGGAGGAACAGTAAATGCTCACTGAATTATACAGGGCTGACATATGGAACTGCAATGCCCTGAACATTTGACTTTGTAGTCATTTTTAAACATCATTATGTAATCATCCTTCATGTGCAGTAAAGGTGATTGTTCTGATTTTTCTGTGTTTTCAAAGCCAAGCTCTTCACTAACTCCAGTTCTCAGGACTAACATGTTTCCTGTATTCTTCTATCTTCCTTCTTTAAAACTTTCTTTCCTGCTGTTTCACACACATCAGAAGTGCTAGCTTAGCATCTGGTGGTCTCTTCTATCTGAACTCTCCTAAACTGAGAAGGAGAAGGTTAGTCTCTGCTTAGCGGTTACACCTTTAGCCTCTTCACGCTGCCCTGAGTCTAATCCTGCACTAAAACCCTTTCCACACCCTGGGTTTTATAATGGATTGATAGAGCACTTGAATAAAAATCAACTTATTCCCTCATCATTCACTTCAGCCCTTTTAGCTGCATCGCCACCACACAATCACTTGTCTTTCTCACTTACGTTTCTGCTGTACCTTCCTCACCAATGTCCACTCCCGCTCTGGCTTTTTCACACCTATAAAAACATTAAAGTAAATGTTTTAGTTTGGTTCAGAGCTCAAGACCAATTATATGGAACACACTCTGGAGAAAATGCAGTTGCAGTCCAGAAAAAGAGCAAGTAAATGCCTTGTGTTGCACTATAATTGATTGACCTTGACTGCACCAGACTGCTTCACATCACTGCACTCCCTGCCTGTGCTTGCACGCTTTGCTACTAGTTAGGCTGGAATAGTACAAATAAATCCCTCTACAGTAAAGGATAAATATATACCAACATAATGTCGACAGCGAGGTAAAATCACACCAACTGCTGCTATAGGATTTGTTTTTAGAGATGCCACCTTGTGTAGTAGTACCGTAGTCTCCTGCCTTCCCTACAGTATACTCAGCAACCATGCAGAAAGGTAATCTGACACTGCTTGTATACGTGTGTGTGCTTTAGGCCAGACTCTGCAGATGGCTTCCTGTCCCCGAGCCGCTCCAGCAGCAGGAATGGAGAAAAGGACTGGGAGAACGGATCCACAACCTCCTCCGTCATATCCAACGCAGAGTACACTGGTAGGAAAACTTCGGACATATCTTCTGTAGCATTGGTTGTAAGATGTTAAAACTAGCAGACTAAACAGCTAAACTGTATATATGTGTATGTCATTGTATGTTTTAAACACATTAAAGTTAATATTAACATGAGATAATGATATGAAATAATATCATAAACATATTTTTACTTTTTTGGATCTTACAATGCAGCTATATTGAACGTACAGGGTAGTGTGGGTAATCTGTTAAGAGGCACAAAGAGTATGATTAAGTAGCGTTGTGCTTTTTTAATATTGTCATTTTTATTTTACCAAAGTTAAGTCATCCTCTCGTATCGCTCAATAGATCTAAAACATGAATGTCTCTAATAACACATGGATATGTAACCAGTAGCAATCTTCATACATGATTTATCAGGAGAAAAAGGAGGAGAATAGGAAGGGAACATCTTTTTTTGGACATAGCTAGAGTAGTTGCCATGACAACAGTCCCATCTAGACGTTCTCTCCTCTCTTCTCATTCAGGACCGAAGCTGTACAAGGAGCCCAGTGCCAAATCTAACAAGCACATCATCCAGAACGCTCTGGCCCACTGCTGCCTCGCAGGCAAGGTTAATGAGGGCCAAAAGAACAAGATCCTGGAGGTAACGGCACGGAGCATTTGATTTATTGTTATTTACACTTGCAGGGGTCGGGGTGTCCTAAATATGCACGCCACATACAACTTTGTGGAGTAAAATGTTACGTGGGACCTTTTTATCTCTGCCTATTTCCATTTCTATTTTGTACTTGTATAAAAGAAAAGTATACACTTCTCACAAAAGGTGTTTCACAATAAAAGCCCCTCAATGAAGAAAAAGCTTTTAATTCTGCAGGACATATAATGAACTGTTTCTTAACATTGATCGGCAAAGGAGGAAAGGCTGGGATTATTTTGTTGATGAAAGAGAAATACGTTTAGAGGAAAATTAAGTTTAGGGTTAAGGTTTTTTCTATAACCAGGAAACAGTACAAATTCAAACAAATGCATCAAGTTATATTAAGTTAACTATTCTTCCATCACAGTGACATACAACACATTGTATGGCTAGTCCACCTAGGGAAATGTACATACAAATATAGGGTTGCTTTCCTTCAGTATACATGAACTAATGAGCTTTTCCACCTGACATTAACAGGAAATGGAGAAATCCGAGGCCAGCAACTTCTTGGTTTTGTTCCGAGATGGCGGCTGTCAGTTTCGCTCTCTCTACATTTGCTGCCCCGAGATGGAGGAGATCAACAAGCTGACAGGTATCGGCCCCAAGAGCATCACCCGCAAGATGATCGACGGCCTCTACAAGTACAACTCGGACAAGAAGCAGTTCAGTCAGATTCCAGCTAAGACCATGTCAGCCAGCGTGGACGCGGTCACCATCCACAGCCATCTCTGGCACACCAAGAAGCCCGCCACCCCTAAAAAAGTAGTGCCTGTCCAGTCCTAATGGAACTTGAAACCCCAGACTTCACCATTACTCCCTCAAATGGAACATACCCATTTCAATTTGCACTTCACTGTAAATATCCATGAAGATTCAAGCACCTGCAATGCCAGTTAGATGAATGCATACTTGTCTTATTAATGTGTGTTTGTTTTATCCTCTTATTGCATTCCTGTCCTTGTCTTTACTACTTACTATGGACTGGACATGATAGGACTCAAAGATTATGAACAGCTGGAATGTATGCCACCTTTTAAGAATGATGTAAATGCTTATCACAGCTGTGTTTTTAGAGATTTTACATGTTTAAGTCTAATTATGAAGGCATGTGTGAGTGTTGTTTTTCCTATGTGCCAAAAGTCAAAAAAGAGACAGTATGAATGCCAGGACATTTTAACGAAGCACTGAATGTTTTGAATTCATGTACAGATTGATTTATGTTGTGCATTATCCTGTTGTGGGGCCTTATACGCATTTGTTTTAGCGTGTGAGCGCAATGAGGTGTTTGCGAGACAGCGTATACAGAGGCTTTTTTGTATTTGGAAGAACACTTTTTGTCATCTCTGTAGGTTGAACAGTTTGTATATTAAGGTACGTTAAACTACAAAGGGCCAAAAAATGAATTGCATACAGCTAGTAATAGCAACACAGTTAATGTGTGCTCAACTCAACAAAGCTAAGCGGTTTCAGCTTTTTTCAAACCCCTTTTTAAGAAAGTGATTTTAAACAATGCAGGAAGTTACTTTAGATCACTGGTTCTCAACCTGTGTGTAGGGACACATGCAGACAATTTAACGTATGATGTGTGTATATTTCTTATATACAAATATGCTGTCATGTTTGTATTATTCTTTCTCGAAATATACAGTGGTAGTTGTAACTTCAAGACGTATTCAATCAAGTCAAATTGATGGACAGTGCTTGCTTTTCACTTGGGGTTGGCATTGCGTCAGCCACAAAAGGCAGAGAACCAGTGTTTGAGATCACGTTGCTGCTGTTTCAGAGCACCTTGTGAACAAATTAAACTCTTCAGTATTATTTATATTCTATTTTGAAATGCTGCCTAATGCACCGTGTAGGATCTTTGTAGTATATTATGTTGTACAATTAAACTTTCACCCACTGATATCAGGAATATGACTCAATGTCAGATCATAATGACACCTACAGTAAGAGGTTTTTCTCTTCACAGCAATATCAGGATTTCAAATAAAAAATGTACTATTACTTTGTTTTCAACATTATTACATTCTTCAGATTCACAACTATCCTAACAAAGTCTACACTTATGTTACTCTTAGGCACTTTTGGTAAAGGTATCCACCAAACACAAAATGTAATAAAGATTTACATTTTCAAATTCACAAAAAGAAATCAATTGCTCTGTTATTAAAAGAAAAAGACATCACAGCAATGTTTGCCTGATTAATGAACATGGTCAAACTTTTATTACGATTGTCCTTTTCAACACCTTTATTCATGTTTGCTCTAAATTCAGAAATGTGTGTTGACCCAAACTACGCATTAGGTGATTGTCTATGTTGCATACATGTAACATGTCCTAAAATGGCCAGATATAGTCATTTTATTAGATTTCAAAGATTAAATTAGCAAAGGCAGAATAAGTGAGATCCTTGTTGCTGCATACGGGTATGGAAAAATGGAATCTGCTGACAGGGTGCTTTGTTTATGACTGAAGGGATATTATGACCAAAACAGAGCATGTACATGTCATTGAAAATGTAATCTATTACAGAGTGTTTCCCTGTTGTTTAATCGAAGGATTTATCCACAGAAGCTCTGTCCACCTGCTTATGGCTGTTTAAGGCCAGGATGAATGGTTATTTAAACTGTAATGATATTGTACAGTATGTTCCTTTGAAAGTGTACCAATTTACTAGGATGAATTTGTTTGTTTGTCAGACGCTGTGCTGTCATTCAACTTTTTGCTGAAATTGAAGTGGAATTTTTGCTTAGTTTTTGTCCTTTTTTGGCATTCAATAAAACTAAGCATGGTCTCAGCATTTATATGGTTTTAATTGTAAAATCAAACAAGGGAGGATTTATATTATTTCTATGGGTTACTTTTAGGACGTTTGGGATTTAATTTGTTATTTAAGTTGTTAAAAAAAAATTACAGTAGACATTTTGCAAAAACAATACATCAGCACTTCCGTTCTCGGGCTACAGTATCAAATGTAAGGCATTCTCAAAATTGAAGTCTTGTTTTTTTTCAATAGCTTCCATATCATATGGCCCAGTGACTCTGAATCCATTGCAGCATTATATAACTAAAGTAGACGAGTAGGAGACTCACTATTTGTAGCCTATATGATTTAAGTGCATTTTTCCTATTTTATATTAAAAAAAAGTTTTTAACTGAAACTCTTGGATTTTTTCAATAACTTTCATTTCATATCACTGTATGACTAAATGGGACGAATAGGACACACCTATTACTCAAATGCTATCAATTCATGACACATCAGTTATGATCGCCACATAAGACACATTAATAATTTGAGTAAGTTTAGCACATAGACTGTAGGCCTATATATAAAGGTTTAGCACACCGAAAATGCTTTTTCTAATTGTTTAGGTCAATAGAAGTGCGAGGGCTCGAATGTATATGGGCCATATACCGAATTGGACCAATGTCAGGTTGGAAATGTTTTGAAATGTTGTATGTTTTTTTCCCAAAACTAAAACAAAAAAGTATTATATTAACTTGTTAATATTGTTTTACCTTCCCTTCTCTAAATAGTATTTTAACAAATATTTCCTGAGGGTTTTCACAATTAAATTAATAAAAGTGAATTTTTAATCAAATTTCAAAGTTCAATTTATATAATTCATAAACATCATAATGCAAACTTTCTTTGTAAAATGCATAATACTGATCATATTGATTCCCGAGTTGATGATTGTTGAAATTGAACATTAAACCAATCAGTATATCATTTTAGTTGATAACTCAATATACTTTATTTTATTTTTCGGTAGTGACCACAGTATTTTTTTCTCAAGGTTGTATCATATTCCCTCAACCTTATTGCTTAATCTTAACTTATAACATGCCTTATGTTGAAGTGTGAATGTTTGAAGCTACTGACCCAGAATCAGCACTTTAGTAACAGGCTGA
The DNA here is from genome assembly GCF_902827115.2 of Pseudochaenichthys georgianus. Classification (NCBI taxonomy): domain Eukaryota; kingdom Metazoa; phylum Chordata; class Actinopteri; order Perciformes; family Channichthyidae; genus Pseudochaenichthys; species Pseudochaenichthys georgianus. Next base: position 16,689,991 of record NC_047506.1, read on the forward strand.
AATAGAGGGGAATGAGGAATGCATGATCTGTTTGGTATTTTGAGCAAAACACTTCATAGACATTTTTTTTATATATCTGAGACTATAATATATAACAATAGTATAATAAGAGACCTTTAAAGTAACACACTGATTTTCCGACTTTAAAAACACATTTTTTCAAAATGGTGGGATTTGCTTACCATTCCATTTCGTCACTACCGAAATGATCGTGTTAATTACCGAAACGTAACCATATGTTTTGGTAGTGACCATTCTTAATGCCGATTTTCAGATTTTGGAACAGATTTATATCAAAAGTATGGGATATATACTTGCCATTCAGCCATGAGGGACAGGGATTGAGTTTCACTGCCTAGTCAAAAATGCAGGGGTGTGGCTAAAAACCAGGCTCAGCCATTGGATTAAAACCCCTTGTGTTTCGGTAGTGACCTATGGTAGTGACATGAAAACTGGGGACATGATTTTTTGAGTATAGTTTTTTTATTAAAAAATTATACCCACAATAAATCTAAATATTCCAACTTCTGTTTGAATTGAATCATAAAGGTATTCTAAATACACCATTGAATAAAATAAAAATAAAAACGTTTTAAATGTTATTTACAGAAATTGAAATGTAGATGTCAGGGTTGGGGACAGCTATTTCCCAATAGGCTACCCTATAAATGATGTGTTTGTATATATTAAGCTTATCACTATCTAATGTAATGCCTTGTGTTTAAATAGACCATAACATGTTCTTAGTAAATAATATCTATGTCTGAATACTTAATGGTTTTGTTAAATAGTCTTTCTTGTTGTGGGACCACACTTTGTACTAATTCGGTAGAATTCCCCATGTCATAAAAACTAAATACGCTGCGTAGGTTGTAATTAATTTTTATTTAGTATATTAGGTGTCTTGTAAGCCACAATTAGAATGAGCTTAATACAAGCCTAAACAACTTTTTGTAAGGTGTACTATTATTTGTATCGCCGTGTTGTTTGACTGCAGGGCGTCATCACTACAGTTGATTGGTGGTTTGCGGCTGCGTCCGCATGGCAACCGCGAGCTGTGTACAAGAGAGAGGGAAGAAGGGACCTTTTGGAGACGCTGACCGCGATTTCAACATTCAAACACCCAATTCCTGTTTCCTTCTTCGGACATACTGTACCATTGGAGACTGCAGACGGTTTGGAGCGGCTTTAATGCGGCGTGTTATTGGCGCAGCCTGACAGGTGAGGAGCTGGCACGGATCCAAGACGGCGTGTTAGCCTGCACGGTCCGGTGTAGCCATGCGCGAACTTCTGCACATTAGAGTGGAAATGTATGACATTAGCTCTTGTTGTGCTGCATGCTGGTCACAGGTGTTGGTGTGTGCGCTATGTGGTGTCATACTCAGGTAAACAAGTGCGTGTGAGAGCCGAAGTGCTGAGGCTGTCAGGTTTGGGCCGCAGACCTACTATCACATGCACAGAGCTGGATGTTGTTTCTGTGTTTAGGGAGGAACAGGGCGGTGTCACCGGCAGTCTCCCACACACACGCGCGCGCACACACGCACACACACCTCTGGGGCATCGCTGCTCTCTTAGCCTCTGATTGCTCTTACAGGGCAAGAGGATCATGCATTATGAAGATGCATCATGTTTTTGTCTAGCTGCCTCTGTGATGTTTCTGTAATTAACTATTTACAGCCCCACCTTATAGTGCATTGAAGATACTCTTACGTTCAGAGCAAATTATTGTTATTAAATGTTTAGTGGACTGCACGCCACTACAATTGTAATGAATGCTCATCACCGTAAGATCCCGTTTTAACAAACTGGAGGCTCAGAGACATCAGAAGCTCCTTAAGAAGAGTTGATTTTAAATACACATCAGGTTAGTGTTGTTACTGACCAGCTGTTCAAACCATAAGAGTGTATTGTAATTGGTTGCATTTGTGTCATATAAAGAATGACCATTTGTCAGTGTTTAAATCATTAACATTGATTTCAAACTATTAACCTGTCAGGGCACTCTCTTTTGTTTCACACACACATGAAATGATGTATAATAAGTGACTCATATCAGAACAGTTATTGTTTGGTCACTAATTAACTTGCCTACACTTTTTCTTAAGTCCAATACCTAGCTTGTGTTTTTCGTTTTACACCGTTTGACAGAACATTTAAAACATATGGCCATTTAACAGATTGCATGATATTTATAAACTGAGATTCCTGAACAATTGAAAAAGATATCACATGACTAAACAACTAACAATTTAAAACTGAGATTTCACCAATTCATTTCAATCCATCTATTAGGGTTTAATTAGATAATGTACTGTTTATGAACCATTAACGGTTCTTTCTTTATTGATGCAACATTGTCAGCATCTCCTCTTCTCTCTCTGTGTATTTCATCCAGCTGGGTAAGCTGAGACCAAATATCTGTAACCATGACGGCAGAGGAGACAATCGCCATCAAGGAGGCGGAGGTGATCAAGCTGATGCTGGACTTCCTGAACTCCAGGAAGCTCCACATCAGCATGCTGGCCTTAGAGAAGGAGAGCGGCATCATCAATGGACTCTACTCTGACGACATGCTCTTCCTCAGGTACGACTGTACAGCAGACCTGTGTGTTGGATAACGGATGATTCTCGTGTCCTTAAAGGGAAAATTAGACTTTTTAGTTTTATCTGGCAGTGCTGTATTTTTAAGATCTGGGTTGGTTCTGTCACTGTGGTTGGCTGCACTTTGATGGGAACAATCCTCAATTGTTAATGTGCTGCTTTCAACAGACAACTCATTCTGGACGGCCAGTGGGAGGAGGTGATGCAGTTCATTCAACCTCTGGAAGGAATGGACAAGTTTGACAAGAAAAGGTGAATTATTCTAACATGACATGCAGATTATTTTGTATTTATTCTATCACATTATGAGGAGGAGACCTACCTGAAACTCTTGGAGGTAGAGCTGTAGGATGCTTGTAGCTTGTGCATTTTGTGTGGAGTTGTGATAATGTTTCCCTTCAAAAGTGACTGAGTGTAGACTTACGAGTTAAGCAGACCACTGGTAGCCTAGGGACCTAAATTAGGTGATTCTCAGTACTGCAGTGGCATGATCATGTCATTTCCTGATGGCCTCTATTTATTTCTAACCACCAAACACTCAGCACAAATCATCCTAGTTCATTGACAGATTTATCAACAACAATCCAGCCTAGGAAATGTCCAATTGGAGTTATTGAATTCATGTCATACAAAGTAATTTTTTTAATACTGAGATTTGTGTTTTCAGGTTCCGCTACATTATACTGAAGCAGAAGTTTCTAGAAGCTCTGTGTGTAAATAACGCCATGTCTGCTGCTGAAGACCCTCAAAATGTGCGTGAATATGAAATAAGGAACCAAGTATGATTATTGACAATTTGAAAAAAGTCTCATTAGATCCACTGGTGTGAGTGTGATTGAATGGATTTGACACAGCTGTGTGACTATGAAGCAAAAGAGCATCTTACAGCCACTTACTCACATTTCCTTTTTGAATTGTACGTCTACTTCAGCTGGAGCTTACCATGCAAGCGACAGTCAAGTGTCTTCACAGTCTGGAGGAGTTCTGTCCGACCAAAGACGACTACAGCAAGCTTTGTCTCCTCCTCACCCTGCCACGCCTCACCCACCACGCAGAGTTCAAAGACTGGAACCCCAGCACGGCACGGGTCCACTGTTTCGAAGAAGCCTGTGCTATGGTGGCTGAGTTCATCCCCGCCGACAGGAAGCTGAGCGAGGCAGGCTTCAGGGCGAGCGGGAACCGTCTCTTCCAGCTGCTCATCAAAGGGATTCTGTACGAGTGCTGTGTGGAGTTCTGTCAGGTAATGTGACACTCTGGAAATTAATTGGGTAACATTCATTAGATGTTAAAAGGCTCAAACCTAATGCTACCTCGCTAAACCTATTAAATTGACTTTTCAAGTTTTCCAACATGTCAGATCTGATTATTTATATATATATATCCTTTATTTAACCAGGTAAGAGTCTCATTGAGATTAGAATCTCTTTTTCAAGAGCGACCAGGCCACGAGGGCAGCATGAACAACACAAAACAATACAGGCAGACAAATACAGCTGTCGTAAAACACAAATGAAATGGCACATTAACTAGTCTGTCAATATGCAAATAAAAGAAGCTGTTATAAAACATTACAAAACATTCCTTTCATGTTTCAAAATCGTCATAGGCAAGGAAAGTTTATTTATACAGCACCTTTCAGCACAAGGCAATTCAAAGTGCTTTACAAAAATGAAAGACATTAAGAGCATTCAGAAACATATTATAAAATGGCATTTATAAACACTAATTTGAAAGCAAAGATAATACAACATGAAAGCAAATGTACATGAATAAAAGTTACAGTGCAGTGTGACATATGAATATATCAATTAAAAGCAGCGGCAAAAAGATTTGAAAGTCATACACAAAAACTCAACGAAAAGTCCTCTGCTTCTATTTTCAGAGTAAAGCCACTGGTGAGGCGATCACAGAGGGGGAGGTGTTGCTCGGTGTGGATCTGCTCTGTGGGAATGGCTGTGATGAGCTGGACCTGTCCCTGCTCTCCTGGCTGCAGAACGTCTCTCCGGGGGCCTTCTCCTGCGCCTTCCAGCAGAAGACCCTCAACATCCACGTGGACCGCCTGGTGAAGCCCAGCAAGGCGGGCCACGCTGACCTGCTCACTCCATTGATCAACCGCCTGTCCCCCTGCCCGACCTCCCCCTTTAGCCAGAGGCCACATTCAGCAGACACCTACATGTCCAGGTCCCTCAACCCAGCTCTGGACGGCCTGTCCCACGGCCTGGCTGCCCAGGACAAGAGAGGCATGGAGGCCAGCATGAAGTCGGCCCTGAGTCAGAGTTTAGTGGAGAATAATCTGCATCAGCAGGACGATTCACCTGAGAAGTAAGGGTCAGCATGAGCACACCTGTGAGCAATGTGTTTTGTGTTAGTTATGTTCTAGGACAAACAGATGGCTGAAGTTCAGTACCACAAATGTCTGCAGCACTGCACAATACGTGTCAATACATACCGTCCCTTTTCATTTGCAAAACTATGAGCCTGTATCACTGCAAAACAACTTTTCCCCTGTCGAGATAACACACTTTATTGTCTTCTAAAAGTATCCCATCACATGTTTTGCTCTGATTATTGCTACTTTCCCTCAATCACTTTCACAACTGTATGTATATAAACTGATTTATTAGCAGATGATACTTTTGTTTTACATACTTAACCATGGATTTCCAAAACTCAGGTTGTCCAATATCAGTGATACAGTTTATGTAGCTAGCTTTAATTATATTGAATCAGCTGAGAGCCGATGGATCAAATATAATCTAAAGCATTTAATGGAAAACATATAGAAACTAATGTTACTCATTTGAAAGTTGATTCAGTAGGGTCTCATAGGAAATTAGGAAAAACTTGTGTAAAGTCCATAAAAGTATTAAAAGTAAAGGTGAGCTGACATATTTTCTCTACAAGCGAAATGCAAATAAGTAAAAAGTAAAGTAATGCAGGACACAGGGATGTAATAAATGAGTTGAGGGAACTCCTTAAACTGAGCAGTCTGTCTCACTGTTGGATGTTGTTAGGTTATGGCTCCACCTGCTGGAAACAATAATGTTCTCAACTGGTTCAAAAGTGAGATCGCTCATCCTTTCCAGGAATTTGTCTTGCAGTATGTAATGCAATTTATGCCATGATTACATTTAATCAAATCTGCATAATAACATTAACATTAAAACATAATTATTTTAGTAAAATAAATGTAGCATGTCTAATTGTATTGAAGTGCTCTGGCATTGGCATATGACTTGGTCATAAGACTTTGCAAAACGAATAGCAATCATTCAATTTCTTTCCTTTCGCTACATATGGTGTATTCTCAAGTTAAATATACAGAGACTGTGATTTTATTTGTTCTACTTACTTTATTTTATTTTCCTTAAGTTCACTTTACATTTCCATTTGTTTCCTGTCTATAGGAAGCAACCACAAGGGCTGGATGGACCCAAAACAACTCGCACACCTCTGACCCCCGGAAAAGATGGCGGCCCCCCCTGCAGCACGGACACAGATGAGGTAATAAGAAAGCCAAACCCTAAACAGTAACTTGTTGTATATGTTGAGACTAGTTCTGGTTCATATGAACCTTCAGAGCAATGTAAAGCCCAATCTTTTCTTGAGTTGTGGAGTGTCTATCACTGTTGGTTGCTCAGGCTGAATTGGTTTCATGACTTATATGAAGACTGTAAAAAGCCATGGTTGTCTGTCTGGTCAGAGTAAGATGTTAAGTCTGTCTCCCCTCCACGGTCATTACTCCATATTTTAGAGATTTAGAATACATTCCCCCTGAACCACCTTGTATTCACTGCCTCATAAATCCTTCCCCAATTTCCCCCCACCTCTGTCCACGGGGTCCGACCCTGTCCCAGTGAAGAGAGTGGAGGTCATGGACACCGGAGGCAGATCACCTGGTTTGATTGGGGGGGGGGGGGGGGGTTCACACCCGAGATGTCCCGCTGTCCATCATCGTTCATCTTTATGCATCCCAGATCCCATCCCAGTGTGTGTGTGTTGTGTGTGTGTGTGTGTGTGTGTGTGTGTGTGTGTGGTGTGTGTGTGTGTGGTGTGTGTGTGTGTGTGTGTGTGTGTGTGTGTGTGGTGTGTGTGTGTGTGTGTGTGTGTGTGTGGTGTGTGTGTGTGGTGTGTGTGTGTGTGTGTGTGTGTGTGTGTGTGTGTGTGTGTGTGTGTGTGTGTGTGTGTGGTGTGTGTGTGTGTGTGTGTGTGTGTGTGGTTGTGTGGTGTGGTGTTGAGGTCCTTGAAAACCTTTTATGGGATGGATGATGGAGGACGAGGCCTTGGGAGTTGAAGAGTTGTCAGTAGGGGCTCTCGGGAGTTGGTCTATTATAATCTGGTGTGTGTTGTGGCAATGAGAACTGCCAAGCATTGAAGCAAAGAATATTGATAGGCGATAATAACCTGCTCAGTGGAAGTTGCTAGAGAGTTCTTTCGACATCTTCTGCAAAAACAAGCCCCACGGTATAAGTTAATTTTCCCCTCGCTGTGTGGATGTGTGTTTGTCCAGCATCCCGAGTCCTCAGAGCACATCCAGGAGTATCACCGGCAGCGTCTCCGAGTGCAGCAGCATCTGGAGCAGAAGCAGCATCAGAGACAACTTTACCAACAGATGCTACTGGAGGGAGGGGTGAAGCCGCAGGACATTGCCCAAAACAACCTCACTGAGACCTTCCTCAGCAGGTGAGCAAGTCACCTTAAAAGAGTCAACATCAGTGATTTAATGAATGAAACACAACTTCAGTGAGATTGTGTTTTTGCTCAGATCCATTCAGAAGTTGGAGGAGATGAATGTGGGGATTGACCACAGAGCAGATGAGGTGCTGACGCAGTGGAACGGACTGACAGAAAACACTTCCAGCCCCCAAAGCACCGCTGCCCAGCACACCCCAGACACTGGGCCGCCAACAAACAAGCCAGGTGGGAGGGTCAGCAGCACCCCTCTAAGAACCGGGGGCCACAGCTTGCCCTCCCTCGGAGAGTCCCCCGTCCCTACCAGTCAGAGGTAAGAGCTAGCGTCATATTTGGTTTGCATTTTCATAATGTCATTTTTTTCCTGTCAAAATCATTAATTTGTACTAGTGTTGAATAAATCTACCTTTTTGACTGCATGTGTGTGTGCATTTTCATTTCAGTGCTGAGAAGATCAGAGGGGCAGTGCAAGATGATTCTGGCTGCTCTGCAACACGTAATTCACAAGAGGTGAACTGCTCAAGGATTACTTGTATATTATTATCATAGTTATTGTAGTATAGGTAGGTACATTGTTCCAAACTGTAAAGTTAAAGGTGGGGTAGGTAAGTTTGAGAAACCGGCTCGAGATACACTTTTTGTTATATTCCATGGAATGCTCTCAACATCCCGATAGCAATGAATATCTGAAGTGCTTTGACAAAAAATCCATACAAAAATTCATCTGTGGAAGCCGTAGTACTGTAAAAAGCACGACCAATCATTTTAGCCGGCCCGGCTAAAATAACTGGATGGCCTACCTGCCTGTCAGCCTTCCATCTGTGCACAAACTTATCTCGTGCCCTCATTGGTCATGTGCGCGTTCGTGTTTGTTGGAGGAGGGGCTCTGTAAGGAAGTGGCAGATTTCTTCCGGCTGTGTATTTTCAAATTCTAGCGCACTCGAGCTGGTTTCTCCAAAATAGCCTACCCCACCTTTAATGCTATACCAAATATCTGTTGGAGCTGTATCCTAAAGGTTAACCCGGAGAGAATTTGCGTTTAAAAAATCTATGCTGATGTTTATGTGATCATTGTTCAAAAGATCATCTGTTGTGATCCTGTGCAGCCGGGGAAGTCCAAAGCGCAGTTTGTGAGGGTGAACCAGCTGGAGGACACCCAGGCGGTGCGCGCCGTGGCCTTCCATCCCTCCGGAGCGCTCTATGCCGTCGGCTCCAACTCTAAAACCCTCAGAGTCTGTGCCTACCCAGAAACACTCTCCCCCAGGTAGGAGGAGCCTCTACTGGAACCTACAGATCAAACTATTACATTTGAGTACATGATAGATTATTTACATGCTAAATTATATTACTGAAGAGTGTTTATAGAAAGTAAACCTAACAAGCCAAAAAGTGTTTTGACTTAACCTACAGCATGGATATCAATGTAATGTGCATTCAAGTACACAGGGGATTTGGGCATTGTGTGTTGGTTATGACCTAGAAAGCACAATGGAGAAATTGCTAAATTCCTGTTTTGTCTTTAATTTGTTTTGAATGTTTTTGACAAAAAATAGACACATTGGAGAAAATTGGTTTAGGTTCACACATAAGAAAGTTATTCTTCGACTGACAACTCCAAATTGTTCTTAAATCTCAGTCTCTACATGTATGGCAGCCATTCCATTCCAGTGTCTTTTGAATTCCAACACAGAGAATTGTTGTCAGTAGTTTATAGAGTGAAATACATTTGCATTATATACATTTGACTCAAGTGCATACCTATAAATAGTAAAACCAGAGAAACTGATAATGCTTCATTGGTCTCTGCTGTATTTCATATGTGTTATTACTATATAAGATGTTAGAATGCCTGCCTTCGCACCTTCCTTAGTGTATCTGTCTTGTCTTCTTGGCTCCAGTAGTGCTTCTGGTGCAGTCAAGCAGCCGGCGGTGCGCTTCAGGAGGAACAAACACCACAAGGGTTCCATCTACTGTGTCGCCTGGAGCCACTGCGGACAGCTGCTGGCCACTGGGTCCAATGATAAATTTGTCAAAGTCCTGCCTTTCAATGCAGACAGCTGCAATGCCACAGGTATCAGGTCATGTTTGGGGTGTAGCTAATGAGTTGTGTCCATTTTCACAGCAACTTAACTTTAACCTAAAGACCTATGTTTTAATGATGGATGATATACCGATGAGAATGTAAAATACAATTTCAGGAAGAATACCTTAGGCAAGTTATTTCTCTCTCTAAGGATATTGAGATGATGATACTGTTTTCACCCTTGGCTCTCCTCTGATTAAGGCCCGGACCTGGAGTTCAGCATGCATGACGGCACCATCAGGGACCTGGCCTTCATGGAGGGGCCCGAGAGCGGAGGATCCATCTTGATCAGTGCCGGGGCCGGAGATTGCAACATCTACACCACCGACTGTCAGAGGGGACAGGGCCTGCACGCCCTCAGCGGACACACTGGTACCTTAGCAACAGCTCCTCCAGGACATTTAATAAATCAGTTTGTAGACAAGGTTGATCATATGCATAAACAGTATCTGCATCATAATAAACAAATGAACACTATCTTGTTTATCTTGTAAACACAAAAGACTTGGTAAAACAAGGTAACGGTATAAAATCCAAGACTGTTAAACACCATAACATTCAACTGTTTGCAACTTATATATATCAATATTCCAATTACTTATATTGTATATTACCAGGTATATAGACTATTCTGCACTATTTATATTATATTTTATTTTATTTACTTGCACTGTTATCTGTTTTATTGTGTTGCACTGTTGGAGGAGCCTGTGACCTAAGATTGTCATAACTACACTGTAGCTATGTACGAATGACAATAAAAGCCTTGAATCCTTGAAAATGTTAATTATTTAACACCTCCCCTTTTTGTCTGACCAGGTCACATTCTGACTCTGTACACGTGGGGCGGGTGGATGATCGCCTCTGGCTCTCAGGACAAGACGGTGCGCTTCTGGGACCTGCGGGTGCCCAGCTGTGTGCGGGTGGTGGGAACAACTCTGCACGGCTCAGGTGAGTCCAAACTACTTTCACCTGACTGCTGCAGGTTGGTGTGGTACCACAGTTCACCCACAGGAGGGCACTAATGCTTCGTGAAGATTTCTGGAACACAGCACAGCTTCACACTTATGTCCTTATTAAACTGCACAGCTTATATTTTACCGATTTCTCATAGTATTTTATAGTATCTTTTTAAATATTGCTGTTCTTTGCCTGTATTTTAGATTTCCTCTTGATAAGATAAGACATAAGAAGTACTTTATTCATCCCAATTTGGGAAATGTTTTCATTGCAGCAGCATAACAAGACAAGGCATTTGTACATTAGAGAAATTAAAAGATAAGAAATAAACAATCCAAAATGTAAACATCTCAAATAGAAATAAAATAGCATTAAAAAAAGTAGAAAATATACATGTTAAAATACAAATGTACAGTAACAAAATATAAAGCAGGATATTATAAATACAGTGTGTAAGGATGTGATATGATATGTTTATTGTATGCACCAAACCCCAAGGCAAAATTGGTTATAATTAAATAACCTTGGTAATGAAGTACATAAATAAATAAAATGCAAATTCTGAAATTCTTTTAAAATAGACACTTTAGATTAGACCAAGTTAGTTGTCCCATTTAAAAATAAAAAAAATTAGTAGCAGTAGAGGCTCAATGAGATAAACAAATCCCCAGTTCAGAGTTTTAGAGTTTAAATATTTTTAAGGAAAAACAAAAAGTAAGCAGTCCATTTTTTCTCTGTCTCTCACAGGAAGTGCCGTTGCCACGGTGGCGGTGGACCCCAGCGCGCGCCTGCTTGCCACAGGTCAGGAGGACAGCACCTGCATGCTGTACGACATCAGAGGAGGCCGCATAGGTCCAGACGTATCCGGCCGCACAGCAGCGACATCCGCTCAGTGCGCTTCTCCCCCGGAGCCCACCATCTCCTCACCGGCTCCTATGACAACAAAGTCATCATCAGCGACCTTCAAGGTAGCTGTCTGCACGGGGTGGGAAATAAACTCAATGTCTGGTGTGTGACAAGTAGACTTCGGAATGAAAAAAAATGAGTCACTTCTGATCATATAAACCAATTTGAAAAGGTAAAACTTGCCCATTATTTACTTAAAAACGGTTGTCTGCCGTATAATAAATAATAAATAATAAATTACATTTTTATAGCGCTTTTCTGGCACTCAAAGTCATTAAACAATATAAGGGAGGTTTGGGTTCAAACCGACAAGGACAAACGGAGGACAATCAAAAGGCATGGATTAATGGGTCTATTAGTAGACAGAGGAGAAGAGATGAGTTTTGAGGCAGGACTAGAAGAATGTGAGGGACTCGGAATCACAGAGATCTGGGGGAGGGAATTCCATAGCCTGGGGGACCGTTGGGGTTGGTAGGGGGTCAGTTGGTGTTTCGGATTTTTATGAAGTCATGAGAAATATTGTAATTTCCACTTACTTTTAAAAGAGTTACACACTTTTACACCCATATATCTGATCCTTTTGCTACCATGCCAATTGAAAACAACATTCTGGTGTTTGAACCCACTGTTTGCCACTTCTTTCTCGTACCCAGGTGACCTAACCAAGCCCCTTCCTCAGACGGTGGCAGGCGAGCACTGGGACAAGGTGATTCAGTGTAGGTGGCACCCCCACGACCGGACCTTCCTCTCCTCCTCTGCAGATCGAACTGTCGTGCTCTGGGCCCCCCGGCCCCTGAGCCGTTCACTGGAGGAACACTGGTGGGCAACAGCAGGAAGCACAAGAGTAATCACATCCCAGTGAGGGATCAATAAATGCTGTGTGTGTGTGTGTGGTGTGTGTGTGTGTGTGGTGTGTGTGTGTGTGTGGGTGTGTGTGTGTGTGTGTGTGTTGTGTGTGTGTGTGTGTGTGTGTGTGTGTGTGTGTGTGTGTGTGTGTGTGTGTGTGTGTGTGTGGTGTGGTGTGTGATGTGTGTGTGTGTGTGTGTGGGTGTGTGTGTTCAATTGTGTGTGTGTGTGTGTGTGTGTGTGTTCAATTGTGTGTGTGCGTGGATAAAGTTAGAATATAAAGATGACTGATAATGCCTGTATTGAAAGGCATGAGTCATTTCACTGCAAGCACACCTGCAAGTTAGATTTGTTTTATTTTTTCACAATACTAAACTACATTTTATTCAGCATAAGTCCGTACTTGGTACAAAACATGAATGTTACTTCAGAAGGGAAGGAGCGTTTGGTGAACCATGAAGCGTTCGCTGTCTCTAGTTTCTGTAGGAGGCAGTAAGCTGGACTCTTCATGTTGTGGAAAGAAAAGCCACGGTTGGTTATGCATATCATAATGTGCCTTTTTGTGACATTTGTAGATATTTTTGACGTGTGAATTGGATTGATTGAGAGATTTATTTATTTATTTTGTCATAAGGCTTGTCATCTGTCAAATATTGTAATGTCACTATAATGTAGAAAATGATCACTCATTGGCAGTTTTGCGCACTTATTAAAAAGGGAAAACAGTAATTAGAGCTATACAGTATGTTCAAGTTTGTAACATCAGTGGCTACTCATTTGTAACTTAAATAGATAAATTGCAACATGGAAATAAGTAAATGTTGGTTGTGACATTTTAGAAACCTGTTTTTTATGCCTACAAATGCGATGTTCAGTCATTACAAAGCTTCATGCATTATTAAAAAGTGATTTGAGGAGGAGAAATAAGAGTGGAAGTGGTAATACTGTAACCACTGATCAACTCCTCGGATCACATTCAAATTGAGGTGATATGCAGTTGTTGCCCAAAAAAATACAAAAAAAAAAGTTAGCAATATGAAGAGATGAATGCTGCTGGACTGCACAATATGAAATGACAAATCCACACACATCTTCAACTTTATATTCACTTTTATTGAGCACCTATGCAGACACCAGATCGATGTGAGAGAAAAGGCTATCATGCTTTATATTGTTCCTTATCTGTGGCTCACAAAGGCATGTCCAGTGTCACTTAAAAGTAAAACCTGTGCAGTTAGAAACAATGTGTGCACAAATGATGAAATGGTGGTCAATGGGATTCAAACTGTACAAAAACATCAGACAGTGGCTGTCTAATAACACATTTTGTTCTTGCTAAATAAATAAAGGTATTTTTAAGTTACACTTTGGAGGTGTAAATTACCTGATGGAATAAAGACATAAAGTGTCATAAGACCTCCTGTTGTTTGTATGCATTTTGGCCAAATAGAGGGCACACATTTGAATTACATTTTACTGACTTACACACACACACACACACACACACACACACACACACACACAAACATATGTTCTGCTCCTGGTAATTGCATGTGTTTGTATGCGTAGAAGGACTGTGAATGCCTGTTCTGTAAACTGTGGGGATTGGGACCAGCCAATGTATCAATTCCTTTGCAGAAAACATTTAAAGATGAGGGGAATGAGAAGAAGTCATGGACGACACATAGGGAAAGACAAAGTGCAAGAGGTAACTGCAGGGAAGAGCGCTAGCAGGGATTTAGCGTCCCTCACATTCTGCTCTGGATCATTCCCCCTTTTGTGAGCTGGACAATGAAAGCCAGGGGTACAGGGCTTAAAAAGGATAGGCACACAGTCACAGCCAGCTACCCTGGAGAGACACCGGCCAACCCAGAGGTATCAAAGCAAAACTTGAATCTGTTTTTTTTTCTTCTGTACATCCAGGTGTTCAAGTTACTTTCAGGGTTTCAAAGGCAAATCAACAACTGAGAAACTGATTTGCAGAACAAGCGGATCTACAGAGACCAAAGAGAGAAAGGACATTTGGAGACGAACAGCACGTCTAGGGAAAATCTAAATAACTATGCCTGGTCTGTTCATGTTTCCTTACAAGAACAACATAGTTTGACACATTTGAAATTGAGATTTGTACGTTTTATTTGGATTTGATGTAGGTATTTGGGTTTTTCCAAGAGCAGCATTGAGGATTACGGGGTTGAGGATCAGTGTATTGGTTTGCTGGCTGTGTGACAGAGAGCCACACTGCTGACAGTTCAGTTGCTCAGTGTTGGAAGATTAGTTTGTGGTGCATTGGGGGAATTAGTGGTGAACAATGCTCTGAACTGCCTGATCGGCACGCTTTTTGTTACACAGCGCCGTGGGTCAAGTGCTTTGCTGGCTGTGAACAATTTGCACGCGACACTGAATAATGACTCACTCTCTTTTCTAACGTGCAGGCATGTATGATTGAAATGTTACCGTCAAATCTTTGACTTTTGTATTTTATGGTAATTCCAAAAGCAGTCTCGCTATTGTTTTTTAACTGTTTTAAATAATAGGTTTCTTTCTGTACATTTAGTTTTGGAGTGTAATCAATATATTCTGTCTGCTCTGAAACCAGAGTTACTAAGTACATTTACTCAAGTCCTGTACTCAAGTACAACTTGAGATACTTGTTCTTGAGTATTTCCATTTTATGCTATACTTTGTACTTCTACTCCACTATAATTCAGAGCTAAATTGTGTACTTTTATTCCAGTAAATGTATCTTGTACCTTACTTTACAGACTTGGATTAACAATGTATAATATAAACAACTGTTAAAAAATACTTTAGGGACACCTTGAATACATTCACATTATTCTGAAATGGACCAATTTGCGTAATGAGTACTTTTACTTATGGTACTTTAAGTATATGTTGACGCTAATACTTTTCTACTTTCACTTGATTGACCCTTTGAATGCAGGAATTGTACTTGTAACAGAGTATTCTTACACTCTGGTACTTCTACTTTTACTCAAGTACAAGATCTGAGTACTTTGTTCTTCCATCTCTGTCTGAAACGACATACACATAAATGCACTTGATTCAGATAGGAAAAGAGAGGCAGCAGGTCAGTAGAGCTATCATGGACACATCCCATGACAGATGATTTCGGTCTGTTGCACATCCAGGAAATGTAATACGTTGTTTTCCAAAATTGTCATGGAAACTTGACCAGCTATACTGTATAATGATGTATAATGAATATATTTGGCATGAAGGGCGTCCATGAGTAAATCTTTGAGTGTGGTGTTTATATAATGAGCATGTTCTGCCCTGTCCTCCCTGAACAGTTGCTGAATGTTTAGGAGGACAGCGCTTCCTCTGGCTTCTCCACGATGCTGTATACTTTAGCGGGAGGGGGCACGCTCTGCGGTTTAGCTGCCCTTGTGCTCCTCATTGTTTCTACGGCAACTGATTTCTGGATGCAGTATCGGTACTCGGGTAGTTCTGCTAATCAGGGACTTTGGAGGTTCTGCATCAACCACAAATGCCATGCCCACACCATAACTGTGGGTGAGTACTTCAGAGGCCTTCAAACAAGACAACAAGTATGATATGGACCAATCAGGAGTTTCTGAGGAAATATCAGAATGTTAATAGGGATAAAGTTATTTCAATTACATTTAAAACTCAGCTCTTAGCCACAGACAACTGGACTTGCTGCATTTTGCAAAGTATGTTCCTTCAACTCAGATCTGAAAAATAATTGTTGCCACACATTTACACATACTGTATCTTTAAGAAGCTCATTGGACTTTACAATTCAAATGAATGGTATGACAGCCTTTCACAAACGCATAATGATAACATTTGAATAGCAGAGGAATTGTCTTGTTCAGAATGTTAATCATTTGTAATCAGAACAACACAATTATCTACACAATTAAATTATTTAAACAAATGTTTTAAAAGAGAAGAAGAGCATATTAAAGCAGACGAGAATTCTACATAATACATCCAGATGGTCTTATAGTGTAAAATTCCCAACTGCACAGTACTGCAGAGGAAATCTGTATTTCTGTAAAATCCAGGCCTTAGTGTTTGTGTGTTGATGTGTGCGTGGTCCTTGGTCTTGTTTGTGTCCAGCCTTCTGGGATGCCACCCGGGCCTTCATGCTGCTGGCGGTGCTGAGCTGCTTCGCCGGTGTGGTGCTGGGCCTTAGCGCCTTCACTAACGGCACCAAGAACCGGAGGGTCCGCACGGGGGGCATCGCCCTGGTCCTGTCAGGTAACACACACACAATAAGTGAAATCAACAGTCAGTGCCAAAACATGTTTATCTGGTTTCCGTTTTCCCTGCATTAAACGTTTCTGAGATATTTTTTGCAATATTGTGCATTCTTAACTTTACCTCCCATTTTTAAAGGTTTTCTCGCTCTGCTGGCTTTGGCGATCTACACCGGAGTGACCGTCACGTTCTTTGGCAAACGCTTCTTGGACTGGCGTTTTGCCTGGTCTTACTTCATTGCCTGGGTGGCCATCATTTTGGCTTTTACAGCAGGTATACTGTGTGAAGTTATTCTTAATGTTTTGTAATAATGTTAACTGGGAGTTAACTGTTGGGACTACAATCCTTGTCAGCAATAATATAATCTAAAGCATTCCATTATTGCACATTTGTTGGGTCAGTGGAAACTTAGACTTAACTCCTTCTGCTGTTTGGTGTCTTCCAGGTGTGTTCCAGCTCTGCGCCTACCAGCGCACCACTGCAGAACCGGCTCCATCAAATAACCAGGATACCTGAACAGGACAGCATGCCGTTTAGCTTCAGGACTGTTGCAATGCATGTCACTGCTGCTTTTGAGTATAGAATGGAATAAATAGAATGATAGACTCCTGTGTGTTTCACTGCAACTGCATCACTTACATGTTTCTAAACCTTGACCTCAACATTTGAAAAACATACCTAACCTTTTCTTCAGGGGAGGAAATGTGCTAATCTTAGACCACTAAATAAAATAAATGAACTACATTTTATTAATTGCATTAAAAATAATTATAGTTCATTTTAATTAACCCTTTCATGCATAGAGGTCACTACAGTGGACAGCTATTCAAAAGGTGTTTTCTTGTATAGGCATTGTTTTTTTTTTGCATAGTTGCACCATCAGCCACTACATGGCCCTATTGCATCATCCCATACACTGCCACTCAAGTGCCAAGTCAGTACGTCCACACAGCAGCTTTTCAAAAATCTTGAAAATCTTGGAGCTGGGCGTGTCTGACAGCTTGGGGATTTTTTGCGAGCAATGCGACCAACAACCAATCACATGAATCTCCCGCCCCCGACATACAAAGTAAAAAAAACCGGGGATTTTATGCGAGCAATATATATATATATATAAACTCCCCAAACAGGCGAAAACCTACCAGTTTCACCCACTGTCTCTGCCACCTCCCTCCATGCCTGGTTCCTCCGGTTTGTATCCCGTTAATAGTTCTGATCGTAAAGAACCGGGTGATTTGCTACCGTAATTTCTCGTTTGGAATATGAGGAAATTAACTGCGGTCTGGTTCTCCCTGCTTACACGCGGTTCTATTGGCTAGCGCTTCTACTGTCAGATTTGCATAAACGTGTTTGATTGGCTGACGCTTCCAGCTCAGCTTCAAAAGTTGAACATTGCTCAACTTTTGAATCCTGGAAATCCTGGAAATCTTCGCTTCGCTCCCCCACAATGCAGTTCGGCGAAAAGCGAGGCAAAGTGACGTCATCCCCATTCAAAGTCTCTAAACTAAGATGGACGACAGAAAGCTACATGGACCAAGTCACCCATCTATATCTTGCCAATCCTTTTATGGAAAGCGTCCCCTGCAGGTATAAAAAAGGTGGTGACATCAAGTAACAACTAAGGAATCATATAATTCATAAATTATCAAAGTATTGATTTTATGTTTGCAGGAAATCATGGTTAACCACCTCTCCACTACAGTGGACATCATGCATCACTATATTTCAACTACAATTCATACTGGTACTGCTGCTGTTGTTCCCAGGGCCGTCCCTCCCTACAGGCAGATCATGCAGACTGTGGACATATACAAATCTATTTGAAAAAACTAGATAAAAAAAAATAGCAATAATAAAAAAAAAATCCTGATTGAGGCTCTCATAATTCATGCATGAAAGGGTTACATAAAAACAAAGCATCCAGAGCTTGTGTAATACATGGATGCCCTCTGTTCCACTGATCAACATTGAAATGTCCATTCTAATGTGGTGTAGTTTTCTACTGCAGTGTCTGTTGAGATTGTCCACTAGATGGTGGTGTTAAGCCACATAGAGGAAGCGAAACACCTCAGAAGATAAGGCTACACATTATCTATTTCCACACTCACTGTACGAAGACGAACAAGACGAACAAAAGTCTGGCTGAATTCAACTGGTTCTGGGTTTGCTTTTATAACAAACACCAAGCCTTCAGCACAGTCAACAGCACAGGAGAGCAACTTTAACAGGAGATGAAGGTAGGATATTTCTATTACATTTAAAACTCAGTTGTCACCAGAGTTGGGTGTAACGCGTTACTTTGTAATATTATTACAGTAACGCGTTACTTTGTAACGCGTTACTGTAATAATATTACTTTGTCGGTAACGGAGTAGTGTAACGCGCTACTTTTATAATCCAGTAATCACACTACAGTTACTAACATTGCCCCGACACGCGTTACTTCGTTACTTTCTAAAATCAGTCATAATCAAACCTCAACAAACACCTGCAAAGAACACATGCTAGGTGAAGCTAACGCACATAGCTGTTGTTTATTTATATCACACACACACACACACACACACACACACACACACACACACACACACACACACACACACACACACACACCACAACACACACCACACACACACACACACACGTAGTTCTTCTTCTCTGTTTTCCGGTTGTTGCTTGTTTTGAATGACGAATACACACTACCGCTGCCTGCTGGTAAGGAGAGTTATTGCCACTCACGCATGCGCAGTTCGTACGTGCTCGGCTGAAGTCTGGCTCCAGTGCAACACATGGCCAACACGCAGGAGAACACGCTGACGCAACAGTGTGAGCAGAGATAGACTGCGCAAAATATACAGATAGCAGGAGACAGAGGACAGCCACGGTCAGATAGCAGGAGACAGAGGACAGCCACGGTCAGATAGCAGGAGACAGAGGACAGCCATGGTCAGATAGGAAAACATTCAGGAGCTATCTGGATCAGTCTTATGCGACAATGGAAACTGAACTAAAGAGAACATTTGAAACTTTAGCAGTCTGCGTGATCTGCCTGTAGGGAGGGGCGGGCCGGCCCTGCGAGTAAAGTAACGAGTAAAGTAACGAGTAAAGTAACGAATTACTTTATGTAGATAGTAACGAAGTAGTGTAATATATTACTTTTTTTTAAAGTAATATGTAATATGTAATATATTACTTTTTTTTAAAGTAATATGTAATATGTAATATATTACTTTTTTTTAGTAACGACCCCATCTCTGGTTGTCACAGACACGGACAACTGTTCTTGGTGCATTTTGCTTAAAAGATTTACGTATACTATTTCTTCAACTCAGATCTGAAAAATATTGTTTGCATTAAGTGCACATCTTCACATATCTCTAAAAAGCTACAAGCTAATTGGACTTTGCGATTCAATATGATATGGCAGCCTTTCACAAACAGAATGATTATGTGAACAGCAATAGTTTATTTTTCAGTGTAAAAGTATTCACACACCTCCAGATGCAGTCTGAGTAACACAAGGTGAATTCCAGAGCTCTAAACAGGTTTCTATCAAACCACAGTATAACGTTTCGCAGCAATTGCATTTTTTTCTGTGTCCAAAGATTTGAAGTTGCGTTATTACCTCACCACCATTGCTGTGAAATGCAAATATGTCATGCGTCTTGTGAATGCTTTCATTTATTTCCAAGTTATCTTTGCTAACCCCAAAACTTTATAAGATGAAGTTAATTTTCCATTCATTTGAAGTCTTGTGAAAGAACAGTAACAACGAACCATGATTTACTTCGCAACATTTGATTTATTTTGAACAATAGCAAAGCCATCTCACAGAGACTACCTTGAATTACACAGAATGCAAATAAATATAGAGGACCATAGAAGAATTAAGGACATTAACATTTGATACAAAATTATTTACAACACTTTGAATAGTGCAAAACCACAAACATACTGCCCTCATCATTGGGATTCTTGCATCGAGTCCATTCAAGGACAGTGGATGTGTGTGCTGCCCCCATGTGGGGGATATACGAAATGACAGAACTGTTAATCACATGTTGACTAACACCTTAGCTGAACATGGTGTGATTCTTTAAAACAGGATGTAGTAAACAAATCATTACACCTGGGCAACAACAGCTTCCACAATAACAGTGGTGTTAAACCATTGAGATGGTGGGTGGATATGCATTGTCAGGTTAGTTTTAAAAGTTCATTTGGGTGGGGGGGGGGGGGGGGCAATCTGAGAATCAGTTGCATCACTCAATAAGTAAAGTCAAGTATTCTTTCTCAATGGGACATTTGAGAAAACACCCAAGCCAAGATGTACAAAAATGTGAACCCCATCATAACCACTAGACATTGAAATGACAAAGACGACGACCTAAAACCACGAGGCAGGTAGTGCCCACCACCCCTGAGTGAAAACAACTGGAGCACCGTCTTAGCACCGTCAGATACCACAGAACGCTATGCCATTTCTTCTCAACCCAAGACACGAAGTCTCTGATTGTGACAGGCACAACACATTTTTTTTTAAAGTGCGCTCACACGACTGAGCAGTTTCTTTCACTCAAATCTTTTTTGATTTCTTTGTCCTACACAATTTCTTCCCCACAAACATCAAGCTCCATTTAAAAACGCCACACAAAAGATAAATTACATTTTTGCCATGCATAATAATTTGTTGCATATTGAAATTTCTTCTTGGGACCACTGCTGAAAACTCGGACCTTGGAGTGTGATTGCAACTCTCCTCTTTCGCTGACAAGAAGGAGAACGCATATACAGTATCAGTCAAGTGTCGATATTGCAGACACATGCATTAAAAATACATTATTGGTGCTACTTTAATCAACCTGAAAATTCTATAAAACACCACTTGGGTGATCAAGAGGCCTGCCATGGATAAACAAGACACATTTGAAATGTACGAAGGTCGTAAAAAAGTCGCACACAAAAACACATCGTTGCCTCTGAGACAACCTCTGCGTGTCCTTTCGTTTTAAATATGTGTGCATTGATTATGCATTCATCCACAGCTGGGACTGCAGGGAAACATTTACTCTGAGCATTGATCATTAAACTGCTTTAAAATCATGCCAAAGAACAGGAAAGTAATACTGCAATCATTGCCGATTGGAGGAGGAGAGAAAGGACACGCCCATCAGGAGAGTTTCGCGCCTCCATGGGCTGATCTGATTTTGAGGCTTCAGCTATCACCAATTCAACCTACAGCTGATAAGATAAGAACCATTCCGAGAGATATAACCCAGCAGATCTGATTATTCCACAGATAGATGAAAGTGTAAATAAGCGAAATATCAAAATCATCTCCGTGCACACATGCAAAAAGACGTGTGCATCTTTGGTTATGCATAGCACTACGTCTCAGGTGTGGAGGTGCATTATAAGCACCAGAGCAGGATAATGCTGATTGGTGTAGCCCTGTTCAGACTGCATGCTCAGGTAGAAGGTCTGAAGGACGATGGATAACATAACTTGGCACATTGCTGAGAGCCGCTTGGCTTTGGTTTCAACGACAGACACGCTGCAACCAGGCAGTGTGTGTTTTCATTTTGGCTCGGCTCCGTGTGACTTAGTCGCGGCATGTCCATGTGCCAACTGCAATATGAGGAAGTATAGCCCTTCAAGTTAACGAGTTGTTCTGATATTGCACAGGTCGGCCATTTTTCCTCTCGCCAACAGCACAGGCCATGTTAGGAGCAGTCTTAAAGTACATTGAATCTTTGAGGTCGAAACAAAATCCTCCAGTCCTCAGTCGACCGATCTCTCCTTCAGTCACTGAGGGTTATGTGTCTTGGTACCTGTGAAAACACAAGAGGGAACCAGTTTTGAGTGACATATCTAAAGCAAACACAATACACGCCTAACAATACTGAATGACTTGTGAGGCAACACCTTTTAAAGGAATCAATTTGCCCATTGTCCTAAACGAAGAACAGAGCCAATCATGCAACAGTTTAAACACTAGATTAAAAAGATAACAATGTAGATTTAGTCTGAAAACAACATTACAATAGCCATTCTGAGGCCAACACGATATGTTTATTTTTGTGATTACAGATTAGTTTGTCATGGCGAGTAAAGCATAATTGGGGGAAAGAGTAAGTCTTCAGTTTTTCCTTGTGTCGTATTCAGTACCCACCATTGACCACCCAGTGGCAGCAATGTGTCGTGATGAGGATCTTCACTCAGGACTTTGATCAATGTATTCTTCTAAGGTGCCATGGAGCGAAGCAGAACTGTTGTACTGCATGGATAAAACAGCTGCTAACTTCCAGTGTTTCATCGCTATGCCAACCATCCTATCAGGGTTGTTTATGCTTGTTCATTTTCAAATAAGTACTGACCCGCTTTGCAAGGTGAACTCCGGCAGGGCCCCTAGGGACGTCAGCTGTTCCTCCAGGGCCACGATACGTAAACCAATGTATCCAGAAGACAAGAGCAGCAGCACAACCCTGTAAGAGGAACATACGAGTCAAACTCACTGTGATAAAGACTAGAGATTTGAGCAAACAGCAGGTGCAAAGAGAACAAACAAAAGCTTAACACCGAATGAACGCCTATATTCGTAAACTCCTTAGATAAGATAATAGAATGATTACATGTCATACTTCATATCAATTATCTCACTCCACTGCCAACATTACAGCTCTCAAACGGAATGCCTTCTTATTGTAAACAGCAGGGGGGGGAAGAAGAGTTAAAGTCTTAATTAATAGGCTAACATATGGTTTAAGAGACAGCTGTGCACTTTTAACTGGAGCTTCCAAACACTGGGTTGCAAGCTTAGAATGTATCTTTATGCAATGAGATCCAACAAGATCACCTAGTTCATTAGAACCTCAGCAGGCTGCTGAGATTCCTCAGCCTTCCCTTTCATAAGTGTGACTTCAAGAGTGAGGAGCAGATTAAGATTAGCACATAGGGAGATTAGAAGAGCAGACAGAACATTGACGTGAGGAAGAGCTACTCACAAGATCAAGTATATAAAGAGTAGAGTGTTGAGGGTGCTGGCCTCTCTCTGAACCAGCAGGGACTTGGCCTTTTCCGTCACGCTCCAAACCCACGATCCACCTGAACAGCAAAGGAAAATAAACAAAAGCATTATTATCTATGTTCTGGTAGTCCTGCACTAAAAGTACACGCATGTTTTGTAGATAAATAGAGTGAGATGCACACTAACACTATGAGCAAAGAGAACACTTCTTAATATCATTGCAAGATTCAAACAGACATCTTCCAACTAGTAACTTTCTAAATGTATATTTGTAGTCTGTATATAGGGGATAGAGACTCAAGCTGCTTTTTTTATAGGCCCGTAAAACACCTCTACCAGCAAGTTTGGTAAAGAAACTTGTTTCAGGACTTGGCTGCGGAGTGAAACTAAGCTGTCGTAAAATGTTACCTGAAACGGACAGTTCTTCTGAGGATGAGCTGTCACTCTGCTGCATGTGAAGGCTCCTGAAAGGCGGGACATGGCCATTAAGCACTGCTTCTGAAGAGGGGAGAGAGAAGAAATAAGTTAGCCAGCTATTATACTTTCCATGATGACTGGTTAGAGTTGTTCAATTCACTAATGTTGATGTTAATGAGGGGTAAAAGACTCACCTCTGCGTGGTCTGTGCAGAATCTGCTCCTGTAAAGATCGAGACTCAGAACCATCGAATCGGTCTAAGCTGTCGTCCAGACTCGACTGGCTGGAGTTCTGCTGAGATAAGAGAGCACGGAACACCATCAGATTTATGTTGTCCTTTCAAAATGTAACATTTGAGTCAATGCATTCTACATATTTGCTTTATTGAGAAACGTTCTCTTACCACCAGTTTGCTCTTATCGAAGCTGTTCTCCGCTGAGGAAAAGATGGGGCTACTATTGGTGCTACCATCCTGTATCAAAAGAGAAATGTTTAGATTAACAGATGTATTAAACACTTTTATTTTTGAAATGTTACTTTCATTTTGATGGTCAGTTTTGTAAACTCTTTTACATTTGACTTGGGCACCTCACCTCTATCTGCGGCGACACTGAGCGCAGCAGCTGATAACATGACTCTCTGTTCCGCAGGGACACAAAGAGGTACTACACAAGGAGAGGGAGAAGAGAAGCACAGAGGGGATATTAGCCACCTGCCATCCTGAACCATTACACAAAGAGCAGTCGATTGGCTTACATCAAAAGCAGAGCTCAATGTGCTCGAACAAGGCTTATTAAATACACTGTATAGTCTGTATTACCAGAAATGTCTGTGTGGAAGTTAAGTAGAGAAACCAACCTTTTCTCCGCCTGTCGTGCGAATGGACAACGCGTTGGGTACCAGTAAAGCTGTGTTCTGCTTTTTCACTATATGGATACAGGAAACTGGAATAACTACCTGCAGAAGCATGAAACTGTTAGGACAAGTGGAACGACGTAATGAAACAACAAGAAATATTACAATTGAGATGTTACACAAACACACACAAACACACACTAGGACAGCCTACCTTGGTGTCTCTGAGCAGAACCGAGGAGTAGAAACAGGCGTTGGTGTCAGTGACGTACAGTCTACCGTGGTAGGGCACTTCCTTCTGCAGGGCACAGATGTATGCTGGGAGAAGAGGAGCAGAATCATGTTTAGTTTTATGTGATTCCTTCATTAAGTCATTATGCGTTTCTTTTCTTTTACCTACCGTGTATCAAGTCTTCGCCGTTAGGAATGTCTGGAAACAATTTGTGGAATGTCTTGTTGTGCTTCATAAAACTCTAAAAGAGGGAGAAGGAAATTAGGATCAGGTTAGATTTCAATAATGACATTGGTACAACAAAAGGTCTGTAGCCCTCCACCTGACAAGTATCATTAAATGTGTAATACTTACACTTTGCGAGCCAGTGCCCTCCGTCCTCTCAAACGCTCTGTGGTCAACATCGAAAGTCTGCGACCTGCGGAGACAAAGATCACGGCTGTCATTTCACAGGAAGTCTGTCGCTACAGCCCAGAGGACTGAGCACGAGAAACGCAAGAGCGTGGGAAAGCAGTCCCAGTCATCTGTATACTAAGCTAAACTGTGCATGACGTCATTTGTACTTAAGTGGCACCAGAGGTGTGTTACTTCAATGTGTTACTTTGTCGTGCAAACTGAATCCAAGGTTTATTTTAACTAAACATATAGCTTATTCTGAATAAAATGATAGCAACAAACATCAAAGTGTAGCACCAAATCGCAGAGATCCAATTGTTCCTTTATAAGTCGATATAAAGAGTTCCCAGTTTAAAATTGGGGTTTAGAATACAACTGAACTTGGAGTTCCTCAATTCATAATAACATATGTGGAAAGGAGCAGGTTCATCTCTCTGTCATGAAGGCAGTATTCAGGATGAATATTAGAAATTCACCGATATACCTCACATGTTAGAGTCATGTGAGAAGACAGTCGGTGTGGAGCAGCTGTGCAGTCATGAGTGTGTCACGACTACCAGCTGCGAGGGAGCTCTGGTCTTGTGATACTCTCCCGAATAGCTTTGAGTCGTCACCTTATGCAATTGTCTGCATTTCAAGTAACACAAACAGTATTTCCACACATCGGATAACACTTTAGGAGTCATCACTTATTTTAAGGCTTGTTTCTAGACACCTTATGGCGTTTCGTATACATCCCAGTCTCCTCCCCTCAGTCCTACCTGATGGCTTCCTGTCTGGTGAGGGTTTTGTGTTGCTGCTGGACCTCGAGCTCCGCAGCCTCTAGGCTCAAAGCTTTCCTGCTCTCCGCCTTCTTGATGCTGCCATTGCTGGAGCTGCTCTTGCTTTTCTTCAATTTGGCTGGCAGCCCGCCACCACTGCTTTCTACTGGGTAGCTGCTGGAAAAGGAGGAGGAGAAAAGGAGGTTTAGCAACATGCATAATAATAGTTTACAAGAGTTCTAATGCACACATGAAATAGGCCTCTTTAGCTCAAATGTCACAGCCAACATGTCCACTGATCAGAACTTCCCCACTGTAATCACTTGTAAATTCTTCAGTGAGCTAAACAAAATGATTAGCTAATTTGAATGATGAGAACATGAAGAAACAAAAAGCGGAAGACCAGCCACCATCTACATTTCTCTGCATGGACACAGATTACAATCTCCTGAACTCTACAGAGTCATCATTCAGCACCAACAGTAGCTACACACTTTACTGTTGAAGCTACATCTGTTCAACACCTGAACAGTTGAAACAACATCCTTAATATTAATATGGCTGCTACTTAAACATTATTTATCTATATATCCTATTTCTATAACTTGCATATAGACTCTTATTGCACTATTTCAAAACAATTTTTCTTTTTGTATTACTATTTACTTGCGCTATATGTTTCTGTTTATCTGTGTTTTGTGTTGCTCTGTTGGAGGAGCCTGTGACACAAGATTTGCATCGGCATAACTACACAGTAGCTATGTTGGTATGACTACATAAAAGAACCTTGTTATGGTTTGGGAGGTCAATTCTATTTACATGACATGTGATAATGGGACTTAGATTTGGGAGACGGTGTGTTTCTTTATGATCTGTCGGAAAATTCCAATGAGAAAGTTTCATTGATGTACGTTGCGTCAGTGCTCGAGTCGTGGCTGTATGATTCCACCTTCAGGAAACTTTACAAGCTCATCATCGTCGGCTCATGCTCTTACATTTACAAGCCTCTGATTTCTTTTCACTTAATTGAATGTACATGTTGGCAAAGTGCTCTTTTAAGGCCCTAACCTTTCCATGGCCAGGAACAAACAAGCTGCAAATTCATGGAGGAATAAATAATCTTGTGAAATCTATAGACTTGAATCTTAAACTTAATGACGTTACCAACAACGACTACGAGTCAGAAAGCCTCTATTTCGGTTTGTTTTTTTAAAAGCAAGCAAACTTAGAAAACGACTATAAACGAACAACAGAGACAATCTTACCTGGTAACTTTAAATCGCTTTGATGAACGAAAACTCATATACCTACTAACAGTAGGCATTTCCTTCTATTATACAAAAAGAACCCCACTCAAAACGCTCTTTATCTCTAAGCTATACTTACTGACTCCATACCATCAAAGCCAAAAGGTTCTAACAAGTCAGTAAGATATTAAAATTCCCCAAAAAGATTGTAATAGTTCCCTTCAGCTTTTGAATACCAAAAAGAGTTTAGTACTAGTTAAATCAGTGTCCTCGCCATATCCTGCCAGAACAAAACTGTTGCTGCACAGCTCTGTGAATGTGCTGGTAGGAGGAAGCAACTCTGTGCTGAGAATGGTGTGACACTCCGTAGTTGGTGACGTCAAACTCAGCCACTCCCCCCCGAGCCACACACACACACACACACACACACACACACACACACACACCCTTCCAGTGCCATTATCCAACATCACAGTCCTGTCTTGTTGGGATTTGTTCTGGTATGAAAAGTGGGATCATAGATTTTATAAACACAAATATGAGCGGGTAAGAAAGTGAAATACTTGTGGACGCTCAGACGGGCCCATCCGGCAGTGCAAAGAATGTTACCACGGTGATGGCAGGACAACAAAAAGCCTTTCTCAAACACACTCAGTATGGTAGGAACTTCTGTATAAGAATTCAGACATATCCAAAAAAGTGACAAACTTAACATATGGCAGCATGATATTGCAGAATGTTATTCTGAGGAAGTGCACTGAATGTTTACGGACTGCTTTAATCCTGCACAGATCAACAAAAGGAGTTAGTGCCCGTGTTAGTAACCCTTAAACAATGTCTCTGCAGCGCGGCCTGTGCAATTGGAGTAAAGGTCAGAAAGAAATCATGAAATGCAGCTTCACCTGTAATTAGACTAATCATCAAATTGTGTTCAGCAACAACACTTCCTGTAATGATAATTTCCTGCTTGTGTCATGAACAATTAAGCCTGTTATTCGTTGACAGACATCCTTTATTCTAAAATATAAAACGTATCAATATCCAAAGCAGCTAGTAAACATTGGGGAAAGTAGGCTCCTGCGGCTGGCGTGTAGACTAAGCAAACACACCGGGAACAATTCTAAAAACAGGTTGAACCGTTGACCACATGGTTTTTTTCGGTGTTCAAATAAGCCGCTTCCTGAAACACTCAGGCAGCCTTCAGCCCTCTGTGAACTTAAAAACACATCAATGTTGCAATTTTCCCACAGATTAGGGAGGTTTTGTGAATTGAGTTAAGTAGTATGTTGTCGCAGAAAAGTCTATGGATAACGTGGATGACAGACACAAGCATCCTTAGCCTTATTAGCATGCAGTCAATACACAGCCAGTCTGGCAGTCTGCCTCTCAATTCTCCCGTGTATAATGTTTATTGCAAAAGTTCCAGTAAATAAGGGCATTGTCTTTACACTGTATAGAAAACTTGACATTCACACCGACAAAAAAAAGAAACAATATGATTATCTAATATCTTCCAGTGAAATGAAATAAGGAAGTACATTTTCATGCCAAGCCTATCTCAAAGGAAGAAACTGAGTCAGCCTGGTGATAACCGATAACAGGGTTCAAGGCCAAAGCTATCAAGGGTGAACAGGTGCGCGACAACAGCCAATGTAACATCTAAAATGTTGTGGAAACAAAATCTAGATCTAAAAATAAATGATGGAGTGCATAAAAGTGGCATTTCTTAATGAGCACTTCATATTTACAAAGTAGGAGGCGGCCAGCCTGAATGGTTGTGTCATGGCCAGACCGGGGCCTTGACTTCTGACCTGATTACTACGGTGCTGGAGCACATATTGAATGTGTCACAGCACCCGACGTATTTAAGGGTTGTACAAACATTTCTGATATCTCAAAGCAGACGTAGGCACATCACATTCTACACAGAAGTGGATTCAAATGGACATGCATGGGGGCATTTCGAGACTTGCTTCTAAAAAATGAACAATAACGAATTTTGACCAATTGTGCAATGTGGAGGGATTTACCATATTTGAATGATGATTTCTGCATACTTTTAACTGAAGAGATGATCATGATGCATTTGTGCCGAGGATCTTAACCAAACAACGTTCTTATATACATGCATACGACAAGTCTACAGAATATAATGTGTATGCTTAACATCTCTTTAGCACCACAATACTTTTAAAAGTACTTTGGATTGGGAACTAATCCCTATACACAATATTTCTAGCCCCTTTTCAGAAACGATCAGACGGGCAGTCGTGAAATTATAATTCTTTATATAATGAAACTGCACAACAGCTGCTAGCATAAACAACAAGGTCAGTGACGCCTGTAATTTGTTCCATGATGACATGTTCCGTGAAATAGAGATGACTTGCATTCATATAAGTCTAATCAATTTCTTAATCGCTTTTGTCCTGGTATATCTTAAGAAACTAGACCAGACACAGGCTAGACGGCTCATAACTGTAACCACTGCTATGCTAGCACATTTACCCGATTTACATAGGATCCATTGAGAAACCGACAAATAACTTTGTCAGGAAGATGGGCTGATGATTACATTATTTTTGTATATGAAGAACACATACAGTATGAGACTACATTTTAACGAAAGATTTTACAAAGTGTTCACACATTAATTAGCCAGCCTTTGTTTTACAATAGGGAGAAAACATAGACAACCTATAATCCTACGTTTACTTAACATTTCTCAAGTGAGCCCTTTCCTATCCGAGACCGTTTAAGAAATGTATTTGCTCGCCTTACCTTCCCTGATCCTCGGAGCAAAGAGAACCGGCCACAGCACCCTGTTGGTTTAACAAGCCTTTCCCTCTCTCCATGACCACCAATCCCTAAAAGCGTGTTGCCAGCGCTCGTCGAGGCAGCCAAACGAGTATGGCGGTTTGTAGCTGTTGCACTTAGACCTGGAGCATCGCCAGCCAATTCAAAAGGGTGTAAAGGTCTGTTTTACTGCAATGTTAAAAGCACTAAAGAGCCCGACATGAAGATAGTGCAAGAAACACGGCGAAAGTCAAATTAAACCCAAAAGAGGGTGTTCAAAAGACCAAAAAAGAGACCGTGTGGTTTAAGCCTAAAATGCTCTCCCAAGCGTTGTCCTTTCGGAGCCTTTTCTCTGCCTGTGTTGTCGGGAAAACAGCTACAACGGTAGGGGTTAAAGGTGGGGGGTGAGAGAAACTATGCCAGGTTATTCTCAGTTTAGAAGAACAAAAAACATCCAATAGCCTGTTCTCAATAACAACAGTTAGATTGCTTTAGAAGCCGGCCGGGTCATTGTGCATAACAAGGGCAGTGCATACTCTTTGTTGATGGTGTTAATGGAGCCATCACACACATGAATACTTGCGTCTAACTAAAGGGAAAATGGGAGAAAAGCTCAGAAGAATATATTATGCAAAACAGATCATTACAGTGTACTCCATACTCTTGATGTATCAGAACCTTGTTTAAACCCCAGCTGAGGGCTGACGTTCTCCACGCTATTCCTATACCTGGTGAGATCACCATCCAGGACACTCAAGCAGGCAGATAAAGTCCAACTGCACTCGTGACATCATTCCTAATATAGCCACCATACGACTCCTTTACTCCCCTTTAAACCTGCCAAGTGTTTACTCTATACCTCTTGCTGTCAAGTTGCAGGATGAATTCAGAGGGATGGCCGTGTTATAAATACATTTTGTAAAAAGGACACAGTATTGTTCCTTGCTTGAGCCCTGTGGCCTTTCTGAACTGAACCCTCTGCTTGCAAGTCTGATAAACTGTCTAATTCTGAGTTAATATTAGTGGCATTCAAACAGGAAACGGGTTTAGATTATCGCTGAAAACAATGTGTAATATTTGAATCATAACACTGCCAAGTTTACAAAAGGAGATACTTAGGCTGCGGCCCCACGAGGACGAAAACGGCTAAACGCATAGGATTAACGCAAACGCAATCGCAAACGGCTTCCGTCCACATGCAATAATTATCCGGATAGTGTCTGCCCACACGAGACCGCTCCGTTTAGCTCCAACCGCTGGAGAAGCTGCAGTACATATGCAGGAGCCTCTACGTGGCGCTGTAACTTCCTCCACAAAAGCAGCGAAGAAGCATGGTTGTCATGGTTGCCCTTCTGTTTATTCTCCGCGGTGGGGGCCGAGGGAACCGGGCAGAGTTTTTCGCCAGTCAGCGTGTATTAAAGTTGAAATCTTCCGGACAAAATTATAAAAGTGCCGGTCAAAGGTCTTCTTTGTTATTTATTGAGCTTTAAAACAAATGAATAACGACTCTATATAATATAATGATAAAATACACGGAGCCTCTCTTTTTCCTCCCTCTCTTCGGACAGCGCCAGTGTCTGTCTCATGCAGCAGCTCATCCAGTAATCAGTGACCCGGCCGACTGTAAACATAAACATATTTATAACTAGTTTAGGGAGTTTGAGAGGTAATTAAAATAGCTAAGGGCGATGATCTGACTTGAAGTGTGTGTTTTGCTGCAGCGGGAGGAGCTTCAGGTGAGCAGAGCTGCGTGTCTCCGTCCTGTCAGATTAGACTTCACTCGCGAGAGAAAGATAAATAATCTGAATTCAGGGTGCAGTTTACTTTGACGTGGGGGTGAGCAGCAGAGGTGGGGAGAGGCGGGGCTATTGCCTCATCATTATTGCTGTAGATGTTGCACAAACAACTGTAGCATGGTCAATAGCGTCCGGAGCACGATAGCAACTCTGCGATCCGCCATTGTTGTTGTTGTTGGTGGCGAAACACTTCAGCACTGGCGCGGGGTAAGCGGAGGTGAGCAGAAGAGGTGGGGAGAGGCGGGGCTATTGCGCAATCACTATCAGTGATCTGAAAATGTCCGTATAGGGCGCACACACGGAGCTGTTTGACCCCCCAGAGAGTGGCGTATGCATTTCTATCCACCTTGGGACCCGTTGTCGTTTCCTCAGTCGTTTAGTGCCATATTCGGTCGTCCTCGTGTGGCCGAACGGTCTATATGACACTAAACAGTAACGCAAACGACCGAATTCGTCCTCGTGGGGCCGCAGCCTTATACATTCACCTTAGTAAGTAAGTAAGCTACCCAAGCACGCAGCCATGATCAATTCTACCTTGTGTTTGTCACTCTCCATTTCATCTACAGATAAGGCTTGCAGAGTGCTTGTGAGAAGGCTCAGGGGCCCTTCTCACGAAAGCCTTGCTCCTGATAAATCACTCTTATTTAAACTAGGGATCGACCGATATGGCTTTTTCAAGGCCGATACCGATAACGATTATTATTAATCAAGGAGACCGATAACCGATATTTGGAACCGATATACATTTGCAGTAAAATCAGAAAATCTTGGTGTCAAAATGTAGAATAACACAAACTCCAACACAACTTCTTTGAAATGCATTTAAGCATAGCCTATATTATGTTTAATGAACTTTTAAAACATCTTACAACTGGTTTCCTCTCTGTGCCCTTTTCTTTAGTGCAGCCATCTGCAATGAGTTAGAGAGACAAGAAGTGGGGCAGCAGGCTGACATGCTTAACTAACAATAATGCTTAATTTATTATATCAAACCAATGCCTGTCTGTCTAGCATAAAATCCCAATAAACTGCTAGCAACTGCAAAACACTATGCTAGCTAATGTTTTGCAAACTATTAAAAGTGAGGCTATTTCAGTAGACCTAACGTTAGACTAGTAGCCTCACTTCTAATATTTTGCTTCTTCTTCTTTCGTATAACGTTATATGTCCAACTCGGTGTCGTGTAGCCATGCCCGCATCTCTGGTCCTAGGTCGAAGAGGCTGGCTTCCGAGGGTGGTCTATATAAGGGGCAGATGGTGATTATATGGACAGCGGTCTGCTCAGGGTCACCGCACTCGCATGCCGCACTGTCCGCCAAGCCCCACGTCTTCATCGTGGTTTTAAAGCGACCGACCCCAGTTCGTAGACGGTTTAGAGTGGTCCACTGCCGGCGCGGTAGGTCGTCTCCTCCAATGGTGCCATCTCCTGGGTCCCAGATGTAACGGTGGATTCGGGAGGGCCCGGCTGACACCCACTCCTGCTTCCAAGCTGCTGCCAACCATGCATCTCTGGAGATGTCCTCAGAGGTGGAGTTGAGCATCTCTTGAGCTGCTATGTTGTAGGGGTGGCGGGACTTGAGTCTGTTTGGAGGTGCTGGAGTTATTGTGGTGTGGTGCAGGATGTGCCAGTCATACTTTTGTGCCTTCCTTCCTATTTTGCTAAACATTTGCTAAATACATGTTGGCTAGCTAATGAGCTTCACATATCAACCTGAAAAACTGTGAGGCTTCACTCGCAGCCCCTCCTCCGCACCACAGTTCCGCTGCAAGACGCTGCACGCTGACTGACTTCCCCCGTCCCTGTGTAACTGGGAAGCTGATAGAATTAAATCAATAGATCGTGCTGTTTTTGCAACTTCAGCATAGGGGATTGGGATGTTTATTGAACTTCGGCTTTCAACTGATTTACCTTCGAAACACATGTATGGCTCTGCCGCTCAGCGCTGCTGCTTGCCTCTATCTGTGTCTGCGTTCTTCGCACCTGCCTGTAATCTGAGAAGGTCCCGTCTCTATGGCTGGCTCCCGCCCGGAAAATCTTCAGTGTTGATTGACACTTCAGTAATAGCCTATCAGATAGCGCTGTGGGCGGGACATTGCTCGTGTACAGAGAGTGGTGACTGCAGACAGAGAAACGGCCGCATCAGAGCCAAAGTGTTATCGGCAATTTTATAAAAAAAAAGGCCGACACCGATAATCGGTCAAATGATGAATATCGGCCCCGATAATCGGCCTGGCCGATAATCGGTCGACCCCTAATTTAAACCCCAACATTAATTGTACGATTAACTTCACTTCTGGAGTATCAACATGTACAGTGTGTTACCGACAGCTTGACGGATGATGTTTGTGTTATAAACTTTAGTAAGCTGGGTGAACATACTTCAATTATGTTGCATGTGGGAAGATGGACACTGGCCCTTTTATGATATAATAATACATTGCAGGAAAGGCCCTTTTACAACAATCACATTTATTTAATAAATTACAACAAAAAACATCAGAAAGTTATAAATAAAATATAAACTAAGCTTATAAAAGATGCATATGTTTCAATTTACTGGAGCCTAGGTCGCACTAAAACGTGAGGGCTGACTTCTCCAGCACGGGGCTGTCCAGCTGGCAGAATAACTCCCATTGGTGCAGAGGTATGACGCATTTGTTAGCGGTCTCGAGATGAGAAATATGATCCCAGGAGCCCTTAGGAATCAGCCACATCAGCTTTTCAGTGCTAGTGCCATTAAGACAAAATTGCTTCAGTATAGAATGCTTATGTAAAAGCTTTCCCACAGGTAACACGACTGCTCTAACAACACCACTCACAGTTCTCAAGGCTGACAAAGGTTTGACTTTCACATAATCTAGATTGCCTGAGAATTTGCTGGACAAGATAGTGTGAGGGCACCATCTTCTGGAGAGTCGTGGATAATAGTCGTCATGTGAACCAATCAGAACCATTCTTCTCCAATGCCAACAACAGATTGTTGCAGCTGTGCTTTACAAAGCCAAAGGGTTCAGTTAAGATGTATGCAACCACGTACACAGCATCTGAGCTCATTTAGTTTTCCCTTTTTCTTATATTTTGATTAAACTACTTAAAAAAACAAACAGAAACTAACAAAAGATTGTCAAAATTAGGAAATTGAAGATAAGAGGAAATCGTATCATAATGAGTGACTGAAAAGGGTTCTGTGCCTTTGCATGTATGCATGCAAGCTTCAATAGAGCCGTTAGGAAGGGCAGGGAAGCGAGCTAGTGGTTATTGCAAAATAACAGGCCGTCTGTGGCGGCCTGCCAGGGCTCAGGCTGCATGTTGGCGTGTGCCAAATGGAACAGAGAACGCATCTGTGTGCATGTGTTACAGAATAACTGTGTGTGTGTGTTGGAGTGGGAAGTCATGTGGCCTTGAGTATGCGGCATCTCCCTCCAGTTCCTCTCTGCAAACTGGGCACAGAGACAGAGGGTCTTTCTTCAGGAAACTCAGAGTACTTCCAGCAACCAGGCATATGAGCATGGGGGGGCGTGTTGTGGTGGTTGCTGAAAATCCCACCTGACGTTAAAATCGTTAAAAGTAAAAGTAGTCTTCTCTACCGTGTACAAGGGGGCTTCTATTTTACTCACAGTAGAATTTTGTTGACCCCTCCTCCTCAGAACCACAGGTTGTTGGGGGGGGGGGGGGGGGGGCAGTCATATGCATAAGCACTACATGTAGCAAAGCCATTTAGAGGCTAAATGAATTCAACAGTTACTTGGTGCAAGCCAGCGCTGTGTATGGCAGGGTCCCTATGAATTGTTTTGAGTATAGTGGATTGCATTCTCCTTGTGTTGAGAGTTTCCATACTGATACCCCAAACTATAATAAGCAACCTTGATGCAGTGATGCCAAGGCAGTACACCCACTTTCCAAAAGGGCACAAGTGCCTTAGGTTAATCTTAAAATCAAGATACTATTAAAACAACAAATAAAAGAACTGTATTTTATGCAATCCTGGTGATCAAAGCTGAGCAGAACACCAAGCCTTTAGCTAAGCTTGCATAAAAGCCTTGTGTGGCAGAATGAGTCTGACCTACATTAGGTGGAATTCACCAGGCTACCATGAAAACCAAAAGGTGAGACAGCTGAGAAGAATATAGCATTTTTCTTGACCCTGTGACAAGGGCAGAGGAGTGGCCATTAGCACTAGCCTGACAGAAGCTACACATAACTTTAACCAGCTGTTAAATATGCAACCCTTTATTTAGCCATACAGTCCTGCTGATGTGGTTTCATCCTCCAACTTGGCTTTTCCTCTACGCCTGCAGCACATCTCATAATTTAGACCTACAGTCTACGCTGCCCACAGCAGCAAGGAGGCTGCGTCCTGGGAGCATCTTCCTGGAGCCAGCAGAGCGCCTGCAAAGCTGCCCCACCCAGACTATTCCAGGCTCCTCCATCTAAACAAGCTTTGCAGAAGTAGGTTCTTCCCCCATTCAAACAATACTATTCAAATTGATGCCACTGTGTTCATTGCAAACCTGTATGTAGTGACTAACTATACGCTGGCTACACATTTTTTTACATTAAGGTGGTGTACTCATTTGCTACATCAAACTTCTTGATGTATAGCGTTTTTATAGGGAAGATTAAAGTATTTAAAGAGCAATCCGACTAGATCATAAGTGGATGAAATGACTTTGGATAGCTGTTGCATTTATATGAACATTGGCTCACCTAGGCCAATGCAACAACACTGTCATGGAAGTGTGTGACTGTGTGTTGTGGAAACAGATAATCCCCCCCCCCCTCATACCGTTCTACAAACACACCATAGCTATGCTGATAAGCAGCAGGCCAAGTGTGATTGGCAGGGCTCCTTTACTCGAGCAAATGGCTATCTATGGAGGCAAGTGAAAGGTGAAGCTCAGAGGACGAGAAGTACTAACAGTGAGATACAGCGGGCATTTATATAACGCCATGTACCACCTGTGGTCGACTCAAGGGAGCTAAATATAGTCTTTACAGGGAAAAGCTAGACTTGCTCCCATGTGTCACAAGTGTGCGTTTCCCTGGGGGTAACACAATATATGTGTGCATGCTTAAAAGAGTCAACATGTATATGCAATCCTGCAAGAGTGGTCTGCTCTTGGTCTAAAAAAGGGCTGGATCCTCCATGACAGAAGGTCAAGAAGTTACACCAATCTGACCCACATAGGCCGGTGGATGAAGTCATGATTTCTGAGCACAGACGAGATTAAGAAAGTTCCAGACCTGCACCAGTCTGTCTTTATGCAACTCATCCATATGTAAATTAGATGTTTATAAACGCTGCCTGGAACAGATTAGAAAGCTACTAGTCTCCAACAACACACGCATTACATCACTTTGCAGGGCTGATGTGGGTCAATCATTGTGTTCTTGGAAAAAGCCCAATACAAATAGAAACAAATGATTAAATCAAATCCCCTGCCTGGACTGTGTCTGTAGAAACACTTGCAGAGAAGCTTAACATTACAATGAAAAAACGTACCAGAAAAACGCCCATTTTAAAACATTTTACTACCATCTGCATCAGGTGCTTAGGTCAACAACCGTTCAATCAATGACCAATCGTATACTACGTTATAACTACTACGTAACTACGTATGTTTTTGTTTATTTTTGGCTTTGTTTTGTTTGTCTACCCTCCCTCCCAAATGTAAAGCGTCTTTGGGTTCAAGAAAAGTGCTATAGAAATAAAATGTATTATTATTACGTTAGCTATGACAACATCACGTTTACAGTGAACCTATGCTAAAACACACACTGTTTACACCAATATTGCAAAGATGCAATCACCAGCCAGCGTGTACACCGATATATTAAAACTCAGTAGACAACAATGAACACAACGTACAGTTGTTAAGTGTAATTGATGATGGTAATGTTAGCTAGATGTAAAGTCATTTAAAATGCCTTCACATCCTCAGCCAGGAGGGTGGCTAACCTGCTAGCATATTCTAACGTTACTCGTTGACTGAAATACTTATTGACCCCTTATGCACAGCTGATGTACAATTCTAAACGATATTTCTTGGTTCTGTGTTAAAGGAAAATCTTGCGAGATAAATAGTTGTTTGACAGGTTGTCTCCTCATCAAAGAAATGCTAACCGTTAGCATCCTCCGGCTGATGATGATCACCGGCAGATAGCGGTTCAGCTAGCCACATTCGCTTACCTTTCTTTCATGAAGTGCTTAAGTCTGACGATGGCCTTTTCGTCGATCTTCTTGAGAAAGGTTTTCAATCTCTCTCTCTTGTTTTCAAGCATTCTTCTTTCAGCCAGTGGTCGTCGGTTCGTGTAGAAACGACGGTCCACACCAGACTCCACCGTTCCTGTTTGACTTCTGCTTTCTTTTTCTCTCACTCCATCCACGGCTGATTAAGATAATGAGCCGAAATCGGACCAAGTCAGCCGACCAATCAGCGTCGATGACGATTGTAAAAGATCGGTCATGTCAGACTGGCCCTCCAATCAGAACGAGGTAGTTGGCTTTCAGCGACCGCCCATTACCCTATATGGTAGCAGGGTGGTCTCTCTCTTGAGACCTACAGCAGGACTTATGTATTGTGCTAGCGGTGTCCTTTTAACTAATGATAAACATGTGATTGTTACGTTCCACCTGTGAACAACTTGGTAAATACACGTTGTGTTATAACAAAAGTGTTTTCGTTTCCACATCACACTATGCTCAATCCAATACAAAATAAAAAAACTGCTGTCGGCACACCAGGGTGGGGCCTGTTTTGCATTCTGCTTAACATCAACCAACTATATTAAAGCAGAATTGTATTGTATTGAGGCCCTGTAAATGTACACCATACATCTGATGAATTGTAACAGGAAATAGCTCTTATGTCTTGATATGATATGATTGATAATGTGTAGTTATTTTTATAAAACTATAATCAAACCAAACTTCCCTTAGAAGCAGTGGCAGACAAGTACTGACTTCACCAATAATGTACATTTGTAAATTCACTGTAACCTCATGAATCATAATAACCAAAGTCCCAGTTCTTATAAAAGGAAGTGGAGGGCACTGACCCAGAAAGAAGGCTGGTCAATGGCTCAGTTGGTGGATTTTATTCTGATGCCTCTGAATAATACACTTAATTTCAGCCTAGTATTATGCAAGCAGCTAATGTAGGGGCTTCTCATCTTCCTGGGGAAAAAGGCAACAACTGCCGTCAGCAGACCAAGGGCACAAGGCCAAAGCTAAATCATCAGCTATGTCACATTGTACTCACAACGGATGACGGTGGTTCTTGTGACTACCTTATGTGATTACAAATGGATTATGCTCTAGACTAGGGGTGGCGTATTGAGACACAATGCTGATGGGGAAGGATGTTCTGGTTGGGTTATTCTTCAATTCAAAATTCAGTTGAAATTGAAGTGTTTATACACTGACACAATTTTGAACTTGGCTTGGTTAGGTTACGCAATGAATATTATATAGTGAGAGTGACAATATGGCCTATTGATTATTTGTAGTTATTGTCCACAAATGTGTCGTTGTGTCATAAATACATCACATCCTTACAAATTGGTGCAACACTGTTCAGTCTTATTACAACACAGCTTTCAGAAGAAATTCTTTATTTGTCCCACAGAAAGGTAATTTACTCTGTTCCAGCAAAGACATGGTGAAGAAAAAGCCATAAACAAGATTAGTGCAGTAACATTAAATAAAATCTAATACATTCACAGGAACGAAAATAAGTAACAGCATTATAAGAAGTCATAGGTAAGGCAAGTTCATTTATATGGCACCTTTCAACACAAGGCAATTCAAGGTGCTTTACAAAAATGAAAGACATTCAGACATAGTGAATAGTACTGAGGTATCAAGAGTATATCACCACTCTATTGATGGAGACCTTGAATACAAAAGCCAATCATTATCAGGAGGCGTTCAGGGAAATGCACTCAAATCTTAGCATCTAAAGGTCTTTTTTTATGACCAGGCAGCTCAGGCGCCATCACACCACCACAAACAGAAGAGGCAGTGTATCACATCATGACACACCACCCACCCACTCACACAATCTGGCCTACACCGGCCAGCCCACGGTCTCCCCTTCCATCTCCCTCTCCATTAAACAAAGCCGATAGAGAGGAAGAAATCACGCTTCAAAAAGAAGGATGTGACGCAGTAAGGGGGTGTAGATCAAATGTAAATAACAGCGTGTGTGTGTGTGATTCATCAGTGAGAAAGCTGGATAGATAATTGGGGAATGTGGGGAACTACGCAAAGACTCAGGACTCACAAAAAGCCCCAGCATCACAGTGTGTCAATTGGTTTGAGGTCATTCGTTTTGGAATATGAAGGATGCACAATATCAAAACCTTGAGGCGCTGTCTTGTAAAGAGGCACTGTGCGTCAGTCAGTCAGATATCAATTTGATGTAAAACCACATTCAGAACACTAGACCAACACTGCTGGATGAAAACCGTGTGGAAACCATAAACTAAGGAAATAAAATATAAGGAACATTTGTATTTGTCACTATAAATGCTTTAAGTCGCATACAACCACACATCTGATTCATTGGCCCTGAATTAATCACTCTTGATGTAGTCAATATTCGTTAATTGCACACCATCTGTTCAGAGCCAATGAGAGAATAGTCACATAAGAAGGGCGTCATTGGAATATGCAAACAGGGGAAGCATATTTGAAGTCTTAATACTTTCTCTTGTACTTCTCCGTAACGTAATACATACCCATTGCAGAGTACTTAAGGCATTGGCAGGCTGATGTTAAATTCCTAATCTGTTATATAACATTTACATTTTACTTGCATAATCAGAGCTGAGTTTGAAAATGAGCAAAAAAGGCTTTGCCTTAACCTGTACTAAATCAGTGGCTGCAAATACCTTAAGAAAAATTGTATACCTTTTTTACCAGAAAAAACACATTTTAAACATTTCAGAAAATGCATAATAAGGCTTTCAGAGACAATTGTGAGCTAAATAAACATTTTGATTGATTTGTTTGTCTGTGAATATCAATCAACTTTATTTAAGGCGGATGAAAGTCCTTTGGAATTGTGCAATAGCCACTTTTTGATATTGACAACTCTAAAACAGAGGTCTTATCTTGTTAAGCAAATAGTTTCCAACAAATATTGGAACTTGTGCTTCCAATTACACATCTTGGGAACCAAGTCGCTCAGTTATCACTGATGTGACTAATTGGTGCTAAGTCATCTTTCTGCAATAAAAGAAAAGGAGATGTCCTTCACTTAGCGGTCTGCCTTGTTTCTGTTTGAAAAGGTATGATTTGTTAGGAAGATCATTATTATCAGCTGATGATCTAAACACTCTGACCTTCAGAGGCTGACAACACCTTGGCCTGGAAAAAACAAGGCTGTGACGCACAAACAGCTGCAGCCATGCACGTTACAGCACAGGTGGAAAATAATGCTTATGAAGCAGTAAAACAGATACATAAAAGGCTTGAGCCCTTTACTATACAATAAATGGAATTTATATGTTTGTCTTAATATTATAAATAATGTAAACATGGTAGGCATTTACTGATGGACCAGTACAGTCCTGAATTAGTACAGCCATGGATCAGTGTAGTCCTGGATCAATATAGTCTTAAAGATCAGTACAGCTCTAAAGGATCAGTAGAGTCCTGGGCTAGAGTCCTGAAATCAGTCGACTACTTCTGCATCTCAAATCTCTTTTGTAATTTAGACATTCCCAGCAAATTTAAAAAAGGGATTTGTGTGGAATTTCCCGATCTGATAGAGAGATAGATAGCTTTCCGTGTCCATGCTAGACAGCATCTTTGGTTTGCAAATTATTAACGCATCACATGAGAAAATGTGTGAAAATAGAAATATGTTGTTTATAACCTTTCAGTGTTTATCCAATTATTGGATTATTATTGATTATTATTATTGGATTCCAATATGAAAAAGATTATTAGTAAAAAAAAACTTTACCAGGCAAATTAAGTAATATGTTTCAATATATATCGTTTATTTATAAAGTATATCATCGTTTCTACAAGTTTAACAACAACTTGTAGTATTATTTATTTAATTAATGGACTGTCACGTGTACACACATTTTGTACATTCAGGTTGAAAACTGATATTTAAAAACCTTGCCAGAAGCACAAACTACCCAGATGAATTAAACATGTGTTTAGCGGCTGTAACTGTCATCCTCTGTATCTGTGGGCTGTCAGTGGTCAAATAGGTCAGAGCATCACCAAGGATTCACCCCAGCAACAGCCAATTTCATTTAAGAGGCCAGCAAAGGGGGGAGCACCTTGCTCCATACCCAATGATATCATCTTACCTGTTACACTGGGACTTTGTCTGTTGCCATCTCCAAGCTGCCCACTTTGGAAATCGTTTTGCTTATGCTTGGCATTTTCACGCTTCAAAGCGATGTTCGCATATTCAGGGTCATGTATGTCTTCCTCCCAGACTGATATGAGGGATTAGAGTTTTAACTGTGTTGTGTCTATGAAGAAACCTTTACCTAATGTGTTTTATTTCTGTTCTCTATGCGTGAGCTGCCAGAAGCTCAGGTATAACACATGCTGTCCTCAACTCAAAGGGTGTTGGGTTTCTGCCCAGCAGGGCTGGCTGTCCTCTTCCAGCTATTGTTACCAGGCTACACTTATCACTTATTCATCTGCGCTCTTCACCCCAAAGCACTGGGTGGCTATTTGGTTGGGTGGTTGGTCTGCTAAGCAGGGGAAAAGGCCAGAGTCTCTCTTTCCCAGAGCAGTGTAGCACCGGGGCTCCCAGAGGAGGACCCTACCTGAGCCGTGGCCCGATGCAGAACGGGGAGGCTATGAGCCCTCAGGACTCCAAGGCAGCAGTGGCAGAGCCAATGGAGGAGCAGAAGGCCCAGAACCAGAGCCATAATCAGGGGAGTGCAGAGCCCACAGCCCCTCCACTTCCTCCGCCTTCACCACCACCACCAGGGCCACCAGAATACCCGAGACCTAGGCTAATTTTCCACACCCAGCTGGCTCATGGGAGTCCCACAGGCCGCATCCACGGATTCACCAATGTAAAAGAGCTCTACGCCAAGATCGCTGAAGTGTTCCACATCTCCCCTTCAGAGGTACCAAACTAATTCTGCCATGCATGTTATGATTAGGCTAATAAGTGACATTTCCAGTGTTGAGAAAATGATCAAGATACAAAATGTAATACTGATGGTGTTTTTTGGAGTTTGATGGTGTTATTTTTCTTTTCCTTTCTGGTCTGATAGGCCAGCCGCAAATAGTTTTAGCTTTCCATTCTAGGCTGTTTTCCATGATGCACAAT
Source organism: Pseudochaenichthys georgianus (assembly GCF_902827115.2). Lineage (NCBI taxonomy): Eukaryota > Metazoa > Chordata > Actinopteri > Perciformes > Channichthyidae > Pseudochaenichthys > Pseudochaenichthys georgianus. The sequence goes on from NC_047506.1 coordinate 16,733,182, forward strand.
CGAAGACCATTTGACCTCACTTTTGTCAGCCATACTTTGTACTTGTGTGCGCCTTGAACAGGATCAATAACGGAAACAATTATTAACTGGATAATGTTATGTAGTCACAAAATACCACACATACAACATAACAAGTACATCAGATTTCCAAAATGGTATAGGACTAGGATGTGTGGTTTGCAGTCAGGTTACAGCAGCTGCTCACAAGGCCAGAACCCTTGAGAAGAGGTCTAGTCACTAAACTGTTTTGATGTCAGGGCTGTCCGCAAGCCCAAGGCCGTCACAGACCCATTTCACAGAATGAATTATCAATGGCTTCATTTGTTCGTTTTTACTACAGGCCTTTTTCCAGATAAACTGGAAAAAGATGCCATATATTGATCAAAGTTTGCATAGGAGGAAATGAATAGTTGAGTTAAGACTGTCAAAGCACTTAAGGTGTAGGAAACTGATAGTCTGTCTTGTGCATGTGCACGTTTTGTGAGTAGAAATTGGTTTACTGAACTCAGCTGTGGTTATTTGTGCAGTTCAATTCCAAACTACAAGGATTGCATTTAAATAGTGTTACCTTTTTATTAAGAATAACGGTGGCCTGCATGGTTCTCCAGTATGTTGTGGTGACAGAGCAATAAATATTCAACATTGGCCTTATCTAATACTTATCAGTAGCGTGTTTGAAGGCCACTATGAAGGTTTTCCTTTCAATGTATCCTTGCCTGTTGGACTTAAATGACTGGAGATAAAGGGATGTAGACCAATATACAGCACATTTCATAGCTAACGTTAAAGATCTTATCAGGCAGCTACCAGCTGTGATTATGTCTTGTGATGTGAAGGCTGTTTTCTTTGTGTAACACAAGGTTTATGCCTGCACGCTACATGTTAATGAACAACCCATGTTCACTTACCAAGGTAATCAAAACACATCAAATAAGCACACCTACAAAACATAGCTGTCACTTTTACTCCTCTTCTGATATTACATGTTCAGTTTAAACACTTAGCATACAACTCTCATTCCCTGTTATTGTGTTTATCTTCCTTTACATGTAAACCATGTGGATTCTTGGCAACCAGTCCATGGTCAACTCTGCAAAGTGTATGCTGGGATAATCTCCAGCAATTCTGAAAAAATAATAACTTTATATCATGTTTTGATCGATTATTAGTAGAGCATAACACTGAAACAAATACATAATAATAATAAAAATAATAGTTAAAATAAATCTTTCAAGTCTTGATATTTTTTTATTTTTGTCAGAAAATGTCATTCAAAAAACAGTTTACAAATAAACCAGACATCTAAATGATTAATGTACACACCTTTTTTGGTCTTGCATGCTTTGTTTTACAATCAACATTGGTTATTCTTAAACAAATGGTTTTGCCGGGCATTATTTAAATATTTGTTGATTTAGTGTCCTGTGTATCTACAATACCTTGAACTACAGTTAGAATTCAAGATACAAGACTTTCTATGGGAAATAACAAGCAATTAGTCAGTGAGAGTGAGATGTATAGCAGTTCCCTTGAACTCCTGTACTGAATTGCATAAAGCGTAATTTTTGACGGCAAAGAAGTCCTTGGAATGTAATCAGAATGTTCCACCTGGGAAAATTCTGTGGGCAATAGGCTATCTAACAGGAACTGCTACAAGGGAGATAACAGTTCACATAGGTTATCTTGAATTTCTGGCTTGGATTATTAAATCAAATTTAAACTCTAACCTCAGATTTCAGAAGGCTTTGTTTTGAAATAGATTTTGTTTTTGCAAATCCCGCCAAAGGCAATTACAGTTCCAAACTATAAATAAACTGTACAGTAAGAAATTGTTATTTCAAGAGCTTGAAGACATGATATTAGAAATGTACAAGTTCAATACAGCAATACAAATGTAATAATATAATAATGTGGTCTTGAGATTTATTCAAATGTCATGTTTTAGAAGAAACATTTCTTTAGCTTAAGTGTTAACATAATTTTGTGAGCCACTTAATTTAAGAACTAACATTTGATTACAACAATGATTTAAGCACTTTATCGATAAAACTATCAGAAAAATGTGTTTGTGTGCTTTGACTGACTTAACCATTCATCTTAAAATATATAAACACTCATAACGCTTTTTCACACAGCTCCTAACAAAATGGCCACAATGGCAAATTGTTGTCTCTACTGCCCTCTGCTGTTTCATTCTGATACAGCACAGCTAGAGGAATGATGTTTGGCTCCATAAACAGGAGGAAGAAAATGAAACATCAGTGAATGTTACAGGAACACAACAGAAACTATAACCACCACTTGTATTGTAAAAGGAAGCATATTTGTTATGTTTTGCAAAACATATGTCTTTCATTTCATAAAAAGTAACTTACTAGGGAGGATCAAACCATAATTTAACAACAACACACGTTTTCACCAAAAGAAAAACAGTTAATTCCATGGGAAATGGAACTGAATAAAAAAAGTGAATAGCTTTTACTAATGGATCAATTTAAAGTCATTACGGATTCAGGGTAGCACTTTAGAATGGTAAAAGGTATGTTTTAATGTTATTAATATTTATAAATAGAACATAGAAAACTCAATTGAAAACAATTGATATTCTATAGTTGTACTGGTCTATTTCCTACCTCTAGATCCTTTTCTGCACCCTCAACTCCCATAAAGTGGACATGCAGAAACTACTGGGAGGCCAGATCGGATTGGAAGACTTCATCTTCGCTCACGTCAGGGGGGAGACTAAGGAGGTGGAGGTGACAAAGACAGAAGACGCATTGGGTCTCACTATCACAGACAACGGAGCTGGATATGCATTCATCAAGGTGAATGAGTGGAAGAGCTAAACTGTCTGAGCCCTGCCACAAATGTGTAAAAGGCTTCAAACTGATAATCTAATGTGAGACACATGGCAAACATTTCAATCTGTTTCTTTCAGAGGATAAAGGAAGGCAGCACCATAGACCAGCTGAAGACAGTCTGTGTTGGAGACCACATCGAGGCCATCAATGACCAGAGCATTGTAGGTTGTCGACACTACGAGGTGGCTAAGATGCTAAAAGAGCAACCGAAAGGCATACCCTTTACACTCCGCCTGGTGGGGCCCAAGAAGGCCTTTGGTGAGTGGAAAATATTTCCATGTGGCCAGGCTTTACTGTCATATGTAGAACAGATGACGATTAGGATTTCTAAAAATGCGCTCATAAATCAGTGGTTGAAAGCTAACCTTTTATTATTTACAGTTGCGGTTCACTTTGTAGTACATTTCTGCTTTCGTTTGCAATGTTATTCTGATAAACAAACTATTTCAACATATCTAGAGTAAGACAATGCTCACATGTCCAGCATGTCTGTATTGGTGGTACCGCATTAGTTGACAAAAGGTCTGCGCTGAATTAATACTCAGTGAAAGTGTTTGCACCCATGTATTTCCAATTTCATTTTCTATTTCCCATGAATCCAGGATGTGGTAATCACTTTCATTCCACGGTAAAAATCTATTCCTGGCTAAGTAAAAAAACATATGGGCTGAGTTATTAAGAAACCGAAAGTGAATTCATAAGGGAAAATAAACATGTATGTTCTTCCTAATATTGCTATAGCTTTCATAGCTTTCTGTGGGAACCAGAAGTTTGTGTTGGCATTGATTCATAAAACTGGAATTGATATCAAAGCAAAAAGCTGCACCCAGGATATTATGATTGGACTGTCCGAGTCCCACAACCACTGTTAGCTAGCCCGAGTGGTTGATGGATTTCAGCATTCTTCTGTACTTTCCCCACATCTCATTAGCCATACCTGAAGAGGAAACAGGAACTGTTTAGAGATGACTGGCTCTCTGCCAATGAGCCAGGAAATGTTGTTCATTAACAGCTAACATTAGTTGACCAGTCTTGTTCTTAAGTCTCAGCCTAAATGATCTTGTGTGTCTACTCTAAAATGTCTCTGCAGGAAAAACTATGGCTTAGTGAGGTAGGATTTTTATTTTCAGAACCCTGACCAAAACACAGAAACAAAACATAGAATGTATATTGGTAAATTCTGCTCCTATTAAGAGACATTTAAGTATTTTGGCAATAATGACAAAAAATAGTAATGCAGTATATCAAGGTTACTGAAATATGTTTTTATTATCAATCACATTTTTTATCACATCACTTACTAATAAGCATCACTTACTAATCTTCCTGAAGAATCTCCCTACAATGAAGGCAGCCTATCCCTTTTCCTAAAGTATAATAAGTGGTCTATTTATCTGGTTCGAACATTGAGAGGAACAAAGGAAGTCCCCTTTCCAGAGTGGATGTAGCAGATTAGGTTGAAGTCCAGTTTCACCGGATACTAAATCCATGATCATAGGGCTAATTTCCTGTTAACAATCGGCAGCTGTTAGTGTATTGTCACCAGACAAACTCATGTTATAAGAACTGGCTTCGACTGTGGGACAACATAACAAACAAACTCAACCATTTCAACTTATAAGTTTTGTTTTGTGAGCTCATGTGTTAAAGGTAAAAAAGGCTCAACACAAACCACATGTAAACCATTTGGTAAACATCTTTAAGTGTGTACTGATTATTATCAAACCACAGCCTGTTTTGGGAAGCAACAGTAAACGGTCCTTTCAGTGAAAAAGGAGTAGGTTTAAATGAGGAGCAGAGCAGAAACGCATCCCCCATTTCCCTGTATAAAACTGCTAAGCACAATTGTCATGGCTGTTAATACATCTCTTTATAATAGAAACACACACACAATGGCTGGCTGATAAATCTGTGTACAACAGATTAGGTTTGATGTGTAAATAGTGTATTAGTGGGGGAGGCGTGTGGCGCAGTGGATAGAGCCTTGGTGTTGGGATCAGGGGAGCACAGGTTCACTTCACCCCAAATTGCTCCTGTGGGGATTGCCCACAGTATTGAGTATGTAAGTCGCTTTGGATAAAAGCGTCTAACAAGTGACATGTAATGTAATGTATTATACTAATAACAACTCTGAGTTCCACAGCGCTGGCCTTTTCCATCTATTGTCCTTTTTTGTAACAATTAAAATGCAGTTATGTAGCATTATGTGAACATTTTAGGTCTGATGTAACTATTTTACACTATTGAGATAATTTGATTTAGTGAAGGTTAGATACCATTCCATGTCTGTTTTGGAAAATGTGATTGCTGAGTATTATTCCCATACACTGTTAGCGTGTGACATACAGTAGTTAATGCTGACCCTTGACATCCCTCAGGAGAGGGTTTAATTCCCTTTTGTAAACTGATGTGACATTATGAAAACAGATGTGCATTTTCACACAGACCCTGGGGGGCATTTGTTCAAATTAACTTTTTAGAAAGAAAGCTAAAGGTATATTTGTGGCTGGGTGAGGCAGTGCTCTGAACTTAATGCTTACAGCATGCAGTTGATATTGATGGGTATGTAATCAGTATTGCAGGTGTTTGGATACAGATATGATGATGGGATCTCAGCATCTGATTCACAGTCAGAAATGTCATTGTTAACACAGACAGTTGGAAATGGAAAGATTTGGAAATCCATGATTCACATGGGTAGTTCTCAGGAAAAATAAACTAAGTTTAGGTTTCTGACAAAACATCAGTTTCTTTGGAAATTCTGAAAAAATAATACTCAATATGTGAGAGACACCTGCAGGAACTGACTAAACTTCATAATAATGGTCTTTTTAAATTGATTAACATCCTGTTTTTGTGTTTGTGGTTAGACATGATTGGAATGAGGACAAGAGCTCCAAAATCGACTGAAGGCAAGATGGTGAACGGGAGGGAGACGCTGCGTCTTCGCTCAAAGGGGTCTGCAACAGTTCAGGAAGTGGTGAGTTTCACACACTCTGCTCAACAATGACTGTGTTACTTCCTGATGTACTCTGTTAGTGACATGTGTACACATGGTATACAGTAGCAAATATGCAAACACACACACAGAAGTTTTGTAGATAATTAAACAATATGTTGTTAAATTATTCTACAGCTGATCTTTCTTTATCTTAAACATTACCTGATTGAAATGTTTGGCTATGCTGAGTCTTGCTAAAAGATTCCAATGGGACACTATAGAACTGAAAGGACCTGAGCTGAATGGCCCAGTTGACCTTGGTTACAAACACAGTCACATATTATTCTGCATTAAACAATGTCTCTCTCTTTCTTAGCTTGCCGGAAGTGACCTTTGTACCCCAAATTATTCCCACTTCCAAAACTTCAATGCAGGATGTTTCACATTACATCAAACTCTGAAGGGAATCCACAATAATACTTAGAAAAACACATTTTAGGGGGAAAATGTTTACAAAAATGGAACAAAATAAAAATAGAACATTTGACCGCAGTGAACACTTACCAGCAATACTCAATTTCAACTATAAACGTTCATATATTTATTTAAACAAGTGCTTGGCTCATACACGTTTTGGTAGAGGAAGATATGCTTGTTGTCCATATTTGGAGTACAAGCCCTGCACATTTTCCACTAACACCTCTGTATTTTCCTGTTCCATCTGCCAGCAGAATGAGTTTGAAGAACGGGCCACCAAGAAAGTGGACGACCTGCTGGAGAGCTACATGGGCATCAGAGACCTGGAGCTGGGTAATGCCTGTCTCCTTTAAATATAAATCACCTTTAAATCCATGTTTAGATGTAAGGATGTGAGCCATTGGATGTTCACACATCCAGGAGTGAGTGGGGATACTATGGACTGTTTCTTAGGGTTGTAAAAAAACTGGCAAACCCACTTGTTCTCCGGCATGCTGAGATAGACCAGGACCAGCACACTTCAGGCCAGGTCCGTATGAAAGGAAAATTCCTCCTGATAATTTATACTCACCACGAATAAACTGTAATTATTAAGTGTACCACCAGGGAGATGTTGCATTACTTGCCTTTTTTTTAGTACTTCAGTTTCCATTAACATTTTATACCTGCATTACCAGCATTCAGTTTTTTGTTGAGGTGGAAATAATAACGATAGTTATACGAGAGTAATATTTGAACTCAGTCAGGTTGGTTTGCATTGAGAGGTCATGCATATCGTTTCTTCCTTGATTGAGCAAACTCCACCTGCTGAGGAAGCCTTAAAAAAAGTGGTTAAAGCTTCAGACGTCCAAAATAAAAAAATGTAATTCAATAACAATAGTGCATACAGAGATGAAAAATAATTTTCAGCATCAGTTAGGAGCTATTTACTTTAATTCCTACAGAAGATCACAAAAGGAGAAAGCCATCTCCTTTTGAAGGGTCTTTGGAAGAACTTTTTTTTTAAAAGGGCTCATGGGGCTAATCTGATATTCTTCCTGTTTTCCTGATTCAATAATTGATCCAACAGAAATTGTTTGGTTGAATATTTTCATCCAAATATTGTTGGAATGTCATGGTTCATTTTAAAAATAATGGTGAGAAAAAAAGGGATTTATGCTCAGGATGTGTGTGTAGCGAGGTAAGACAAGATTGCTTGCAAATGTCTATTGTTGACCTAATGAAACTACATTAAGTTTTATGCATCACTGGGGGTGATCCATGCATCACTGGGGGATCCAAGCCATCCTTTCACTTTTAGATACTTTCAGGCACAAAGGAACTGGCTATAATACAAACCCTCATCTTGAATTACATCTGTCCTGTCCCTTCTTTTCTGCAGCAACCACCATCGTGGAAGCGGGCAGAGACAAGAATAACCCCGACGATTTTGCAGAGGCCTTGGACTCAGTTCTGGGAGATTTTGCTTTCCCTGATGTGTTTTTGTTTGATGTATGGGGAGCTATCGGAGATGTCAAGAATGGCAAGATGTAGACATTTACCATATATTCACATGATAGAGGGAGAGGCACATGAGACCATTACAACCCCAATATGTATGCACAGATAGACGGGGTGTATCCAACTGCGAAAATCATTTGTAGACTCTTTAATTTGTAATCACTTTCTTTGAAACCATGTCAGTGACTGCAATGTATTCAACCATTTCCCCTTTGAACAGTACAATTACTATAATTTGCCCAAAAGCAGATCATCACTATTAATGTTAGGTTTAGACAAATCTTGCAGTATTGTTTTTAAATACATTTGTATAGAGTGACTCAAATATTGAAATAACCTTGTATGGTGTTGGAATTTAGCTGATGATCTAGTTCAGAAAATAAGTTGTAAATTGTAGGTCTACAAAAATACAATCTTATTCTAATTCAGATTAAAGACAAAAGTTAAAAACATGTTTTGGGGGCTCCCTTTCTCGTACATACGCATAAAACATTATTTAAAGAGTCATTCAAGTCCACAACACGTCAGGAAACACAACTTCATAACAGAGGCCAATCAGCCGGACATCTGGGAATCAAGGAAGTTAGATAGGGAAGTTCGCTACAGTAAATATTTCTCCTTTGATGAAACCCAGTGGGGAAAACAGGAGACAAACAACGATACATCTTTGTGTCATTGGAAAGTCAGAATGTATTACTGCTTTTCAATTATTAACAATCAAATCCAGCTATGATCTATGTGCAGGATTTATAACTGGTCATATCATTGCACCAGGTTATCATTATATTTATCAGGAATTGGTTTCTGTTTCAGGCTTTTTGAAATTAACAAGTGGCCCCATTGCAGAAAGATATCATATTTGAAATCATCTAATTTATATTGACTGATCTGAATTTGAACTCGCAAATAACACTAAGTTCAAGAAACTTACCCAAATTGTGATCTCACACAGGAACCATGCCCATAATGTCCACACAATTCCAAAACAACCTCAAATAAAGTTTGCTGATGCATGTGTCATTTTGCCTAAAATTTGTATGCATAAAGGTCATCATGCAAAATAACATTGTATCCCATATTATTAACTTGCTTCCCACAGAGTTCACAGGAAACTCTTCTGGTTTGTTTCAAGTAAAGAATGTAAATATGCTTGACCAGTTTATGACAGTCTTTATACTTGACTTTGTTTCAATGTATACTCTCATCGCATTGAGGCATCAAATTACATCTTAGATTTTGACAATTATATGTTTTCTCACTCAACAAACAATGTGATATGTCACATTATTTAAATGCAGGTAAGTAAATGCTGAAATGCAGTTGGACTCAACTATATTTATTTAGGTTAAACTTAAATCTGCATTTGTCTGGTTTTGTTTCACCACTTTGTTTATGATTGCATCTTTCTATTGAGACATTAAAATGCATGGCAGACTTCACATGTTTAAATTGTAAAAATATTCAAAATGAGTTATCAAGCCTGTGTGTTAACAGAAAAGTCCTTTTAAAAATATTTCAGATTTTCTGCATTTCACTAATCCTTTATTTATATGTCCAATCATATGCCATCTCTGTCAACCACATTCAACATTTACACTTCATTGACACCGGATGATACAAATAAGGAGTTACAGCAAAACACATTTTAGCTGTTAAATATATTGGTTTGGTGATTTAGTGGCACATTGATATGAGTGATACAATGTATAAAAGATCAGTGTGACTAATGTAGGTAAATTAGAAATCACAAATAAAGAATGTAATCAGTTTCATTATATTGAAATAGAGCCATAATATAGTGCATTTAAATCTATTGCAATACAGCTACAATGTTTGTAATTTAACTTCCCAAATGATCCGGCTGAATTTGGATTCATCCAACAAATTAAACTAAATCCTTCCCTACTCTGTTCAACATTTTTACAATCAAACTTATACTGTTACATTTCAAATTTCTAAAGTACGAAAGATGTGTCTAACATTCACAACATAAACTTTGCATTTGCAAGTTCTGCATAAATATGTATCTTTGTTATGATAATCACATTCTCATTGGCATTGCTTTATTCTGCAGTTATTTCTCTTCTGCCAAACATTAATGTGGCCATTAATGACATGAATGACTGAACCAGAGGATCATATTCAAATCTACAGAAAAATCACAAGTGATCATTACAAGATCTGCAAAGTTTGTTTTGAATAATGTGAATCATCAGAAAAAGTATTATATTAAGAATACAGTTCTTAGGGGGCCTAAGCTAAATGTCAATTTAGTCAAAACTATTTCCTACAAGATTAGGATCATTGTTGGATGCTCTGGGGATCAACTGTTCCACCGTCATAGTTCCTTCAACATACAAAGTTGGGAGGGTAAATACTTTCAGAAAAGGAACAACACATGAATACACACTATAGTATCAGGCATAATAGGGTAGGAACCTTTATGATGTAACGTGTTGTGCATCGGTGATTAATAAACGAGAGCAAGTCAACCTACACGTTGGTCCAATCCTTTCCAAGAGCCTCTATATAAGTTATAGTGAACACTTATAACAATAGAACACACACTTTAGCATGAACCTTAAATCATAGCTACATACCTATTCCTCAAATGTATGGGACACTCAAGAGCAACTGAGCAAAGTACAAGCTTAAGATATATAATGTCCTACAAGAAAAAGTACATTGTTCAAACCTCATATATCACAATACACATCTGATGGAGCAGTACACCTAGAATGAGCAGTGCATATCTGTAGTTACAGAGACCGATTGTATCCATCTTTTAAACCTGAATACGTTTCCAATCAGCCACTGTTGTATTCTATAAACTGCTCTAAATTAAAGTGTCATTGCTAATACTGCTAAAGCTTTCAGTGCTATGTAAAAAAAATAACATAATTACAAATTGTTCATATTCTGTTTCTTATTTTGGTCACAGTATTGGTATTTTGGTCACAGAGCTTGAAAACACTGTCACCTCCAGTTTCCACAACAACAACTGGCCGCAAAACCCAAATCCAAATAATCACGGAGAAGGAGGTGGGAGGTTAGATTTCCGCCGGTCTCCTGTGGTTTCCTGGTTCATGGTGCTCCGTAGTGATGAGCGGGTAAACCTTCGGACGGTGTCGCCAAAAGATGGGGTCAAAGACATGATGGAGCTGCGAGACCAGTCGAGGCGGGGGGCGACTCTTTTAAGCATGGCTCTTCGGCACAGGATGTAGACCCAGGGATCCAGGATCTGGTTGAAGGTGGCGAAGCGGAGCCACAGCAGTAGGTATTTGATCTGGAGAGGACCTCCGGACAGCACAGTTTGTGCAATAAAGACCTGGTGGGGAAAGGGTTTAAGTGGGGATATGGATGAAGGAAAAGAGAGGAAAGATATAATGGAGTGAGGAAGGAATGAGGTGACATGATATAGTAGGTTTAAAGAAGGGAAGTAAAATAGTTGCAGGAGAGAAAATATGTTAATAACAACAGACAGCAAAGATTTTGAAGGAGAGATGAAGTAGGGAACAAGAGGCAAAAGATGAAAATGGTTAATATTGCAAATGCACACAGACACATACACATGTGTTAGGTCTACTGAGGGAAATGGCTAAAATATATTTTGCCATGGCAGTCCTGAAGTAATGGCTGTTGCAGCACAATTATCCCCCTTGCTTTACCAAAACTGCTGCATTTGTGAGGCATAGCCTTATAGAGTGGTGCAGTGATGAGTCCTAAAACCTGGAAGTGAGGTAGCATTTGACCACTACCGGTTCCCTTGTCTCAGATTACATTTTTGAATATCGATCCTAAATTGTGTGACGTTGAAGCAGCAACCCTGCTGTAGTTCGTTTAGCATAACGTTAGCATTTTGCTTCTGGCGATTAGATTTATGATTCGAAAATGATAAAAGTAGGGTAGACATGTGGATATTATCCGGCTGAACAAAACGTGCATTTATCTAACAGGTTAGTTTTCCACAGACCTTATTTCGAGCTATTTTCCAAAATCCTATGGAGAAATCCCATTGCTTTTTTGTCGAGGGAACTGTTCTATTTCGTATATGCAGGGGTGCACATAACTTTTTTGCCCTGGTTCTCAAAGGAGCACCTGGAGATGTTGCTTGGTGCTCATCCTTAAAATGAAATAAACCGTAACTTTTGAGGGGGTCTTGACTTTATTTGCCAGACACACGGCACTGAACACACAGAGGTGAACACAGAACACACATGCAGAGGTGAACACAAGACAACATTAGCACGACCAGTAATCCTACAAGCTGTCATCACTACCCTCCTGACTGTTCTCCTCACTGTCTTCCTCTCTGTCAGACATGGTAGCTGATGATGTAGGCCTACTACTTTCTCTCTGGTTGAGTCTGCGATTAGCTGCTTGCACCCACAAGTCAACAGCTGGTTTTGGGTCGAAAGTCTCTGTTGTCATCTTAGACAAGTGGATGTAATCAAATAAGTATGTGAATATAACCAATAACCTACCATAGCCAATAACAAATTAATGTAGGCTAACTTATTTTATTTATGTTCATTCATATCTTATTTTACCAGTTAACATTTATTTATTTATGCATTTTTTTTTATCTCCAGTTTTAAAGAATATTTTTGGTTACTGTCCTATAGTATACATTGGAATTATTTCAAACGTGTTTATCCCAATAATTATAAAGGAGTGCCTTGGAAATATGTGTTTACATCAATTGTGATCAAACCGTTTGAACTTAGACTAAAGTTAACAATCTAAACACTCAGAGTCCGTATACCTCACTGAGCTGTAGTTATCAGCCTCTCAGTCTGACTGGGGAGGACTCTCCCTCCACATTATTGTAGACACATCTTCTTCTAATATCTGTTAAAGCAGCTAGCACCAGATTCTAATAACAACAGCGCCGGTACCGGTGCACCCTCCCTCTCTCACTCCCCGCTCACTCGCACTTTGGCTGTGAGCTGCGGGTGCCAGATAAGCCAACATCCCCCATTTTCATCACTCACATTGCCCATCGTACAGGGCAAATGAAACGTGTAACCGGGATGAAAAGGGTGTTACATTTACTTAATTATGAATATTGTTACATCAAGGCCGAAAATTAGGATGAGCACCAACGGTCAAAAATGTTTTTTTCCCTCCCAGAGCTGTCAGCTCAGCGCCTCCCCAGATCTGGCGCCCTAGATGCAACTCGCAAATCTCTCTCTCTCTCTCTCTCTCTCTCTCTCTCTCTCTCTCTCTCTCTCTCTCTCTCTCTCTCTCTCTCTCTCTCTCTCTCTCTCTCTCTCTCTCTCTCTCTCTCTCTCTCTGTACGCAAATGCGCCTTTTTCAAATGACACGGTGCTCTTTTTTGGCGGAGGTGCGCATGCGCACCAGTTATGTGCAGCCCTGCGTATATGGCTTCGTCCTCAATCGCTATTGGGTAATCCCCCTGCGCACCCTTGCAGCACTGAAACACTTGTAGTCCACGCCCACCCGCAAGGTGGGCCCCAACCTCGGGCCCCCTTCCGGTATAAATAGGAAGGAGGCCCGACAATCTGCTCCCTTTTTTTCGCTGCTGCGACCAAGGAGGACAATTGGCCCGTCCAGGCTTTCGAGCACGTGGACGGCAGCATGTCCCTGGAGCCGAGTGCCGGGCAGGAGTCGGACGACTCCTATCCCGTCTCCCTCCATGCTTCACCGTGCGGTTCTCCCCTCCCTCCTCTCCCTCGGACGGGGGAGACAGAGTCGGAGCAGGGTGCCGGTTTGGCGGCCGAGCACGCGGTCCCCTTCTCCGTCACCACGGCGCTGCCGGCGCTAGGTGGCATCATGGTGGAACTGCCGGAGATCATTTGCAAGGCGGCCACCTGCAGAGGTCTCCCCGTTCCCCTAGGTCGGGAGAGGTGTGCTCTGGACGACATGGCGTCAGACGGTCAGGAGTGATCCAGTCTGGCCACGCTTCCCCGCCATCAGGAGGTATCAGGAGGGGGCGGCGGCGAACCCGAGGACCCTGAGGGCTCCGGTGTCCACATTTGTTCCCTTCACCAAGGTGGAGGGGTTCACAGATGCTGGTTTCCCAACCACCCCTTCTCTGGAGCCTGATGGCGTTCTTTGGGGTTAGACAGGCCAACATGATCGCCGGACGGCGCCCTACGTTGGCCTCCCCCAGGGACCAGTATGTCGCCCGCCAGGCCGACCAGGCGCACCAGTGTGCCTTTCAGTCGTCGGCAAACAACATCGCGCTGCTCTCCAACTCGATGGTGACGCTGGTGGAGTGGTCCACCATCTTGGCTGCGGATGAGGCGGAGGAGATCAGCAAGGCGGCCAGCACGGCGCTCATGCTGTGCACGTCCGTTGCTGTCTGCCGGGCAAGGATCGCTGCGTGGATGACGCAGATTCAGCGCCACCTCTGGCTGCAGCAGGCGTCGGTTACAGAGACGGCCAGGAAGGTACTACTGGACGCTCCGATCAGCCCGGACGGGCTGTTCGGACCCCAGTTCCACGCCATGGTGGAGTCCATGAAGGCGACTGCGGAACAGGCGGACGACATCCGCCAGCACGTTAGCTGGCTCCAGCCTGCTGGGCGGTCACAGCGGCACCAACGCCCGCAGCAGCCGCAGCGTCCAACCCGGCCACAGCGGTAGGCGGAGAGACGCACAGCAACCGCGGCGTCAGACTCGCCCGTCGGCGGCGGCAGGGGCTCCGCCCCACGTCTCCGCCCCACGTCTCCGCCCCCCGCCAGCGGTGGGTCAACGGGGAGTGAGGCATTCCCGCTCTTCGTCTGCTCCGCGAGAGCCTCCGAGGAAACAGAGCCGTTTTTGACGTGTTGCGGGGGATTGTGAGGAAAATAAAAAAAAGTTCATTTTCCAACCTTTTGTCTGAGTCATCAGTATCAAATGTGTCTCACATATCCTCCACTCTGCGTAAGCCGGCTGCCTATAACCTATAAATCGGTCAATAGCCAACAGGGCTCGTTACAAAAGCCTGCAGTTTTTAATCTATCGGTTAATAAACTGCAGAGTTCGGTAACTAAGCCAGCTGCCACCAATCTGTTGATTAGTAGACAGCAGGGCTCGCTGCAGAAGCCTGCTGGTTTTAACCTATCGGTTATTAAACCGCAGAGCTCGCGGCATTCCTCTGTCCGAGATACGCCACCGACACACGGTCATAATGAACCCATGAGCTCCGTTATAACGCCTCATGTGGACATCACTGCTCACACCTCCACTCATCCCCTGAGCGTGTACGCGCCTCATGATGAGAGTCGGAGTGAAACGCAGCGTGTGCACCCGCTCTCAGAGTGTTTATCAGAGTGGCAGCGCATGTGTCTGATGGACAGATGGATGAGCAGGCTGATCAGCAGAGGGTACACCCTGCAGTTCGCCTCCCCCCCCCCCACACAGTTCAATGGGATACAGGAAACACTCCTGTCATCCCGGGAACAGTGTATTGCGCTCCAGTCAGAGCTGCAGGAACTCCTATTGAAAGAGGCTATTTCCAGGGTTCCTCAAGGGGAAGAAAATCAGGGGTATTACTCCCGCTATTTTCTTGTCCCGAAAAAGACAGGGGGAATGAGACCCATCCTCGATCTGTCAGCTTTCAACAAAGCAATAATGAAAAGGCCTTTTCACATGCTGACGATCAAACAGGTGCTAGAGTGTGTTCACCAGGGAGACTGGTTCACCTCTATAGACCTGAAGGATGCATACTTCCACGTACCCATCATCCCACAACACAGGAAATTCCTGCGGTTCTCATTCCAGGGACTATCGTACCAGTACAACCGTCTGCCGTTCGGTTATTCCCTGGCTCCTCGCACCTTTTCAAAGTGTGTAGAGACGGCGCTGCAGCCGCTACACAGAGGAGGGATGAGAGTACTACATCCTACAGCCTACATCAATCGCCAGGGCGGAGTATGCTCAGCGCAGCTTCTGAACACAGCCAGGCGGCTGTTGATCTGGGCGCGCGCACACTTGCTCTCCATCAGAGCAATGTATGTTCCCGGCGAATTGAACAGAGGGGCAGACCTCATGTCCAGAGGAGGTCCTCGCCAGGAGGACTGGAGCCTCCATTCCGAGCTGATCTCCCAAGTTTGGAGCCGATTCGGGAGAGCAGAGGTGGATCTGTTCGCCGCACGCGGGAACGCGCAATGCGCGTTCGCACATCGTCCATGGCCCAGGGGACTGTTGTACGCTTTCCCACCAGTCCTGCTGATCCCTCGGTTCCTGGACCGAGTACAGGAGGAGCGACTGTCAGTGATCCTAATTGCCCCAGAGCGCACGGGCGCTTCCTGGTTTCTATGCCTTCAGAGTACGCTGTCAGGCAGACCGTGGGAAATTCCTTGGCGCGGGGACGCTCTCTCTTGCAGGTGGAGGGAGCGATCAGCAGTCACCCAGTGATAGGCCAGCACTTATGGGCATGGCCCCTGAACGGGAACACTTTGAGGGGTTGGGCCTCTCTCAAGATGTTGTACGTACCATTCAGGGAGCCAGGGCCGCGTCTACCAGAGCGTCCTACACAGCCAAGTGGACAGCGTTCCAGCGTTGGTGAGTAGAAAAAAGCCTGGACCCCATTACGTGCCCCCTGCCTCACGTGCTGTCATTCCTCCAGCTGTTGTTGGATCAAGGTATATGCTGCTGCCATATCATCTTTAGTCACCCCCTGACGAAACGTTTTCTTCGAGGAGTACGAAGACTCAGACCTGTGTCACGCGCACTGGCGCCTCAGTGGGATTTGGCTTTGGTGTTACGCGCACTAAGCAAAGCCCCATTTGAACCTTTAGAGCAGGTTCCCCTTAAACTGTTATCAGCCAAAGTAGTACTGCTTTTGGCTCTAACATCAGCGAAAAGGGTGAGGGATTTGTCTGCTCTCTCTGTGGCTCCGTCATGCCTCCGGATCCAAGGAGATGGCAGTTCAGCTGTGTTACGCCCTAACCCGGCTTTTATGCCAAAGGTCATCACAAGCTCTTTTAAGTCAAGAGTGATCACCTTGGATGGCTTCTTTCCGCCTCCTCACAGGTCGTAGGAAGAAGCCACGTCTCATCTCCTCTGCCCTGTGCTGTCCTGCTATGTGGCGCGTACGGCGGCCTGGCGCCGTTCTCAGCACCTGTTTGTGCATTATAGAGAGCGCTCGATCGGGCAACCTCTGTCTGCACAACGGCTGTCACACTGGCTGTGTGAGGCTGTGTCACAGGCATATGTTTCCTCTGGGGTGGATCAGGGAAGTCAGGGATCCAGCTGTGCGCTCTCCTGCCTGTCTGCACGCAGAGAGCTGCTGTTCCCCCTCTTTTGTCGCTGGGCAAAGTGTGACCTTCGTCTCTACTTTCTCACAGCGGCAGGTATGTATTGTTCCTAGCCTTCGTCCCCTCATGGAAAATATTCATGTTATGCTATGTTCCAGGGACGGTGATGCGCCATTACGCATAGGCGCAATAGGCATGGGTTGTTATTGAGCAGATGTGTCTGTGCTTCTAGTACCGGGCGGACCCAGTGGGGCGCAGACTACATCATGCTTCACCCTTAACCCAATAGCGATAGCCTTAGAGGGCGAAGCCATATACGAAATAGAACTGAAGTTACCTACTGTAACTCCAGCTTCTATGAGTAAATGGCGCAGCCCTCTAAGTGCTGGGCCCCACTGGCTCCACGAATAGCTGAAGAAAAGTTATTTTGTATGGGAGCAGATGGTCGGGCCTCCTTCCTATTTATACCGGAAGGGAGCCCGAGGGTGGGGCCCACCTTGCGGGTGGGCGTGGACTACAAGTGTTTCAGTGCTGCGCGGGTGCGCAGGGGGATTACCCAATAGCGATAGCCTTAGAGGGCTACGCCAATACTCATAGAAGCTGGAGTTACAGTAGGTAACTTCAGTTCTTATTATACATCCGTCGAGGGAACCCATGCGCAGCTTATTTCCGGGTAAATACGTCATCCCTGCACCACTCTATTAGACTCTAAGCAGTCTCTAGTGGGGAAAAAAACATACTAACAAGCTCCTTTAGAAATGAGTGACAAATTGCCTTATTGTTGTCTCTGTTTCAAATTCAGCTGGTGCCAACAAACTGCTCAACTGTGGTTTACACCCAAGCAGTGAGAGGAAACAGTTCCCCTTCATCATGAAATTGTTGCATGCAAGCTTTGAGATTAGATGCAAACCAACGTTTAAGTCAGACAAAATGTTCTTAGAAGCAGAGGTGCTCCATGGACTGAAAAAAACCAAAGTCACTTTTCCAAGTTTGTTTTAGTTGCTAACTTTCACTTCCGCAGAAGGTAGCGTTCACAGTCTTGCTTACAGGTAACAATCTTTTTTTTAGCTAGATAAGCTACTAAAGCAAGATTGCATTTTTCCGGAATACTACATTCACTGAGCCTGGAAAACGTACTTGATGTTTAACTCTTCCAAAAGACATCTGCTGCTCCGCTTCAAAGACATGTTTGAGTAACAAAACCTCAATCTTCAGATTGTTAAACTATCAAGTTCTGGTAATAAATCATTCATGTTAGTATCAGGGAATAACAAGGGCAATAAACAAACATGACAAAAGGCTGAAACTATTTAGGTAAAATGTTTATTAACGGACTAGGAATGGAATGAAGTTAACATAGCAGCATCAAAGCCAAGATGAGAAATTGGCCTCACTATGAAGCATGCTCCCCATGATGAGCTTTTGGGTAATGTTTTGGAAGCTGTAAACTTTGTTGTTCACTCCATCCGTGAGTTTTATTGGCAGATGTTCAGGACATGCTGAGTTAGCCAGCCAACCAGAACACAAAGTTACGATTTGGGATGAGAAGTTACTTTGAAGAAGCTGTGTTATTATATCAACTTATTGCTATCATGGTTTTTGTACTCGCCTTAGTGGGGACACTTGACACATGATGTATATCCAGGGGTCAAATATCTGATTGCAGCTGGCCATTCGTATGAAGAACAAAACATTTTCATCTCTTTCAGGATCTGCAGTCATCTCAGTCACCTGAGTCACGTACCTCAGAATATATATCTGTGCAGGGTATCACACAACTGAGGTAAGACAGGACTGAAGAACAATATGTGCTCCAGTCAAGTAACTTTAGCCTTTTTGTTGCTTACTCTGGGGCTACATTTTAAATCTATTTTTTTTTATAAAAGTTATGAATTGACAACTTGTAGGTGTTGTAGATGGTTATTTACGCTGGTCTGAAAGCAACATTGCATGTAAGATATGCAATACTAAGCTGTCTGTGGCTCTTTCCTGCTGTAACGATGCAAATTTCCCCTCTGTGGGACTAATAAAGGTATTCTGATTCTGATTCTGAACCCATAGGCACATAGATATAATTTAAGCACAGATTAATACCATATGATCTTTTGACCTTATGTTGAGC
Source organism: Pseudochaenichthys georgianus (assembly GCF_902827115.2). Lineage (NCBI taxonomy): Eukaryota > Metazoa > Chordata > Actinopteri > Perciformes > Channichthyidae > Pseudochaenichthys > Pseudochaenichthys georgianus. The sequence continues at coordinate 16,752,291 of NC_047506.1, forward strand.
AGTAATCAAAGGGCACTCCATACACCTCTGTCATTTATTTTGTATCAAAGCCCAATACAAGTCAGTGTTTCCCCTACCATTGTCTTGGAGGGGCGCTGCGCCCCGTCAACGGAGCCCCGCCAACGGAGCCCCGCCAACGGAGCCCCGCCAACGGAGCCCCGCACCCATCCTGAAATTCAAGGTGTTTAAACAATAAATAATTATTATAATCTTTTTTTTTAATGAATTTTTTATATAAATATATATATTCATAGCACCAAATTGCAACTAATCTATATCTACTGTCACTTTTCACATTGAACATGTGCTCTTTTATTAAATAAACTAAACACTTTCATTTTAAGTTGTGAGTTTAGTGTTTTTGACCCTAAGAAACACTGATGCATTAATCAATAACGATAGTCCACAGCTCCTCTCTCTGCTCCAGAGGATTTAAAAAATATATATCCCAATGCCCCCCCCCCCGCCCCGCCACGCTCAGGCAGCACCCCCCCAAAGCAGTAAACCTAGGGAAACGCTGCAAGTAGGAACAAGCATGATGGTATGTAGGAGTGTACATAGATTGGAGTAAATTCTTCTTGTTGCTTCTACAGTTGTAAACATTATACTTGTCCTCCAGCAAGACAATTAGTGGACTGGTCTCAGGAAAACAGCAGTTTAAAATAACTTGGGTTGTATTTTGTTGTAGCTTGTGCTATTGGTAATGATAGCATTGTATTCAGGATAGTAATAGCTAAGATCTTAGATAAAGCAACATCCCTAAACATTAAGGTTTTTCTAAATAAGTTATCCCCATATTTGTTCTTATAATCCAACTATGGCAATAGCAGTAGGTAAAAGTTAAACGGTCACTTGGATTACACTTTACCTACACTTTTATTTTCCTTCCCAATAAATGTGTGTTTGTGTATTGATGTTGCCATGTTATCAGCAAATAAAGTTGAGTGCAATGTTATATCGGATAGAACCAAAAGCTATAGCTACACAAGTTAAATCCAAGTTGTGATAAACTGGAGTTTACCTTAAAAGGCACTGATTTCACCCATGATCTGAAGCTGAAGCATTATTTCAACTAAGGCATTAAGGGGCTCTCTAATCCAGATCAGAGGGCTTTCAGATCAATTAGGAGAAGTGAAGCATATTCATGGAAAGTGGACAAAAAGAGCTTAGGATCCTTTGATGCCTTATTATGGTTTCAACAATTGAAAAACAGCACAGATATTACCAAGAATAATGGATGACTCCATTACTAAGTGATTTGCAAAATAATATCTGGCTACATTTTAATTGCATTAGTCACCTTAAAATGTAGGTTGTTTCATGGTTACTTTGGTGTACAGATCAGATCATACATCTGTTTTATTTTAGGGTGTCTTGTGGTGGATATTTAAAGACGTTGATAATGAATTTCAAAAATGTGCAAAATGTCAAGATGCTCATCTGTAAACACCAGGACTGAGGGAAGACAAATGCCCTCTATTGCCTGCAGCCAAAAATGGCACATTCCCTTGTGATTTTATCACCACACTGTCAAACAGGGAGGAGTGTGAAGTGTGTTTTTGTTTCATCTTTATCTTTTGCCACACAACCAGTCCTTAAAATATTACATGCACACATATAGGGCTCATTTGAAATATTATTCAATATATATATATACAGTATATATTATTATTATTGTAAACAATTGGCAAACTCACCAGAAGGGGGCACCAGCAGTTGGAAGCGATGACCATGATGAAGATGAGCTGAACCATCATCTCTATTTCGTGATCTCTGCGGCGCTGGTTCTTACCCTGTCCGCAGCACACCTTGATTAGCGTCACAATGCTCACCGTGTTTAGCAAAAATGACACAGCGATGCTCATCAACCCGAGCAGAGAGAAGATCAGGGAGAAGGCAAAATCATTCCCCTTAGAGCTGATGTTGAAAAAACACCAGGATCCAGGTATCTGCATGTGGTAGCTCCCGATGCCCGTTAGGGGCAGCAAAGCTATGCAGCCTGCGATCAACCACACCATCAGCACCATGCACACTGTCCGGCTCTTGGGCATGCTGCTGGAGTGTGCAAATGGGTGGTTGATGCCAATGAAGCGCTCTATGGCCATGGCAGCACCAAGCATCAGTGGGCACAGTCCATAGAAGACCATAGACATACCCATGAAGTTGCATAAGTGGCAGTTTGGATCTAAGTTGCGCCAATTAAAGTGAGTGACGTGGTATGAAACCACGATGGACCCGGTGACCAGAAGACCCATGAAGTCAGTAACCACCAGGCCACCAAGGAAGATCATGAAGAAGGAGCGCGAGCGGCTGTGTGTCCGCCGGAAGGACTTGAGTAGAACTACGAAGGCGATTAAATTTGATGTGAGACCCAAGGCGCTGAAGATGGATGAGAAGTAGGCCGAGGCGTTGGGGATCGGCCTGAATGGAGGGCTGTTGATGGAGTAGCATAGTGGGGTGTTGTTGGCAAATGATGAGGCATTCATGATTATCAGCTGGTGTGAGTTCCTCGATTACAGATGACTCAGGGATGGAAGGAGGAATTTCATTTCCCTCTTCAACCTCAAAAGTAAAAAAAAGAGAAAACGTAAACATTGAGACATTCAAAACACATGAAGAAATAGAGACATACTAAACTTTCTGCTGTGAGAGTGGGCTGGTTTTGTTGCAATTCCAACATGCTTTTGTGGATGTAATGCTAAATGGTACTTTTCCAACTCTTTATTAAGGCAAGGTGTGTTGCATAACTGCTGGTGCTTGGATTCAATCTTCTACATGCATATTCCTATCTAAAGTAATGCATGGCTGGTCTAGTACATTATTATTCATTTACATGAATTTACGTAACAATTTCACCAGGAGACTATTCTCCAATTCAAACACTGAGTAAGTGCATTGAACAAATCAATGACTGGATGTGTCAGAACTTTCTCCAATTAAACAAAGATAAAACTGAGGTAATGGTTTTTGGAGCCAAGGCAGAACGTTTAAAAGTTAGCGCTGAGCTTCAGTCTGCAATGTTCAAAACAACAGATAAAGCTAGAAATCTAGGTGTAGTCATGGACTCTGACCTGAGTTTCAACAGTCACATTAAAACAGTTACTAAATCAGGCTACTATCACCTAAAGAATATATCTACGATTAAAAGACTAATGTCACAGCAGGCTGATTGTCGAACCTCAGATTGAGGAGGAACAATGCGGATTCCGTCCTGGTCGTGGAACGACGGATCAGCTTTTTACTCTCGCAAGGATCCTGGAGGGGGCCTGGGAGTACGCTTATCCGGTCTACATGTGTTTTGTAGACTTGGAGAAGGCGTATGACCGAGATCCCAGGGAGTTACTGTGGGAGGTGCTGCGGGAGTATGGGGTGAGGGGGTCTCTACTCAGGGCCATCCAATCTCTGTACTCCCAAAGCGAGAGCTGTGTCCGGGTCCTCGGCAGTAAGTCGGACCCATTACCGGTGAGGGTTGGCCTCCTCCAGGGCTACGCTTTGTCACCAATCCTGTTTGTAATATACATGCTTTTATCTTCAGTAGACTGGACTACTGTAATGGTGTCTTTACAGGTCTCACTAAAAAATCTATTAGAAAGCTGCAGCTGATTCAGAACGCCGCTGCTCGAGTCCTCACTAACACTAAGAAAGTGGATCACATCACTCCTGTTCTGAAGTCTTTACACTGGCTTCCTGTGTGTCAAAGAATAGATTTCAAAAATACTGCTGCTGGTTTATAAAGTACTGAATGGTTTAGGCCCAAAATACATTTCTGACCTACTGCTAAATTATGAATCATCCAGATCTCTCAGGTCTTCAGGGACTGGTCAGCTTTCTGTCCCCAGAGTCAGAACTAAACATGGAAAAGCAGCGTTTAGTTATTATGCTCCAAATATCTGGAACAAACTCCCAGAAAACTGCAGGTCCGCTGCAACTCTGACTACTTTTAAATCCAGACTAAAGACTTTTCTTTTTGCCGCTGCTTTTAATTGAACTATTCACCTCTTAAACTGCATTGTAACTTTTATCCATGTATTTTTTCTTTTAATGTTTCTTTTATTATCTTTTCTTTTTAATGACTGATTTTAAATGCCATTTTCTTAATGTCTTTCGTTTTTTGTAAAGCACTTTGAATTGCCTTGTGTTTAAAGGTGCTATATAAATAAACTTGCCTTGCCTTGCCTTACATTTCTTGCCATAATTTCCAGTGATTCAACATTTTATGTACAAAGTACTTGCTAAGATTTGGGAACATGGCTTTTGTATTTTGCTTAAACAATGGCTAACATTGAAAAAGGAGTTAGTAACAGTTTAGCCAGATTATCAGAGGTACATTTGAAAGTAAACTCACCAATGTTGCTGATAAATCCTAAATACTTAAAGTCAACATCAAAAGAGGTATTAAGGCTGCTAACTATGATGGACGATTACATGCGGCCATTTACTGTTTTTGTTTGTTTTTTTGTCTTCTGGTCTGATTGTATGACTGTTACTGCTGCTTGCCCTGTCAGACACCTTTTGAGAAGATGTTCCCAGATCTTAGCAATCGTCCTTGCAGGTACAATAATTGCAACCAATACCGACAGACCCTATCTTATGTCTGTTTAAATCGATAACATTTTGTGAGCACATTTTTAGGATGGATATGCAAACCATATAAAGATAGAGCAAAAACACAACACCCACACATACAGACAGCATGGAGAGAGTGATATAGAGACTGCTATAGACAGAGAGTAGGAGAGCTGTCATATCCTGGCAGGAAATGCAGTTATATGAACAGTGCTGACAGAGTTACTCGAATAAACACAGAGTGTCACAATGGATCTGTGATGCTGTCCCTAGTGGTCTGTCCCCAATATCATGTCTGCCATAGTCAGACTGTATGAGGCTGGTGACAAGCTAGGTGCAGTTATGCATTAGGTCAGAAGGTGAAGTGAAATCAAATATGGGCAATACATAATAATGTTGTCCCTAAGCAAAACATTAGATTGATGGCATACTACAGTATAAGGATATTGATATAATCCCGAAATAGGAAGAAATATTAAATGTTTATGTAAGCCTCACGGATTTGCCAATTATGTCTTTGCTCCTCTTTCAATAGTGATCTCAGTACATCCTGTCTAATACTTCATTTCAATTTACTAGGTTAATAACACTGCACATAGCAAACTGTGGGTGTAACTTCCTGTGAGCTTCCTAACACTTGTTTCATCAGCCAACAACAGGTGTAAGGCCACTGTATGTCCTGCTATTTAATACTTTTCAAGATACGATCCAAATGTAGAAGGAAATAGAGTGACCGCTAAAGAGAAAAAAGAAAGCAAACTAGAGGCCATACTTCAGCTAATGAGAAATAAACAAATAAATGGATAGTGTTTGATTAATAAACTGTGCATATATTTTCATTTATGGCTAAAATAGAGTGATACATTTTTGGAAACTATATTACATGCTTTGTTCTACGACATAAAATACAGCTGTGATCCTCTACTCGTAGATTCTTTAAGCTTCTTTGTATCTTAAAAAAGAGCAGTCACATACTGTACAAGTAGCCAAATAAGACTACTCCATCACTTCCAACACATTGGCTTAGCTGTGTGTGCCACAAGGAGTAGTTCATTTGTGACTTACATTTGCTTTATATCAGGCATTTGAATTTAAGCTTCAAAAATCATAAAAGTGGGGTCCATCTGGTGATCATCACGGGTGTCATACACTTTTGTTTACAGAGCTTATTTTTAAGCAATAATCTAAAATCAAATAAAAAATCCAACAGAGATTTTGTCGAAGGAGCCAGTGCGATGCTAACTTGCGGGGTAGCCTACAACAATTACGTCGTCCCTGCAGCACTCTATAGCCCTGACAGTAATTTGTCTGTATAATTGTGACATTTTCCTAACAGGCAACATTAAATTAAACATTAGGATCTAAAGCTAAAAGCTAACTACACTGTTATCAGGTCCTTCCATACCTTAGAGAATACTATAAGGAGACAGTCGGAGATTGGCGCCAGCTCTTTTGTGACCCTAATAACCATTTGAGTGTGCAATTAGACTAAAAATCCTGTTAGCATCTCAAATCAATATATTGTATCCCATTTTGCTTTAAGGAGGCAGTACAGTGGTTTCCTATTCAAACTAATGGTCAACCACATACACATAATCATGAGGTGCATGTACTCTATGCAATGGAAAATGCAGTGTGTGCAAAATGTGTGGTAAGAGGTTCCTAAACTGAGCATGGGATCTTTTTCAGCCACTTAACAGACCAGCCTCCACAAGACACAATTATATTACAGTTACAGTTTGTGGTGCAAACCATTTTTTAATACAGTATACTTGTGGTTGCAAATTATTTTGAGACATCTGTGATGGTAAATGGTAAATGGACTGTACTTATATAGCACTTTATCAGATCTTTAAGACCCCTCAAAGCCAATTGTTCTTAGAAACTAACATTCACACACTGTTGGCCATGCCATCGGGAGCAACTCAGGGTTAAATATCTACCAAGGATACATCTACCTGTAATAGTCTGCTGTACATCGAGTATTCTGCCCTGTATAACCCATCTGTAAAAAAAGATACTATTTGTTTTATTTGTTTGTATTGCAAACATTTTAATGGGATTTTATTAAAGATATTCCTTAGTAAAAACATTTCTGATGCAATACGTTATCAAGGCAACAGGGACAAATGCACATAGATGTGATCAATTAGACGAGAGATAATGAAAACGTTGTGCTCTCACCAGCGGCGTAGCTGTGGGTGGGCCCGGGTGGGCCTGGGCCCACCCACATGCACATCTGGCCCACCCACAGCCAATCAGCGCTTCATAGCGCAGAACCGGGAAGCCCAGAAGGAAGTGCCACAAACTGCAGTTCACCTTGTGGCCGACAGGGGATGGATGCAAAAAGGAGCAATTCCCATAGACCCCCATGTTAAAATGCCCAACTTACAGCCGAAATAAACATGTTTCTAGCCTGGATCCAATAAAACTTATTCTGGATATAGTTAGATTCCACCTTCATGACAATGGAATAGGGAGTGCATTTTTTTACCGTGAGTTTTTATAGTAAGTAAAGTAACTTTTGCCGTGAGTGAATGAAAGTTTTATTTCTTCTTGAGGTCTGCAGTTTAGCGTGTACACATTTGCTGAATATGAAAACACTCAGTGTGTGCCCACTGTGCGACTGTCAAGGATAAACAACCTGTGCCCCCGATATATGTTGTATGTATTATTGCTACACAAACATTACATTGCAGTTTAAGTGTCGCCAACTCTGTTTAAGATATCTATCCCCCGTCTGTGTGCGAGGGGGCGGAGCAGTTTACACACACGCAGCTGCTACATGCAGCAACACACACACACACACACACACACACACACACACACACACACACACACACACACACACACACACACACACACACACACACACACACACACACACACACACACACACACACACACACACACACACACACACACACACACACACACACACACACACACACACACACACACACACACACGGAGGAGATGGCGGAGAGAACGCGCTCCGAGGTGTGGTTAAACTATAGCCATGTCGATGGGGACAATACTCGTTACCAAAAGTGGAATAAGAGTTTAGCATTTAAGGGCGGTAACACGAGCAATGTGTCTAAACATTTATCAAAAGTGCTCCACATCCAGACGGAGAAATGCACCGGGTTCCACTGTCTTTCTAGTAGCTCTGTAGCCCCATCCACGAGTAACGTTTCCACGTCAGGTGTTATGTATGCTAGCAGCAACACACCGAGTTAACTACATTATACAAACATGGGTTATGATTAGAGGTAACTGAGTTATTTATTTTGTTAAAGTTTCAGCTATTCTGTTTACAGTTCTGTCATCACATTATTTAATACGATTTGTTAAAACATTGTTGTTTCTTTTGATGTGAAATATTATGTATTTAATTTAAATAAAAAGCAATGTTAGTTTTGTTCACAATTTGTTTAGTTAGTTTACCTTATTTTTTTCTCCAAAATAACCGATAAAAGTAATGTTAAAGGACCGGATCGATAAGACATAGACATACTTTATTGTCATTTCAACAAGACACAGAGTGTACTATTAAAACGAAATTTCGTTGTACTGGCTGCAGGAACAGGACAATATAAAAACTTGCTAAAATTGTACATATAAATAGATAATAGTGACGTGGTGCTGATAAAATTAAAGTGTAAGTGTGCATTTAAAATATAAAGACTTACTATACATATAAATAAAATAGACATACTATATAACAAATATGTTGCGTTGCAGTCTCTCGACCAGATGGAGATGCCGCTGGTCAGCACGCTCTCTATGGTTCCTCTGTAGAACGTGTTGAGGATGGGAGGGGGGAGCTGTGCAGGAAGTGTAGGCGCTGCTGTGCCTTCTTAAATAGTGATGTAGTTTGAGTGGACCAGGTCAGACTGCTTGTGATATGCACCCCCAGGAACATGGTGCTGGCTGTAGTCTTCACTGCTGTGCCGTTGATGTGGAGTGGTGGGTGACAGTGCTTTTTGTTCCTGAAGTCGACAATAATCTCTTTTGTTTTATCGACATTCAGGATCAGGTTGTTGGTGTTACACCAGTCTGTCAGATGTTTCACCTCCTCCCTGTAGGCCTGTTCGTTGTTGTCCCTGATGAGTCCCACCACTGTTGTATCGTCCGCGTACTTTATGATGTGGTTGGTACTGAACCTGGAGCATAAGCATAAGTGCTATCGATAAAAGTAGTAGTACCGTTAAAGCCTTAACGATACCCATCCCTATGTGGATGTCAGTTGTACACACATTCTGAGGCCGCCGTGCCTATGTTTTTTGTTTTCACTGCTAATTTATGCTTATGTTCTATTAGTGCATTAAAAAATCATTAATGAAGTTTCAGCTCAAACCCCACGCTTAATATGTCTCCCCCTGGCCCACCTACATTTCTCCAGGCCCACCCACACAATAATTCCTGGCTACGCCACTGGCTCTCACTGAGGTGAATAAATAAAACGGAAACTTCACAGCCTATAGGTTTGACTAGGTCTTGCCAAGAATCTCAACTAAAAACACTGAATTGCTTTTTTTTTTTACAAAAGTCTGATGTGTATACTGACAATATTTCTCAGGTGAGCTAACTGCTTTCTTCATAAATATTGTTTAGCTTGTTTTTAGACAGTAGGTGTTTTTTTTCACAGACTACATAGAACAAGGTTGGATCAAAAAGCATGAAATCCACAATAATTCTCCCACAGGAGCCAAGCTTTGGTTTATTCTAACATCATCAGTGATAGTTAATTAATATGGACTCTAGAATAGGATGACGTCAAACATTAGCCATTCATCTCCAGTAAATATTTTGTTAAAGAAAATGTTAGGTTTGAATGAACACTCTTTAAAATGGTGAAAGAATGTGCTATCGGGATGTTAAGAGCATTCCATGGAATATAACAAAAAGTGTTTCTGAAATAAATTACATACCCCACCTTTAAAGGCTGTTATTGTCTTTAGTTAATCAGCACTGAACTAGGTGCTGATTAACTTGGTGTTGCTTCCCGTCAATGGGCTAAATTAACTCACTGAACTATGACTTTTTACATCTGATATATAGGCCTAATAACAAATGCAAATCACAATTTGTTTAAACTATGCTCATGGACGCGGGAAGGGGGGTGCTGAGGCCCTCAGCCTGAGGGGGCTGCAGCACCCCCATCGGTTGGCGGAGAGTTGTAACTGCAACACCAAGTTATGCTTCTTCTGTTGCTCTGCTATATAAAAGAAGCTCGTCAGTGCAGACAAGATCAGGGATGGGAGTTTTGTGAAAGGAGGATTTAACAACTGGCGAAAGGCAGGGAAAAAATCTACGGAGCATGAGAAGTCCCATCAACACACAGGCCGTCAACAAACTGGCAGCATTAAAACGAACACCGATGAATGCGCTGCTCTGACAAGCAGTTGCTGAAGACCAAATGACTGCATTTAATATGACGTTATTATGGGCTGCCCCTCCCTACACGCAGATCACGCAGACTGTGAGGCAGATTGAGGTGGGGCAAAATGTGGCTCATTTTGCGGAGGGAGCCTCATCTGAAGCGCAAACGCGGCGCACAGTGTAAGCGCGCCACAGTTTCGCCGCTGTGAGGCTCCACTAGCACCTCCCGCACCCTCAACTCTGACTGACTTCACGCGTACATATGCTAAGATTGCATAATGTAATGCATAATCCATAAAAGCAAATGTAAATTAAATGTACATTTGCAAATAGTTAGCAACAAAACAAAACAAAAGGCATATCAAAGGGATTGGCTGATTTCAAAGAACATAGAATCCCTGTGTCAGGGGCCGGCCCTCGGCATAGGCAGTATAGGCGAATGCTAAGGGCACATCAACCCAAGAAAAAAAAAAAAGAAAAGAAAGAAATTAAAAAAATATATTTTTAAAAATGTCATAACAACACAATTTCCCGATTTTGGATCAACAAAGTACATTTTATTATCTTATACTAACAGAACTACGCCTATATTGCGTACAGCGCCCATAAACTATGGCACACACCCCCCCCAAAATCAAGTTGAACTGCCCCAGCCCCAGTAAAAACCATTATTTTTTAAATAATGGTTTTAGTGTGCAATTATAGGTTTTAATTTTGTATTTGTGTTAATTTAAAATAAATCAAACTCCCAAAAACGTACACAGCTTCTGTGTGCTTTTATTAACATAGGAATTTACTGTATAAGCGGCCGCGGGGAGGGGGGGGGAGAGCTTTAGAGAGCTCTCTCCTGAAAGACTAAGAGGCTCTGATAACCTCAGCTCAGTGAGGTAAAGGCACACCTTTATATGATCATTATAGTTATACAAAATAAGAGAAAAACAGGTATAAAATACTATATGACAGTACAAAAAAGTTGTTATTAATAAACAAGAATACAGTTTGAAAGGGGAGTGATTTGTAAAATATCCATAAAGAAAAAGAAAGCGCCAGCTAAAATCTTGCCTAGGGCAGCAAATTAGTCAGGGACGGACCTGCCCTGTGTAAAACAATTCCTACATTGGTGTTCCCTTACTTCCCCAATTTTTTTTAAATGAGACATTTTAGGCGTTTCATGCTTCATAGCTGTTCTTTCAGAAGTTAATTGACTAAGAGATTAAATGGGTCTTACCAGTACAGACGCACTATCAAGTTCCCAGTTTACTTTCACTTTGGAGGTTTGCTCTGTTCCCTTCAAACCATCTTTCTGCACTTGTTAGATAAATAACGAACCCAATAGTCACAGGAAGAGGAGGGAAACCGGTTGCATATCAAGTCCCATCTGATGTAAATATATTACGAACAACAGCAGGCTTTTAGCAGGAACCCTCGATCATCTCCACTCTCTTCCCCCGCAGCTCAGATACTCATCTCTGCCCCGAAAGTCAGGCTTTCCTTTGCTCAGTTCTCCCCTCCCCGGAAGACAAAAGGGGAGGGGGCTCCTGGAAGACACCACATGGTTTAGGCAAGAGAATAAGCAACAGAGAAAAAGTCCCCAGGCATACAACTGAATGTGTAGTGCACAAAGGTGCAAATAGGCTTTTTATTAAGTGTATTGGGTGCATAGGAGTATTTCTACAAGCTGTAAAAACATTTTTTCTTAACTTTTGCACTGAGAATAGATTTGAATAGCTACAATGCTGACATTTGACATTGAGATGTGTCCCAACATTATATAATCTGATACTCAAAGAAAACTGAAAAAAGGCTCATAGCTATTGTTTTCTTTACATAAAACTGTAAACAAAAAGAAAGTGTTCAACAACATGTTTATACATAATGCTGTCGGAGAAGAGACTTGGATGGAAATCAATCTGTTTTAAGGACATAGGTTTCAAGACAATTATAGAACAATTGAAAAAAGCTGGACATGCCATCAGCAGATGCTTTTATTTCTTTGGTTTCAGGTTTTACAACTGAATCTGACCTTTTCACAGTTTATATAACTTAACGACTTGTTGACATATGCGATGCAGATGTGGAGCACGGCTGCCAGACAAATTCAGCGAAAAGCATGGCCTGTAAATCAGTGACAAGGAGAATGTAGCAGGAATGAAGGTTTATAAAAGTACAAAAGTTACAGTCCTTACATTTGTGTTGAATTTCGAATGTTGGAAATATTTTCTTCAGAAGACATTACGTTAACGGTCTTAAAAGACTATACTGGGCTATACTGGGGCGGTGATTAGCTTAGCTTAGCTTAATTTAGCATGAAGAGTGGAAGTAAGCCAGTGGGGGAAAAAACTTCAAACATCTATAGATAAAATACTTCTTAGATAACTTGTGTGTTAATACCAAGCACAAATAAAAATATAAAAATAACCATTTGTGGTTAAAGGGGGTGTTGGGTGGTATAACCTTTCATTGATGAGCAACAGCTGTGCAAAGTGACTATTGGATATTAAAAACCCTTTCATGCATGAATTATGAAAGCCTCAGTCAGTCAAGTGTTATTATTGCTCTTGGTGCATGAAAAACAAGATTTGAACTTTTTTTTTTTAATCTACTTTCTTCAAAGAGATTTTTATATGTCCACTCAGGTGGACAGTATGCGTTCAGGGTTTGAACTGAAAAGATGTGCATTTTGAAAATATGATAAATAAAGATGTGCAAACTTAACATTACATTATAATAATATAAGTATATTGATTTACATGCATGATCTGCCTGTAGGGAGGGACGGCCCTGGGAACAACAGCACGTATGAATTGTAGTTGAAATATAGCCAGTGATGCATGACGTCCACTGTAGTGGACAGGTGGTTAATCATGATTTCCTGCTAACTGTTAGTGTATTCTAGAACCCTGAAGGCAGGAGAGACTGAAAAGAGTCAAGGGAAGCTTATAAAAGTTAACAGCGAGTGGAGGCGCTCTCCTCATCTGACCGGTCAGTCCAGGTCAGCAGGTAGAACTAGAAGAGGTCAATTCTTGGCTTGCTCTTCCTGTTGTCCTCTGAGGTCTTCTCCTATTGGCCGGCGTCGTCGGGTGGCAGGTCCAATGCAATTCCTGCCTTTTTCTGTTGTTAAATTACATCATTCTGGTGTCTGTGGTTATTTAAACATTCCCTAATAAACGTTATTCAGCGGCAATAAATGAGTGCTAAACCCAGTGTGCTCAGTGTACAACATCACATGTCATTTCACCTTTGATTCACGGTTTGAAAATACAGTATTTTGCCACATGCTAATGATAACAGGAAGTGAATAATTTTCAGAATAAAAGTATTAAGTTAATAGTTAGTGAACTTCAGGTTTTTCAGAATAAAACTGATTTAAATTAAATAGTGTATTTAATTCAAATTACGCCATATCAACATTGATTTTAATTTCTAACAAAACATAACATCAATACTTTGATAATTTATGAATTATATGATTCTTTAGTTGTTACTTGATGTCACCACATACAAAATGTGGTGACATCATACCTGCAGGGGACGCTTTCCATAAAAGGATTGGCAAGATATAGATGGGTGACTTGGTCCATGTGGCTTTCTGTCGTCCATCTTGGTTTAGAGACATGTATCATGCACTTACACTGACTTGGCATTGAGTGGCAGTGTATGGGATGATGCAATAGGGTCCTATGTAGTGGCTGATAGTGCAACTATGCAAAAAAAAACAATGCATACAAGAAAACACCTTTTGAATAGCTGTCCACTGTAGTGACCTCTATGCATGAAAGGGTTTTAAAGAGAGGTTTCCATGTAGGCCACCAGGACTATAGTTGGAGATGCTCAGTACAAAGGAGTAGGTGGTGCATCTATAATCTAATTTCTACCCACAGAGGTCTAACAATAAAGATGAAGTTATGATTTTGTTTCCTTTGGCTGTACTCCTCTCCAGCACACATTCATACACACATACACTCACTTACAAGAAGTGTTTGAAGCAATTTACCACAGTCTATAAAATGTTTGCATTACAAAACCACAAAGTCAAAGTCGATAGTATCTGCAGGACGGAAACAACTGAAGACTCATAGCTTTGGCCAGCCTCACAAGTTCTAAGAGAGAATAAGGCACCCACGGGATCATCACTGACCATAAAATCATAATCTGGATCCTATCCAATGAAGAAACACATGAGAGACTCTCCAAATAGCAAAAATGTAAACAAGAATTAAAGTGATGGATTATGGTGTCAGTGAGAAATTGTTGTAATTTTCCCACCAACACTGAGCAATCTCACTTCTTGTTTGTGCAGCCTTTTGCCAATTTGAAGAAACAGAGGCCTGTAATTGTTGTGTGATCTCTCAAACAGGCCTATCATTTGATGCTCAAGGAGTAGGAAAAGTAGGGCTATTACTTTCAGGTTAGGCACAAAAGGAAGATGAATAGTTTGTTTTAATGATAACCTGGAGATGTGTTATGCTTTTATTAATTCCAGAATGTATTACTATATCGTCCTTTATTTAGGGTTTGGCAGCAAACATATAGCTTGTAATAGTTACCAATGACTAATTAATAAATGATTAATTTAATAAAATATGATATCCCTGCTATGCAGCTTGATGAGAGTGATGGGTGAGGCTATCAGCAACATATTATGGTGCATCACACATTTTGATACATGTTGCTTTCAAGTTTCCCTTTTAAGAGGTATGCCAGTACAATCTAATACATAATTAACCAATACATGATAATTTAAAAAGACAATAAATCTAATCTTATGCACAAAACTAAAAATAGGACAACAGAAGAGCTAATTATTATGATCGATAGAGGATCCACTAACTTTACCAAGCTACTGCCTTGCTTTAGGCCCATGTTGATGTGTTTTCTCTTACAAGAGCGCTACTGATATTCCCTCATCTATTCCCCATGTGGTAGATGAAAGGGTTTGAGATAAGGAATGAAATGGTGGATGTCTGAATAACTACAATTTATTACACTTGAGCCATCCCTTGGGCTTTATACCGGGGTTATGTGAGGGATGACTTTAGGGAGAAAATAGATGCCGTGCAGTAATTTGTTCTGCTGTGGATGTTTGTGTAAATATTATGACCCCTGAGAGCGTGTTCACACAGCAGGCTACATCTAAATGTCACCTCTTTGCTGCGTTTTTACAATCCTTCAACACTAAAGCTGTATTTCTCACACAAAAGGCTGTGTTTTGAAGAGTGGATACATCTGAAAGGGCATTGTGTGTATGTTGAAAGGAAGCTAAAGGCAGGGCCGCCCCTCCCTAACGCATAACACGCATAGTTTCGCATAGCTCCACTAGCATCCCCCCCCCGGGCGTTGGCCTAATGTAACAAAAAACGGCACATTTGTCGGGATCACTGTGAACGTGACGTATGATAGTACACGTAGAAGATCCAATGGGGATACTGAATGGCGGTTCCGATGGATCTCAATCAGTAATGCATGACGCAGACCCAACCCTCTGATTGGCTGTAGGTCTATTCAAATTGCATTCGGAGGCATTTTGATCTGACCGCGGCCGCGCTGATATTATAACGCCAGAGAATTTCCACACCATTAGTGTATATACAACTCCCCCACTACTTAGACTATTCCTTGTACCCCTTTTCTAGCATAACCCCGAATGGTCGAATGGTCATCAGTAACGTTCACTTGTTGTTACAGCAGGATCAGTTTATGTGTTGTGGACACGACCCGTATATTTTCGCAAGTCGTGTTCTCAACATTTAGTATTTTGCTTATTAGAGGTGCTCTAGTGGTCGTGTAAGAAACAACATGCTCCCGGCCCGTTCATTGCAAACGCTCCGGAGGGACGTTTATTCACAAATATCCCTCTCTGGAAAATCCTAAATTGTGGAATAGTTTGGCCATTAAAATGCTTTTTGATTCAATTTCTGGCGAGAAGTGTATATTGTACTCTTAGAATCCACGTCCAGTCGATGTGTAGGATCTATAGTTTGATAGGTATTACAAAGATGATCTTCCCAGTCTTCCAAGACCCGACCGGACAAAAAGACGTGTTGCAGGCACGAAACACACTACCAATAGAAATAAATTGCTTTTAAAATCGTTCTGTGTGACACGAAAAAAAGGGGGAAATCGTGTTGGTGAACACGAATCAACAGATTAAATGTCGTGACTATAAAACGAAATGCCGTGAGATTGGGTCATTCTATAATACACAGTTTAAGCCTGGAAGCCTTAAGCCTCTCCACGAGCTGCAGAAGCGAAATGCTTGATGGGAAACGACTCACTGTTATATCGAGCTGAGCGCTCATTGGTGGTTTTTACGCCATGCTAGTGATGAAACTCTCCAATTGGCTCCGCAAAAGTTTGTTGTTTTGTGTCAGTTTTACGTCGCCACTTCCATTCACATTTGTCATCATTGTTAGTTTTCCAATGTTTATCATCATGAAATTAATATCTATATATTTTATACTATACCTGCACTGCTTACCGTTTTCATACTTTATACATCTTAGCATATTCATACACACTGTTCATACTGCTCACAGGATGCTGTGTATATCTAGTGTATTCATAACCCTCACTGTTTATTCATCATTCAATTCATTCTATATTTTATTCAGTACATTGTGTACATTACTTTTCACTTTACTGCTTTTTGCACTCCTGGTTAGAAGCTAAACTGCATTTCGTTGTCTCAGTACCTGTCACCTGTGCAATAACAATAAAGTTTAATCTAATCTTGAGCAGGAAAACATTTATTTACTTATTACATATATGACATAAACACATTTGTGCATCTTTTATAAATGCAAACCGAGTCAAGCCAACTCCGAACTGACCTCCCCCGGCTGCAATCGGCTATTCTTGTCTACTTTCGAGGCGAGCCGCAGCTCATCTCAAACAAGCCTAATCCCTTATTTGGCAAGACAGTAGTGACGGCCATCTTGGTGATGTGTGTTGTGCGAGACCAGAGATGTAGTTCAATGAGCGGTTTCACACAAAAATAAGTGTTACTTCACAGTTTTACGGCAATTTTTCTTTTTTTTTACTTGCAAAATTATCTTTTAAATTGACAAACATATGTGTAATTCGTGGCACAATTCAAACGGGATCGAAAGATAACTTTTCTCTCGCCATTGACTTCAATACATAATTTTTCTGAAATAAGGTCCCATGGAGGTCCACTGGAAGGGGAGGGACTTCGGCTCTCTATTGAAAGGGTTGACGTTACAAGGAAAGAGGACATGTACAAAGGGGAGGACTTCTGCCTTCATTTCCTTAACACTGAGCCTTATTGCATCAGTGTTATAGTCCATCTGAGACCACTCTTGTAGAATCTCTGCTTAAAGGTCTTTTTAAACACAATATCCACATGGCCTCCTTTGCACCATTTTAGGGTTAGGGTTAAAGCAGACAAAGCTCTATCTGATTAACTGACAGAACACATTACCTGAATCACAGTGACCCAATAAAATCCTTTCCTTGCACTTTCCAGTCTTGATTCCCGAATACATTTTTCGTCTTTATAAAGAGCTCAGGCTTTTCATAGTCTCTGCCAGGAACAGTTCACCAAACTCACTGAACGAAAAACTCACTAAATTATAACAAGGAAAAGAAGCAGGGAGTGAGATCTGGGGGATAACGGAATATTTCACAAGTGTTACTCTTTCCTAATGAGGCTGTTTGCTTTAGAGTAAAAAAAAACCTGCTTGGTGACTCCATATCTTAAAATAAACAACTGGCTAGACCATCTGCAGGAAGCACAAATTATAAAAAGGCCTCTTGCATAACTCTGGTGCACATACACAAATGTTTATCAATTTGCACTTTCCCTGTTAAATAAACAAATAAATTAACTTAATAATCAAGAAAAATCGAGAATTTGCTTTAGAAAAAAGGCAGCAAGTAGCAAAGCAAAGCTAAAGGAATTAATTAATAGGAAGCGTCTTCTTGTTTAAGAAAACATTAAAGACTTAAAAGAACAATGAAGATGGTTAGTTCTTCCAAAAAATGTCTTTCATCACCAATCACTAATACTCAACACATTTCCTCACTGCGCACCTTTATATCTAAGGAATAAAAGGTCCATTTGGGGGATACGGAGGACGATAGTTACGTCTGTAACTACGGTTCTATGAATCCCGGATGACCGCCAGAGGCGATGCTTTGAGCACTGGATATGTCCATCGCGCACATGTGCAGGTCGAGTACCAAAACCAACAAAGTCACCTGTGACCCCACGTGACACCGGCTATATCTGCCTGTGTCGTCAGAGGATCTGTTCCCAGAATCTTCTCGCGAGCACACAATAAATCTGAGTGACAGGATAGTGTGGCGGTCATCCGGGATCCAAGCACTTACTCACTTAACTGAAAGCAGCGGAGCTCGGCAACAGGACCACGGACAGGTTTGTGTCAACTTTGTTGGTAATGGCAACAGTTGTCCTGATTTCTGTCTTATTATTTGGCTTAGACTTTCTGGTGATGGCAGTGTTCCCTCTCCCGCTCCCATAAAGTTGCCCTTATGCGTACTTTTCTGATTGTCTGATTTCCCCCAAGCAACGAGGACAAAGAGGCAACTCCTTCCGGTCTTCCCGGAGAGTTGGATGAGGTGTCGGTCTCGTGGAGAGACCGGCCCTTTAGCAACAAGGCCCCAATCCAGGGTGCCTTCTCCCTAGACTGTGACGGTATGGAGAGGCTTGGCCTGCTCCGCATACCGCCTATGGAACCGCTGGTGGCAGCCCACCTCCTACCGAGGATTGGCCCGTCACCAAGCAGGAACCCCACGCTGCCAGCGAAGGCGGACCGATTCCAGTCGACCATGACTGAACGGTCCTACAGAGCTGCAGCGTTGTCCGCCAGGGCTCTGAACGATTCCTCGCTGCTAACCGCATACCAAGCGGAGCTCTGCGAGGATCTGTCGAGCAATCCTGGACCGGCCGTTCGGCATGAGATGGCCGTGGTCACAGACATTTGTCTCCGTGTCCAACGCTGTGCCGTCCAGGCCACGGGCAAGGCAATGGGGATCATGGTGGTGCAGGAAAGAGCTAGATGGCTCAACCTCACCAACCTCCCAGACCGGGAGAAGGAGGATGTGCTTGACATGCCCATTGTTCCCGAGGGGATTTTCGGCTCCGCTCTCGCCTCCATGCGGAGGAGATGCGAGTCGAAAAAGAAGGAGGACGAGGCCCTCCACCTCTCCCTCCCTCGAAGGGTCCAGCCGCTGCCTTCACAGTGGCAGTCCTTCGCCCAAGCTGCCTCGAACCCTGCTCGGTTCAAAATACCTAAACAGCAGAGGTCGCAGCCCGCCCCGAGTCCCCAGCCCAGGCAGAAGACGAGGGCGAGTTGGCCTAGAAAATCTCCGGTCCCGGCTGCAGCCCAGGCGCAGCCGACCCAGAATTTCGGCCAGCAGTCGAGGAAGAAGAAGCGAGCGGCCTGACAGCCCCTCCTTCTCTCCTCTGTGACAGAGCTGGAAGTCCACGGTTCCCCAGCTCTAGATGTGTTCCCGCCGCCTCGAGAGATGCCTCAACACCATCCTCAAGTCCGCAAAAACAATGTCACAAGTTTGTTGTTGTTTCTAAAATAAACCATTTTCCGCTGACGCATCCAGGCTTCAGGCCAAGGGCGCAGCTCAAAAAAATGAAAAGAAAAACAATAAAAACAATAAACAGTCCGTCAACTGTTCCCCTTCTGAGAGCAGCTATGGCCTCTCTCAAAAGGCGGATATTAGACGGGTCTGTGAAGGCACCACCGTCACGCGCATGCGCAGTGCCGGCTGGGGGCTCTCCGCGCGTCATGGCGCGCGGAGAGTAATGGTTACTGTGAAATGCGTAATGGCACTACGCCACTGGCCGCACGCGAC
This sequence comes from Pseudochaenichthys georgianus, assembly GCF_902827115.2. Classification (NCBI taxonomy): domain Eukaryota; kingdom Metazoa; phylum Chordata; class Actinopteri; order Perciformes; family Channichthyidae; genus Pseudochaenichthys; species Pseudochaenichthys georgianus. The sequence goes on from NC_047506.1 coordinate 16,772,094, forward strand.
TTTTCTAGTACGGGGCGTGCCTATGGGTGCTGTCCTTTCACGGAAGGTGGTCACCACGGACGCATGTCTGACAGGCTGGGGAGGTATTTACGAAGGTCGTCCGGTGAGGGGTCTCTGGAGCAGAGACCTCCAGCGGGCGCACATAAATTACCTGGAGCTTTTAGCGGTGTTCCTCACTCTAAAACGCTTTCTGCCTTTTCTCAGAGGACATCATGTCCTCGTGAGGACAGACAACACGACCACAATATCGTGTATAAACCGCCAAGGGGGTTTGCGTTCTCTCCAGTTACACATGCTGGCACGCAAACTGATCTTATGGAGCGGCGGACGTCTCCTCTCTCTGAGAGCGGCGCACGTACCAGGAGTGATGAACCTCGGGGAAGAGCTACTGTCCAGAGGTGCACCACTATATGCAGACTGGACTCTACATCCAAGGATTGTGAGTCAGCTGTGGGTGCGTTACGGCAGAGCCGCGGTAGATCTGTTCGCAACAAAAGAAAATGCTCAATGTCAGCTGTTCTTTTCAATGTGCGATTTAAACGCACCGTTAGGCGTGGATGCGCTCGTGCACGATTGGCCTCCGGGCCTTCTGTACGCGTTCCCACCCCTGGCTCTGATACCCCCAACTCTGGCCAGAGTGAAGGAACAATGCCACACACTTATCCTGATAGCTCCGCCCTGGCCCGCAATGTACGGGCTGGCGGAGATATATCAGTTGCTGTGCGGGCAGCCATGGCAGCCCCCACTACGCAGGGACATACTGTCTCAGGCGGGGGGGGCGATCTTTCACCCACGCCCAGAGCGCTGGGCACTATGGGCCTGGCCCGTGAGTGGTACAATCTGAATACAGTGGGACTCCCTCAGAAGGTGATAAACACTATTCAGAGTGCGAGAGCTTCCTCCACCAGGTCTCTCTATGACTGTAAGTGGAGGGTGTTTGAGGAGTGGTGCCTTCAAAAAGGACACATTCTTTTCAATGTCCTGTCGGGGTGATTTTATGATTTCTACAGGACTTGATCGATAAACACAGAGCTTTCTCTATGATCAAAGTGTACCTGGCTGCTATTGCTGCATGCCATGTGGGCTTTGAGGGAAAGACGGCTAGCCAACATCCTTTGGTCTGCCGTTTTATGAAAGGGGCTCGCAGGCTCCTCCCTGTTTCCAGGTCACTGGTGCCCTTATGGGACTTGGCAGTAGTTTTAGATGGGCTCAACCTGACCCCATTTGAACCCCTGGAAGGAGCTGACATGAAGCACTTGTCACTCAAGACAGTGCTGTTACTGGCCCTGGCATCCGCCAAGCGGGTCAGTGACATTCATGCGCTATCTGTACATCCTTCATGCACTCAGTTTGCCCCGGGGCAAACGAGAGTGTTGTTGAAGCCCAACCCTGCCTTTACACCAAAGGTGGTTGGTTCGTGTACCTCAATTGACATTGAGGCATTTCCTCCGCCGCTGTGTCCCTCCGGGGAGCAGCAGCAGGATTTGCTGTGTCCAGTCCGTGCTTTACGCACCTGGACAGATCAAAAGAGTTTCGTCATAATGACCAACTCTTTGTGTCCTGGGCTAACCCTCACAAGGGCAAGCCCGTTACTAAGCAACGGCTCTCCCAATGGATTGTGGAGGAAATTGCTTTGGCCTATACGAGTCAGGGTTTGCAGGCACCTTCGGGTCTGCGGGCTCATTCGACTCGTGGTCTGGCTACATCCTGGGCTTTGTTCAAGGGTGTTTCCATCCAAGACATCTGTGCAGCGGCGAGCTGGTCCTCGCCGCTCACTTTTGTCCGCTTTTACAGGCTAGACGTCTCTGCTCCTAGTGTGGCCCGAGACTAGTTGAGTCAGAGCTCTACCTGTTAAGTTCTGGTTGATCGGTTATTTTCGAGATAAGCTTGTCTGGCAATACGGGAGCTACAATTTCCCATAGTGAAACATCGAACGGAGTGTTATGAATGAGAACTATAGGTTACTTACGTAACCCCAGTATTCAGAGTAACATGTAGTGAGACGTCTCACCAGACGGCACTCCTTGCTATGGTGAAGCGAGAAGAGGTGCTTATTTTGAATGACGCATGCGACGTAGCGCAAGTTACTTATAGGGGGTGGATTCCCTGACGCTGACGTCAAGATCACCAGCCAATCAGGATTGGCGTAATGAGATTGATGCTTCTGTTTGCTCCGCGATGAGGCGCATCCCATAGTGAGACATCTCACTTCATGTTACTCTTAGGACTGGGGTTACGTAAGTAACCTATAGTTTCCAGCTTTAGCTGCGTTTTCTCGTTTAGTTTAGTTAGCAGTAGCGTGGCTCAGCCTAACCCCTCGATTCCACCAGGTCCGTCTGCGTGCTAGTGAATTGTCCGACCGGCCTACTTTGGTACCGGCCCACCGGGAAACCTCCCGGTATTTCCAATGGCCAGTCCACCCCTGTTGGTACTCGACCTGCGCATGCGCGCGATGGACATATCCTCATCAGTAGGGATGAAATAGAACAGCCACGGACTCATCAGTCATCAGGCACACTTGAAAGTGCAGTGCTCTCAGCTTTTGTGTTTTAAACATGCAATCTTACCCCATACTGATCTCATCAAGTCCACTTCATCACTCAGCCTTTGTCATCGTTAACTGAATATTGGTTCCCTTGTTTGACTACAGACCATCCTGAAACTCCTAATGACATCACGATGCATGCATCAGTTCCTGCTGTATCATTATGTTCCCAGTATAGATTAGCTGCACGGCTCCTTTGTTCTTTCACATACTCTGTGTGTCTGTAAGCTCAGTGTATCCTACTAAATTGTATTACACTACACTCTGTCTCACACCTTAAAAGGAAAGAGTGATTTCATCAACATTAAGCAACAATGAGACCTAACCATAATAGGACAATTGGCCTCCATTTTCATCTCTCATCCAAACACAAACTCCCACACAGCTACAAACACACATTCACTCTCTCCATCCATTATACTAGTTGCACGCTCAATCGCGCAGGCACGCACGCACGCACGCACGCACGCACGCACACACGCACACACGCACACACGCACACACGCACACACGCACACACGCACACACGCACACACACACACACGCACACACACACACACACACACACACACACACACACACACACACACACACACACACACACACACACACACACACAAACAGAACAAAAACAGTAGTGCACCCAGTAGCACTTTGCCTTTTTAAATTTCATCAGGAGCAAAGTAATCAGTAGCCATAAAAACATTCATGCAACTAACCTATACAATATGTTTTGTCTCAAATAACATTTGTCTATTTTTTTGACATTTTCTTACAATTACATTATAAAGCTTGTGAAGTTCACCTACGTATGCTGGTAAACAAGGATGTTGGTTGGTTTTTTGCTCAAGATGAAGTCATTTAAACTCTGTTTGTTATGGTGTGGATGCTGAATCGTGCACCAGGATAGTTCTCAGTGTTGGAACAGTTCCCAGACAAATGCATGCTGCTCATTGAGTGCAGTGTCAGATCTTCAAAGAAGAAGAAAGACACCCGTAAAGAATTCAGAGCAACAAACAAACAAACAAACAAACAAACAAACAAACAAACAAACAAACAAACAAACATGTATAGGTAAAAACATACTGTACAAAGGACTGTTCCATCTAACATCAATTTCTATATCTGACACACATCAATGTACTAACACCAGCCTCATGTATGCTTTTTTGTTGTTACCCTAATGAGCTGTATAAGGGAAAGAAACAGTGCAACAGCGAAACAAACTAACTGAACTTCACGTGAACTCCGCCAGAGGGTCCTACCCGTAGCAAATGTCTCCATAGATGCAGCGCAGACAAAACGAATGTTTTGTTCAAGAAAGGCAAAAATACATTTGACAATGCACTCCTGAGGAATTGCTGAGAGAGTTGTAGATTTCTTCTTGCAGAAATAAACACACCTTGATATACATCTGAAAAGACGTTCTCATTTCACTTCATTCTCAACTGCCAGTGCAGGCATGTTGGAACTAGTTTTAGAAGCCAATTGCTTATTAGCGTGAAGCATACTGCGGGTGTATGCTGGTTTGTCCCAGTCTCAATAGGGCAAACTTACTTTCAGTACAATTATAATGGACAGTTATTTAACATAAAATACATTTCAGAGATGCCATTTTTGCTAATGCACGTAGTAGACACATTGACAGGTCACCTGGCTGTTGGCAGTTTGTGTGAATCAAACCTGTTGCAGCAGGACAATGATAGATACCATACTTCAAATGTTCAAAACCAAGGTTTAAGAAAGGGTTATCAGTGACAAATTGGTGCTAATTGATACTGCGAGTTATTTGCTTGTTTACCCGATTTAGATTTGTTTTTTCATAGGATTTATTTACAGCTGGTGCACAACATATAGATTTACAAATAACAAAACAGCAACACATAGCAAGCATTGTTCAGAAAAAATACTCCTGCTCAATCAAGCCCAACTCCATTTGAGTGTCTTTCATCACCGAACAGAAAGGAGTAATGTGAAGTGACGGTTCAGTGGTTCAGTGGCTCTTCATACGGATATGGATTCATATCTGAAAAACTTGTGAGAAGAAGATTATTTTGTAGGTAGTGTGTGTGATGCTGGTGAGTTTGTTTTTTGAAGATGGTTATTAGGGTTAAGAAGGGGTTAAACAGGATGGGTAGGCCAATGTTGTTGTAAATCAACAACTGGAGTAGGTGGGAGGCAAACGGAAAGTGCTCTGAGTTTATGGATGACATGGAGTCATTAAATGAGGTATGGCTTCTTGAAGTAAGACGAATTTCCTCCTCCTTGTCATTGCGACTTCAGATTAGTAATACACCAAATAGAGTAACTAAAAAGTACCTTTCCTTTAAAAATCAATGCCCATTGTTAATTATTATTTAATCCAATCTTTCCCCTCTCAGGTAAACTTGTCTTTAGACAATCTCCTAGAGAGAATAATGAGGTTCGTAATTCCTCTGAGGCATTATTGCTCACACGTTGATCCAACAGCTCCGCTCATCTACCTAATTTGAATTAATATACACTGATAATGCTTCTGTCATTTAAAAATGACTTTCAAGGCCCACTGGAGAGTTGTTGCTTATGCTCCCCTAGCACCCAAATAATCCCACGCTCTCACAGTGTAGCAGTGACACAAAGGCCATAATTAAGGAGCCCACATGGTCATTGTACTGTAGGACATTGTGCTCTTTGCTAATGCATGACACTTGGCTAAGCTTTGCTCTCCCTTTTTCACAGTGCGTTAAAGTACATGGTAGTTACTTCTAATTCAAGTGAATAAGCCAACAAAAACAACCAAACAAAAATAAAACGGACAGCTTGGAGCCTGTGCATAAAAAGAATAAATTCAATAAAGGCAAACCTAACGACCCATAGTGTGTGTTGTAAACTCCCATCACAGTTTACATACTTCTTGGTTCAACTTAGACCTATTGGACTTACACTACTTAACTGTAAGCACAGTTGAGTGCTTACAGTTGTGAAAACTCACAACTGTAAGCACTGGTTTTCATGTGGAAAGAGATATCATAAGTTTTGATTTTCGTTTTTGAATTTTACTCACCAAAGTTATTGTGTTCTGAAATCTCAGCAATACCTGCAGCGAACACAACATCATCTTTAATAAAAGATCTAACAGCCTGAGCTCCATAAACAATATTAGAGTGGTTTTAGACCACAGATTTGTCTTTAAGTATATAACAGTATTCTACACCCTATACATGCACTGGATCAGCTGAGACACTAGGGGGAGAGAGATTTCTTCTCTTTGGATTTGATAATGGTCATGGCCCAGTGTTAGACCATGTCTGCAAACAATCTCACATGCAGGTCTCAGCCTGACACATATCGAAAGACGAAGGACACATTTACCATTACAGAGGTCCTCCACTTTGCTCTCATATTAATGGCCCATCCATTTCACTCCTCTTTGTTATAAGCACACAAACAGAGTGAGAGGGAAGGACGCAGAATGGTAAGGTTATAGCTTCACACATCAGATGTTGCCCCTAAACCCATAGTGGTGACATAAAGAACAGAGGGGAAAGCCCAATTCCTTATGTGGGATGTAGTGGTTAGTGAACACTCTCATTTTGCTTTACAAGCCTGGATGGCTGACTATACACAAACTGCAGTCCGTGTATGCACTCGGATAAGAGGTTGAATATAGAAAAGTCCTGTTAAAAGCTCCACCTGTCTTAGTACAACTCATACTATAAAACATTACCATCATTTTTCAGCCTAAATTCAATTTCTCAGCTCCTCACTTATCCAGAATGTGATTGTGCTCAAATGGACATGTTTACAGGCAGGCTTTAATGGTTCCACTGCTGATGGTTTCATGTATCCTTAGTCATTACTGTACAATTCACTTGAGAGAATCGCAAAGCAGATAGCACTGTTGGGGTTTATTCTCTGCCATCATTCTTACATTCTGTTTCCCATTACACAACCATAATCCCTACAGTACTGAGCCTGTTTTGTGATGATCTGGGGGTTTTAGCTGACATCCGAGACCCTGGTCCAGATGAGTTCCTTCATTTTTCTTTTTTAAACAATGTTTTATTCCGTTTTATTTTTTCAAATATACGACTTAAACGCTTTCACTGCTTTTTATGTTTGAGGGCCATGGATGGTAAATGTCTATAAATCCAAGCCGAGAGAGAGAGTCATTTGCCATTTTGCCAGATACATTCCTTTTCCTTATATGGACATATGTTTTTAAAACTTTAAATAGAAACATTTGACTTTTTCTCAGCCAAAATGAGATCTTACTTAATGTACACTTAATCAAAACATCATCTAAGAATGCAGAATATTGGCTTGTATCCTATATTTATATGTAAGCTGCCGTATTTGCTTTTGCAGCTTTTGCAGCACTTAAGAACGACAACTTAACACTATACTCATCGCATCCTTAGGTCCTGAGAAATACTGCTATGAGTTGTCTCACACACCCAAATGGCAGTTATTGTGAAACACGAGTGCGTAGAAAACACCAACGAAATACACTTAGCAGATGTATTCATTTTAAAATAGGCATATCTCTTGATTGCTTTGACACAACCACCATATGGCGGGTAATATTAACAAACACAAGTAATGAATTAATCCTTCCAATTACAAAAAAATGAACAATAATTACGATTTGTAAGACAATATCCAGCTGCCAATTGAAGCAGCTGATCATTCTCAAAGAAACACCAAAAACAAAACACATGGTTACACTTCCATTCAAAGTAAACCATGTAAGCACTTTGTAGATCAGACAACAAGATATTGGCCAAGCCATGTACCATTTGATTAGTGAATGTCAGGCAATTTAGTACTGAGCTTCCATAAAGTTGTAAAAATTGCGAGGGACAGACTTTCATTAGTTTTGCAGCCTATGTAAAAAAATCTGTATTTAAACCCAAGCTGAGATAACCCTGATGAAACAAACCCTGAAGTATTCATCCTGTGGGGATCCGATTCTACGGTCGCCCATCCACTATTTGTAGGCCTATTTCTCTCTGGACCAGCATTGGACCGATCAATCAGCAGAGCAGTGCCAGAACAAGACCACTGGCATGGTTACATGTCGATTGTAAACAGAGGAGCGGGGGTGGGGGGGTGGGGGGGGGGGAAGACTAACAGTGCAGAGAGAGGGAGAAATAGAAATGGTGGATGAGGGAAAGACAAAGTGAGTGAAAAGAGAAAGGGCGAGAGGGAAAAAACGAGAGCCCTTCTTCCCTCTCCAACAGGAACCTGTTTTAATAGCAGCAATCAGTCAGTGCTTGAGCTCTGTCTGGGAACACAGAGACAGAGAGGATGGAGGGGAACACAAGACAGATTATAGGAAATATCAGCACGAGCCAGGGCATAAACACAGGAGTCATGTCACAGTTTACTGATGGCAGATGCTCAAACAGCGGAGATGAGGGGGGTTGCAGCATATAAGATACGTCTCAAAACTGTGTATGATTTATACACTGTAGATAGGCGCTTCATTTGTTGGGGTCAAATCCATAAGTATTTGTCTAAATGCACAGGTTCCACGTGTTGGTTACTGTACTGTATTACATCTGATGTGTAGGTTGCTGATAGACAGCATTACTAAGCATATCTCACACTGATGTAATTAGCATCTGGAGCCTCTGGAGAACACAATACATCATCTACATTCATCTCTAATTTAATTGAATGGCAATAGGGCCGCAGTGTGTTTAACACTATGATGAAGAAGCATATAATACCCTGCAGAGGGCAGCAAAGACTTTTGAGAAAACAGCTCAAGAGTTCTCTTCTGGAAGGGAAGTGGAATTCAGAAAAAAATGCTAAATAAATGTTAGACTTTTATGTTAGCTGCTGTCATTTCTTTTACCTGTATTAGTTATCTATCTATCTATCCATCCATCTATATATATATATATATATATATATCTATATATCCATTTGTCTATCTATCCGTCGAGTAAATCCCTCCCATGTGCTTGGAATACCCTGCGGTGAGAGGAGATCCTGCTGTATCTGCATTTTATTTATTTATCATCGTGCCTCGGCTTCTCATTTACATCATCCAGATCTCAATGCAGTGCTGCTCAGTAGGCATGCGGTACCCCTCTGACACCTCCACAAGTCTGGCTGAAGTTCAAATGTCGGTAAATCTCTTATTATAAAAGGGGGTCATAAACACCTAATGGTCTGGCATGAATATTTTAGAGGCCTGGATATCATACAGAAATGACCTCTGCAGAAATCCCACCCTCAACAATGCACATCTCAGACAGACAACCTCAGGGGCCGGTGCAACTCGAGGCCCTTGTTTCTGGTTCTTTTGGCTTTTTTCGTCGTGATTGTATTGATTTGCCATTTGCAACAGAAAGAGCTTGGCCACGGGGCTGTGGATAATCCAATTTATCGCTTTGCCATTTATTACACATTTCTGTGGCTTTTGGGTCCACTGTCACATCGATTCGTTGATCGCTTGCTTAGCTGGGTCCTAATGAGCTGCTGTCTGAATCACTGCATAATCACCGCCCTAATTCACTTCTGCCCTCACACTCGGTCGGCTGGCTCACCACTATTAGAAAAGAATGGACTGAAACACAGCTTTCCGAGCAGACAATTAGTGACATCATCCTCCAAACGGGTGTCATCCTGCGTATATTATTGCCTTTAATAAATGACAATCCTCATGTGGCTCAGTTTGTTTTCACACTACTCACTTTTCACAGATTGTGGTTTCAGGTGACAATGAGCTCGTTGGCACATCTTCTGCAGCTCGCACACGTGTCAATGAAACACTCATGAACAGAGAGTTCTAAGCAGAGAGGGGTTTACATTCTGACTAAATACTTTCACCAGAGTGTCTATGACTAGATTTGTTTGTCTACATCTTTAGATCTGAAGCTAGAAAAACCTTTTAGATTACAAAAATGAAGTAACAGTTTTAAAATGTAAAAACATAGGCTGCCAATGAAATAATTACTGGGTATTTACTAGAAGGCACAACAGAAGACGTAGGTAACAAACACAAACACAAACACATGAGCTTAGTGGGTTCCAGAAATAGGTTGTACTGTTTGTACTTTCTTCTAATTAAAGCCTGCATACCCAAAGCGTTAACCAAGAGGATGCTTTATTTAACAGCCTCCATACCCTGAAATTAATGTGTGAAAAGGGATAGCAAGTAACCACTCCATGTTACAGCTTGCGTAACATGGTCTTACACTGTATTATTTACATTTTATCAATCCTTTTTCTTAATTGTGTTGCACTTCAATTAAAAAGTAACTCATGCATGCATTCAAAAAACAATTTGAACATGCAAAACCAAACATGACATAGAGACATTTAAAAGTCGTAACCCCCTTACTCTGTTAATTTTCTTTTCTCCCTGTACTTACATCACATTGCAAGCTGTAATAAAAAGCTACGCAAACTCAATTATGGAACCAATATTTTCATTTCATTTGATGGTTTCAAACATCTGAAGATAGATGAGAGAGCACATGCCACCAGGTGAAGGTTTACCTCTACACCAATATCAGTGTGTCTAGGTGACATTTATCAAGCTTAAAGAGGGGCTTAGGGACCCATCGCGACATGCTTGTGAAGAGGCCGGTGGACAAATATAGGAGGAAGATAATCAAGCCATCAATCAACAGAAGTGCGCCATCTGTGTGCTACACCACTTATCCTCTGAGCTGTTGTAACACAGCTTTTTCAGTTCAGTTTTCAGTGTAATGATTGATGTACAAAGTAAATAATGGAAACATTGAAATATTGTAGTTAAATGTTACAGCTATTAGCACATACACACTGATCGTCGACAAACAGACATTGCGACAGATATCTAGAAGAATGGCATCATCCCTTATCGTGCTTGATCAGTCACAAATCACAGCCAAATGGTTTTCAGACAACATTTCTTTAATACAAAGTCAACATATCTACATACACAGTGGCTTTAAACCAATTATTGTTTCAGTTAGAAGTAACAGTTTGAAAGTGATAGCGCTTGGCCCTCATAGAAAGGAAAAACTATTTAGCTGAATTTGGGTTATTTTTCGGTATGTACTGTATATGTTCTATTCTTTTTGAAGTCATTTTTTGTTAGTGTTTTTATTTTGTTAGTCCCCTCCCCTCCCCCAAATATTCGGTGACATATTCCAGTAAATTTGGCGTCAGTTTTCAAAAGTCTAGCATCTTTACATGAAGTCAAAAGAGTAACACATTGCACAAGCTTCCAAAGATTTCCGGTCCACGGTTTCAGTTTTGGCATTTGAGCCATTTGAACCAGTCCTTTAGGGTTCCAAAAAGACTTCACTTCAGGTTTTTAGTTCATTATGAAACATCTCAAGGTTCCCACTGTTCAGAAGTGACGTGCTGGAAATCAGAATTTGCAGCAAGTTTTTGGTTGTCTTGGTCTTCCCTTAGTTGCATCGCACTGCTCTGTTTCACTGAGTCCTGGTTTCTTTCTGCATCCCACAACAAAATATGGCCGAACAAAAACATAGTATGGTTCTATACAATGCTTAAAAATTATCTAAGGTGAAAAAAAAATCAACATGTCATGTTGCAACTGAACTATGTATGGCCTTTAACATAGCTGCATTCGTCCATCAGCCAATGAAATATTCATGGGTAACACCTTGGCATTTTAGGCAGTTGGACAGCTGGGAACCTTCTGAGGATTTTTAGGCAAAAACACCTTTGGGGGTCCATTGTTTCTCTCATTAGTGGAAGCTACATCTTTGTGTTCCCTTTTTGTTAGACTTTCAGTCTTTGGAAGTCTAATTATTTAAACAGAATCATTTTAAAACCTCTCCAGTTGCTGTAAGGAAAGAGGAAAAAGTCCATCTTATCTCTAGTAGACCCTTGCTAATGCCAGGGCAGGAGGACGTTTATGTCCACATTGAGAATGAGAATGTAACAGGACCTTGAATTGATGGTCAATTAGCATTTCAAATGGCTAGCGAGTGGACTAACTTCCCATCCTCTGCTAAATTATACCAGCAGGTCACTGATGCTGATTGCGTGCCCTCATTGAGGCTATAGGTGTGAGAACTGGAGCTGGCTTGTTTCCCGGTTTAACTACTTGAATGGGAAATTAAAGGCAGAAATAAAGTGAGTGGTAATTAAAGATCAGGGAGCAGGGCTGGAGAAAGAACATTTCAGGCTTTACAAACACCAGGAAGTCGTATATGAGCAGAACCTCAATCTTTGTGATTCTGTTTCCACTCAAAGTTTGATATTTTGAGGGTCAAATGATACAAATACATATAATCTATATATTTGTTTATTTACAGGTATATTCTAGTACATAGTGGATATCTAACAAAATGAATGAGCCAGTATGTCGGAAAATAATGAAAGTAAAAACAGAGAAAGAACTTAAATAAATGGATTTACTTAAACTCTGTGAGGGTCGTAGTCTGTACATGATCATACAAGGTACAGTACGTCAAGTCAGGCTGATATAGCTAAAAAAAGTTGAATTATGAAACTTTTGATTGATTTGATATTTCGTAGACCAAGGTATCGTTCAACAGTTTAAAAAAAAATATACTAATGCCTACAAGGTAATGATAATAAAGAATCTCAATAAGGTTTAAAAATGGCATATCCTCATCGGCACAGGGTCTACCCGGGGGTAGAAGTGAAACATGGTGAGTGGAGGCAGGGGATTCAGGCAAATAACTGACACCCACCCCTTTCCCTCATCAAACGCACAATGTTTCTGAGATTACAAAAAACACACAAACAAAATAATAAAATTCATAATTTGAGCACTGGTATAAAAAAAGATGATGATGAGGAAAATGTAATTAATACTAAGTGTTTGGATATATCTTTATATTCTGCATTTAAATATATATGCATGTGTGAGTGTGCAGTATATATACATATATGCACACGTTCACACAGACATGTTATACTTAACATTCCTACAGTGAAAAAATAGAATGTTTTTTAATGTAATATGAACAAATAAGCTTTTTTCTTTTCCTGCTAA